>NC_045956.1:73121654-73436735 GCF_010909765.2 Amblyraja radiata
AAGGCTTACAATATAAAATACGCAGATGTGTAACTATGAATCATAAACAGAAAGTTCTGGAAATACTTAGTATCCTACAAGACAGAAATAGAATTTTTGTTGTAAACCATTTCTCTTTCCTCAGAAATTAATCAGTCAGTTCGAAAGCTCATCGAATACTCACGGTATTTCTCTCTACAGATGGTGTAGCTGAATATCTTCTTAATATTTTGTTTTTTTACCAAGAAAGGTTCACAAATTACTTGGACTTTTAAATAGTTTTTCCTTCTGTCTACCTTTTTTGTTCCGCTGTGAAACTAATTGATATGAATCCATTTTCAAACTGAGTTTTTGATATAAAAGTTATGTATATACTTTAGATAAAGTCACTGAACCAAATGGTAAAATGAAGATCGATTAGGGAGAAACAATGGGTATATTTTTTCTCTAATTGAGTTAGCTGATTAGACATCGTCAACATTGAAATGATACAATTATTTTGAGGTGCTGATAAATGACAAATAAAAGTAGGTCGATGATACAATGGATACAAGTTAAATAATATATAGAACATTGTCTCGTTAAGAAGGAGCAAAGATTAAAAAGAAAATGTAAGTACTAGTGACTGGTACCCTGGTCACTATCTGTAGATTGATGCTGTTCAGCCACTAACCACATGTTGCTAGCTTCACTAACTCCACCCCATCACCATAGCTATAACAGCACTCTCCTCCTTCTTTAGTCAGCAGATGCTGCACGAGGTCCCAACGGCTGACAGCTTCCAATGCTGTGCTTGTACAACAGTGATTAAAGCTGTTTGATCTAATGATCTATTGTCATCAGTCTCACATCATTTACACTATCCACCTAATACTTCCCATGCTTCATTCCAGCCACCCCTCTCTTTACCAGCAATCTGAATGAATGATAATTTATTGTCAATGTACCTAGGATTCCAAGGGAATTCCAGTGGAAACCTTTATTTTGTATACAACTAGGCAGTACACGTGTCGTCACATGTTGGTGCCGACAAAGTTATAAAAGTATCGAACAGTCCTATTTACTGCCTGCTTGTGGAAGCTATCCCTTACATCTGTCCCCTACACCAATCAGTTGGAAGAGTTCTGACCCGTAATTAGTCACTGATGAGAACTTAACTTGTGCTCTTAAAATAAATTGCTAATTACAGATTTTCCATGGAAGTCTGCATACATTTACAGTAAGAGTTGGAGTGACCCCGACTAAAGGTCTCCATGTTCTTTATCATAATATGATACAGGTCCAACACCAATTTTCTGGCAACTGGTGGTCTGGCACCTCCTTTAATCTGGTCAAAATTACGAGAGTGCACTTGAAATGCCCCTTGGAAGTCCCCCCAAAAATGTGGCGCCTAAGCCAGGTGAGGCAGCCCATCTCAATATCATCGAGACCTCCGAGGCCGTTTGGCAGCTCTAATTTGACCCTTGCGACCGGGGCACTGGTACTCAGGCATGGCCAAAGCAAGTTGATCTGTACCCATAGCTAACTATCGCAGCCACCTTTGCAGGCCAGTATCTTGGCTTCCCAAGGCTGTGAGCTCATTGGTCCGGCAAAACGGATAATACGGCAAGGCTCTGGAACCCAGGGAGCCAGAAACTCACTGGTGGCCCTGTACCACCAACTGGATTTTAAAGACCCACTGTGAAGCTCTTCGATATTCCTTCAGTTTTCAGTGAGGATGAGGCAATATTAAGTGGTTGTTGATAAATACATAAAAAGATGATAGAGATGATGAATACCAATCCAATTTCTGAGAAGTGAATTCATTGGGAAGCAATTTCCACTCTACAATACTCCATCTATGGCTTGAAGTAAGACATTTATGCACAATATTTACAAGGGCAGCATAATTGTCTCTGTGTCACTTGTGACTAAGTCAAACAATTGTGGGTCTTGTCTCATTCCAGAGACTGACATTCCTGTGAGTAAAGGCCCTGTTCCACTTACGTGTCATTGGCACGCAAATTACGCGATCTCGTCGTCGCGTTGAGGCGTACGGGAATCGTGTGGCTGCGCGGGGCTGGTCCCACTGAGAAGCGCGGAGGGGTATGGAGTTGTGCGCGGTATCGTGCGGCGCTCTGAAATTTTGTAGTGAACGAAATCTTCGCGCGCCACCGGCCTGTAGCATAACTGACGGCCAAAGTGGGACAGGGCCAAGACACTGGCGCGACGCAACGTCTCACCTCCAACAGCAGCAGAAGCAGGCAAACGATCGTCGAACTCAGCCTGGGGCTCACGGCCATTGCGGTCCGGATCCGCCCCCACTTCTACTCCCAGAGCGGGGCCAAGAAAATTGAAGATGACACAAAATGCTAGAGTAACTCAGCGGGACCGGCAGAATCTCTGGAGAGAAGGAATGGATGACGTTTCGGGTCAAGACCCTTCTTTCAGACTGAAGAAGGGTCTCGACCCAAAACATCACCCATTCCTTCTCTCCAGAGATGCTGCCAGTCCCGCTGAGTCATTCCTGCATTTTGTGTCTATCTTCAAATGACGTCACGCGCTCCAGACGGCTGTGCGGGCGCATGAAGTCGCGCGGGACCGTCGCGCCTCACCGCGACCACGAGGTCGCCTAATTAGTCTGCCAAGGACACGTAAGTGGGACAGTGGCTTAATATTCAGCATCAGTTGCTTGTTAGAGATGCCGTCCGTTGGAAAAGATGTTAAATAGAGATGTATAAAATGCTAGTCCTTTTTTTCTATTTACCAACAGATATTTTCATTTTTCATGAACTCAAACGCACCTGTTTCAGAGTCAGAGTCTTGACCTTTTCCTTGGAGGTACCCATTTCCCAAACGCAGATTGCAGTACTTGTCCCTCCTGTGACAATCAATTTTGGGTTTGGACAAATTGCGCAGAAAATCTGTCCCCATTCACTTAAGCATTCATAGACTATCAAGGCCTATTAAAAATAAATTATATAACAGTCCATTACTTTAAACATGAAACAAAAACAAATGTAAATTAAATTATTCAAATCAAATGCTTTTGCATATTAAAAGAGCATTAGTACTCCAACATTAAACAGCAGGAAGGGGAGTACTGGAATCAGGGGAGAGTTGATGGTTACATGAAGACAAAAATGGGATTAGATGTTTGATGTTCAGCACATACTCGGTGGGCCGAAGAACCTATTTCCATGATGTATGACTCTAAGACAAACAGAGGACAAACTGATGTGTGGTTCCACATAAATGCTGATGAAAATTCATTATGTTTTTCCTTCCTCAGTTGCTGCCTAATCTGTTGACTGTTTCCAAGGTGTTCTGTTTAACTACATAATGCATATTCATTCTTTTAAAGAAGCCACTTTTGAAAGTATGCTTATATCATTTTAAGCAACAATTAATATTCCCTGTACAGGTAGTTCTCCTATAATGCATGACACATGGATATGAGGAAGAGATGAATTAGGGAACACTATTTGAATTACATTTACCCAATATATTACATAGCAATTTCAATTAGGAACTATAGAGAACCACTTGAAAGTTATTGTGAAAATTGACGAGCAGAAATAAAAACTCCCTCTTGGATTTAAACGCTGTGGGCAAAAAAACCCTGTTTACATGTAATTTCCCCAGAGTAATCAGGCACCACTGTCTCTTAAGAATACAGCTGGTACTTTAACTGCGGGTGGCCACTTAAATTCACAAGCAATCGCTTCCATTCACAGTTGTGCAACAATACTCAAATAAACAATGTAACATACAGCCTTCAGTATTTTTAGCTTGTCAAAAAAAATAATTATTGCAATTGAAAAGACCTTTACTTTAAAAAATCCTGTAGGAAAAATAAATTAGTTATTCAAAGTTTTAAGCTCTCCAGTCTCTAAACCCTATTTAACAAAATTGTGTTAATAAATTGTGTTTATAATGCAATTTTCTATAATGCGGGTTTCTTAGGAATGCAACTATCATGTTGCAGAACTACCTGTACTCTTTCTTGGGATTTAAAAAAAACATAATTGTAAAACAATTAAAGACAAAAAGTGCTGGAGTAACCCAGCGGGTAAGGCAGTATCTCTGAAGAATATAGACAGGTGATGGGAATCTTCATCAGACTGCTCAAAGAGCAGGGCAGCAGCAATAATCACAGAGGGGGAACAGTGAGGGAAACCTTGAGGAGATTTTGCAGTGGAACAGTAAAATGCAGACACAAGGAAATGCAGATGCTGGTTCACGTAAAACAAACACAAAGTGCTGGAGTAACTCAGCCGGTCACGCTGCATCTCTGGAGAACATGGATAGGTGATGTTTTGGGTCAGGACCCATCTTCAGATTGCGTTGGTGCCGACCACCAATCACCAGTTCGCAATAGATCAGTGTTATCCCTATTTCGCATCCAGTGCCGACACACTATGGGTAATTTACAGATGTCAATTAACCTACAAACCCACATGGCATGTGATGTGGGAGAAGTGTGGAATTCTCTGCCACAGAAAGCAGTCAAGGCCAATTCACTGGATGTTTTCAAGAGAGTGTTAGATATAACTCTTAGGGCTAATGGAATCAAGGGATATGAGAAGAAAGCTGGAACAGGGTACTGATTTTGGATGATCAGTATGAATGGGCCCAATGGTCTACTCCTGCACCTATTTTCATTGTTTCTATGTTTAAAACTGGAGAACCCAGAGGAAACCCACGCAGTCACAGTGAGAATGCATTGACACAGACAGCGCCTGAGGTTAGGGTCATACCCATATCTCTGGCACTGTGAAGCAGTCTCTTCCTGCTGTGCCATTGTGCCATCCTAAAACATAAAAAACAAACTGTATAGAAATTAAGTATTAGATTAGAGTGAAAAATTAATTTAAAAAATGCATTTTATGTAAATCTGAAATGAAAGCAGAAAATGTTGGAAACACTCAGCAAGTCAGGAAGTATTTGTGGACTGAATTACAAAATGTTTTGAAGATGCTTTTTAAATCTGAAATATTAATATTTGTAAGATAATAACCATGTTTTTCCTTTACTGTGGAGACTGCTTATGAGAGAGCATCATATTTAATAAAGATCTCGACACATACCTTATCAGATTCATAATTTGCAACTCTGCAACTAAGATCTGCATATCCCCAGGCAAATGTTTTGTTCCAAATGGGAGGAATCAGGACTTTGTTTTGTTCTACTGCTAGAATGCCTTTTTCTGTAAAAATGATCTGTCCCACTGGTTCCTTAAGTTCTGGAGAGAGAGAGAGAAAGAGAAAAAAAAGCCTATTTAAACAATGCCAGCCAAGCATACTTCTGCAGACCAGTGTAGAGATTCAGCAAAGTAAATAGAAAAAAATAAAAAACACTATTAAAAAAAAGATAAAGGACTCATGAATGAAAGATGTGTGGTCATTATAAAATTACTATTCTAATATTTAAACTTCGGTCTTATTTGATTGAATAGGTTTCATTCTACTGCACCTCTTATGGAATATAACAGAAGCAAAATGAGGGTTAATGTACAAACTGGGACCAAGACCAATTTGTAAAAGGTCTCCACCTGCTGGCACTCGAAGCCCTTTTAGCAGCAGTTTTAATCCAGATTTCAATGCCATAAATCAAATTTAGATATTGCAGAATAAATAAAAACATGAGTACAGAAATACCAGTACATTGCTGGGCACTATTTTGGATAAAACAATTTAAGTAATAAGCAAAACATTGTAAGAGAAACATAGCATCTTGGCTAATGCAGAAAATAGTAATGTAGGAATGTGAATCACATTTATCAGTGGTCATCTTCAAATATGCTTAATCTAGAAATTCTTTCTGAACAAAAAATTCTTACTAAATATGAGGAGCTTAATAAGCAAATAACTGGTACCTTTGACAGGTGCCAATGATGGTCTAAGATTATCCAAATGATGAAAGAAGACCTTATCCATGGCACAGCTCAGAGAGGTTGGTGCAACGGAAGCATCTCCATTTATCCTGCTCCGTGTTCTTTTTGGCGGATGCGGCTTCTTAAATAACTGTATGGAGGGGAAAGAAAGCGATTAAATACATTTTCATTTCAGTGAACTTCATTTTACATGTCATTCTCTTAATAAAGCTTCCAGTATCAAACGCAAGATAATATCATGGACAAGCATAACATGTATCTACTGTGTTAAGAACTAGGAAAGTTTTCAATAATTTATCAGTAACATTTTTAATTCATCACAAGTTATCAGTCTCAATATACTTGGAAGATTTCTTAACTTTGTTAAAATGGAAACAGTAACCAAATAAACCAACAAGACTTTTAATAGAAAACATTTCATCTTAGTAAGTGGAAAATAACAATCTCACTAAAATGGAATGCAAAAATCAAATTTTCAATTATGCTATATACTTAACCCCTTTCTTTCTTTTCATCCTTTTTTAAAGATCGTTTCAGGGGGAGTTGGCAAATCTGCCCACAACGTTTCTAATACATTTGATTATAATGTGCTTCAGATTCCAGCATGCATTTTTCTTGGATTCAAAAGTTTTCAGGATAGGTTGCTGTGACCAATGATTACTGCAGGGATGAGTGCTGGGGCTATGCATGTTCACTATCAACAACGCAAATGAGAAGATCAAACGTAATAGATGTAAGTTTGCAACTGATAATCAGTTAGGTGGCAGTGTGAGCTGGGATGAGGATGAAGAGATATAGGTGGACAAAGTGACAATCATTTATTTCATTTCTTGCAAAATTAATTATTGGCTTTAATGTCAAAACTTTACTTAATTAAAATGTTTTACAAAAATTCAGATAAGTAACATCTGAAAAATGTATGTTTTTTTATGAGGGAACTTGCAGAAATTAGTCAAACCAACTGGACGTTTCACTTGAGTGTGCAAGGTAAATTTGCCCGGCCCCCTTTGATGGAGAATATTACAAAACAGACCTGACATGCGACTTGAGAGCATATTAATTTAATCTGGCATTTACACACAGGAAATAGGGAAGGTTATCATATTATTTTTAAAATATTCAACTTTGGCTTAAAGTTTGTATTTGTTTATGTTTCTTTCTTTTTAAACACACATAAGGCAATGTTAATAGAATTTAAATGTTTGAAAATCGCAAAT
Organism: Amblyraja radiata; assembly: GCF_010909765.2. NCBI lineage: Eukaryota > Metazoa > Chordata > Chondrichthyes > Rajiformes > Rajidae > Amblyraja > Amblyraja radiata. Next base: position 73,128,726 of record NC_045956.1, read on the forward strand.
ATTTAAGAAAAAGCTTCACAGATGTGATGTGGAGTAGAGAGGAATGGATGTGGTGAGGATGTTTCCACTAGTGAGAGAGTCTAGAACCGGAGGTCATAGCCTCAGAATAAAAGTTTGTTCCTTTAGGAAGGAGATAAGGAGGAATTTCTTCAATCAGAGGGTGGTGAATCTGTGGAGTTAAGGCCCTGTCCCACTTATGTGTCCTTGGCACACAAATTATGCGACCTCGTCGTCGCGTTGAGGCGCACGGGCATCGTGTGCCTGCGCGGGGCAAGTCCCACTGAGAAGCGCGGAGGGGTATGGAGTTGTGCGCGGTATCGTGCGGCGCTCCGGGATTTTGTACCGAACGAAATCTTCGCGCGCCACGGCCTGTCGCGTAATGACGGCCAATGTGGGACAGGCCCAAGACCCTGGCGCGACACAACGTCTCACCTCCAACAGCAGCAGAAGCAGGCAAACGATCGTCGAACTCAGCCTGGGGCTCACGGCCGTTGCGGATTCGGATCCGCCCCCACTTCTATTCCCAGAGCGGGGCCAAAACGATTGAAGATAGACATAAAATGCAGGAGTAACTCAGCGGGACAGGTGGCATCTCAGGAGAGGGAATGGATGACGTTTCGGGTCAAGACCCTTCTTTCAGACTGAAGAAGGGTCTCGACCCGAAACATCACCCATTCCTTCTCTCCAGAGATGCTGCCGGTCCCGCTGAGTTACTCCTGCATTTTGTGTCCATCTTCAAATAACGTCACGCGCTCCAGACGGCTGTGCGGGCGCATGAAGACGCGCGAGACCTTCGCGGGACCGTCGCGCCTCAACGCGACCATGAGGTCGCGTAATTAGCGTTCCAAGGACACATAGGTGGGACAGGGGCTTTAATTGCCACAGAAAGCTGTGTAGGCCAAATCAATGGATATTTTCAAAGGCAGAGATAGATAGATTCATGATTAATATGGGTGTCAGGGTTTATGGGGAGAAGGCAGGAGAATGGGGTTGAAAGGGAGAGATAGATCAGAAATTGAATGGTGGAGTAGACTTGATAGGCCAAACAACCTAATTCTGGTCCTAATACTTATGAACTTATGAATTCAACAGGACAGAATTCTGTCCCCTTTCTATCGAAGGCTGTCAATGAATTCCAGGGTTGTGCCTTAGCAAAGAGCCTTCCTATGTCTATTTGCTGCCAAAGTCTTGCTCCATCATGCTAGAAGTATCCTATCCATGCAAAGTGCCATTTGTATTCAGTCCGAGTAACTATGAACAGGCTGGATTTAACAGGTGAACTCCAAGGAAAAGGACAGCAAATACTTGTAGTGTCAGATTCCAGTTTTTTTTAAAAAATTAGTGTCCAGGACCTGTGCTCTTGGCACCAAATTGGCCATATGCAAATTATGCTCACCTAGGATCCCAGTTCAGGGCAAAAGCCTATAACCCAGGAAACAAGATATGATCTTGTCTTGAGAAGGTAAAAGAAAACAGTAACTTGCATTAGCATGCTACTGTAATAATGGAGCATGTCTCTACATCTCTGTGTGCACCATAAAGACAGGTGCTAGGACCTTTGTTGTAGTGTACATCAATGTCTTGGATGAGAATGTTGTTGACCTGATTAGTAAGTTTGCAGACAAGATGCAAAGTGCTGGAGTTGTGGATAGCAAAGAATATTGTCTAAGGATATAAAGGGGCATAGATGATCTGGATGGTTGAACAGAGCAGTGGCAGATGGAATTAATCTAGATAGGTATGATGTAATGCACTTTGGGAAGTCTCAGGCAAAAGGTATAGAAGTGTGAAAACGCACACCTCCAGATTCAGGGACAGTTTCTTCCCAACTGTTATCTGGCAACTGAATTATCCTACCACAACGAGAGAGCAGTGCTGAACTACTATCTACCTTTTAGATGACCCTCGAACTATCCTTGATTGGAATTTGCTGGCTCGACCTTGCACTAAACATTATCCTCTTATCATGTATCGAAATACTGTAAATTGCTCAATTGTAATCATGTGTTGTCTTTCTGCTGACTGGATAACATGCAATAAAAGTTATTCACTGTACCTCTGTGCTCCTGACAATAAACTAAACTGAGATTAAACTGAAATGCTGATAAGACATATACAGTGAATGGCAGGAACTTTAAGAGCGTTTATGTGGAGAGGAATCTGGGATGCAAGCACACAGTTCACTGAATCTGGTGATATAGGTGAATAGAGTGGTTAAGAAGGCATTTGTTATGCTTGCATTCATTACTGGAACATTGAGTGTAAGAGTTTGAAGGTCATGTTGCAGTTGTAATATGGATATTGTTTAGTTCTGGTCACCACATTTTAGAAAGAATGAAGTAGCAGTGCAAAGAATGCTAAAGAGATTCACCAAGTTGCCTGAAATGGAGGGCTGTGATTATTGGAAGAGATTGAATAGTCTGTATTTATTCTCATTGGAACATATGAAGTTGAATGGTGATCTTATAGAGATTTATACAATTATGGAGGGCATCAAATGGATAGACAGAGTTCTTTTAGCCCCAGGGCAGGGGAGCATTAGAATAGATCTGAGGGGCAAGTTTTTCCCCATAGAGTGAGGTGGTTATCTGGGTTGAGCTGCCAGGAGAGATGGTAGTAGATACTAGTTCAAGTTCAAGTTTATTGTCATGTTTCCCTGATAGGACAATGAAATTCTTGCTTTGCTTCAGCACACAGAACATAATAGGCATTGACTACAAAACACATGAATAAATAAACTGATAAAGTGCAAATAACAAATAATGGGTTATTAATGTTCAGAGTTTTGGCCGAGCCAGGTTTAATAGCCTGATGGTTGTGGGGAAGTAGCTGTTCCTGAACCTGGTCGTTGCAGTCTTCAGGCTCCTGTACCTTCTACCTGAAGGTAGCAGGGAGATGAGTGTGTGGCCAGGATGGTGTGGGTCTTTGATGATACTGCCAGCCTTTTTGAGGCAGCGACTTCGATAAATCCCCTCGATGGAAGGAAGGTCAGAGCCGATGATGGACTGGGCAGTGTTTACTACTTTTTGTAGTCTCTTCCTCTCCAGGGCGCTCAAGTTGCCGAACCAAGCCACGATGTAACCGGTCAGCATGCTCTCTACTGTGCACCTGTAGAAGTTAGAGAGAGTCCTCCTTGACAAACCGACTCTCCGTAATCTTCTCAGGAAGTAGAGGCGCTGATGTGCTTTCAGTGTTCTCGGACCAGGAAAGATCTTCAGAGATGTGCACGCCCAGGAATTTGAAGCTCTTGACCCTTTCAACCATTGACCCGTTGATATAAACGGGACTGTGGGTCCCCATCCTACTCCTTCCAAAGTCCACAATCAGTTCCTTTGTTTTGCTGGTGTTGAGGGCCAGGTTATTGTGCTGGCACCATATGGGCAGTTGCTCAATCTCTCTTCTATACTCATCCCCATCAGTGATACGTCCCACAATAGTGTGTCGTCAGCAAACTTGATGATGGAGTTCACACTATGACCGGCTACGCAGTCATGAGTATAGAGTGAGTACAGCAGGGGGCTGAGCATGCAGCCTTGAGGTGCTCCCGTGCTGATTGTTATCGAGTCTGACACACTTCCACCAATACGAACAGACTGTGGTCTGTGGATGAGGAAGTCGAGGATCCAATTACAGAGGGATGCGCAGAGACCCAGTTCTGCGAGTTTGGTAACCAGCTTGGAGGGGATGATAGTATTAAATGCCGAGCTGTAATCGATGAATAACAGCCTGACATATGAGTTTTTGTTGTCCAGGTGGTCCAGAGTGGAGTGGAGGGCCAGCGAGATCGCATCCACCGTTAATCTGTTGTGGCGGTAAGCAAACTGCAGTGGGTCCAGGTTTTTGTCGAGGTAGGATTGGATTTTCGCCATGATCAACCTCTCAAAGCACTTCATCACCACAGGCGTTAGTGCCACAGGTCGGTAGTCATTGAGGCACGTCACCTTACTCTTCTTGGGCACTGGTATAATTGATGCCCTTTTGAAGCAGGTGGGAACCTCAGACCTCAGTAGTGACAGGTTGAAAATGTCCGTAAAAACTCCAGCCAGTTGGTCCGCACAGGTTTTTAGAATACGACCGGGTATACCATCAGGTCCAGGTGCTTTTCGGTGGTTCACCCCTCTGAAGGATTTGCTGACGTCGGCCTCTGTGACTGAGACTGGAATACCATCACAGCAAATGGGGGCTCGGGAAGGCACATCAGTATTCTCCCTATCAAAGCGTGCGTAAAACGCATTGAGCTCATCAGGGAGTGATGTTTCGCCGACATTCGAGCTGCCTCCTGGTTTCGCCTTGTAGGAGGTGATTGCATTCAGGCCCCGCCACAGCTGCCGAACATCTGTCTCATCCTCCAGCTTGGAGCTGGTCCCTTTTAGCCTTTTTGATGGCCTTACCAAGGTCGTATCTGGATTTCTTGTAGACTACTGTATCATCAGACATGAATGCCCGGTGTCTGGTCTTCAGAAGAGTGCGGATCTCAAAGTTCATCCAAGGTTTCTGATTGGGAAACACTCGGAAGGTTTTGATGGGGATGCAGTCCTCCACACATTTCTTAATGAAGTCCGTAGCGACTGTGGCATATTCGTTCAAGTCCGTTGCCGAGTTCTTGAACATTTCCCAGTCTACAGACTCCAAACAGTCCTGGAGTTGTTCCTCTGCCCCCCCCCCCCCCCCCCCCCCCCCGACCAGCTCTGTACTGTCCTCACCTCTGGGGGTGCGCTCTTTAATTGCTGCCTGTATGGTCGGATTTACCGAAATGAGGGTGAGGGATAGAGCGATATGCATTCTTGATGGTGGTGTAGCAGTGGTCGAGGGTGTTTGGTCCTCTGGTGCAGCAGGAGACATGTTGGTGGAAGTTAGGGAGTGATTTCTTTAGGTTTGCCTTATTGAAGTCCCCAGCAATGGTGGTAAATGCCTCGGGGTAAGACGTCTGTTGTTTGTTGACCACGGCGTTCAGCTCCTCCAGTGCCAGATGGACGTCTGCCTGGGGTGGGATGTAGACCGTGGTCAGGATGATGGAGGTGAATTCCCTTGGAAGGTAGAAGGGACGACACTTCACCGCCAGATGTTCGAGGTGTGGAGAGCAGGAGTTGGACAGGACAGCCACGTCTGAGCACCACGCAGAGTTGACCATGAGGCAGACGTTCCCTCCTCTCCCTTTCCCAGATGCCAGTGTACGGTCCATACGGTGGATGGAGAACCCTTCAGGCTGGATCGCTGAGTCTGGGGAGCTGGGGGTGAGCCATGTCTCTGTGAAACAGAACACAGAGCATTCCCTCAGCTCCCTTTGATAAAGCAGCCTTGCCCTTAAGTCCTCCACTTTGATTTTAAGGGATTGTACATTGGCCAATAGGATAGTAGGGAGAGGGGGCCGAAGTCCCCTGAGCTTCATTCTGACGAATTCCTGCCCGTTGGCCATGTTTCCGGACACAATGGAGGCTTCCCCTTTGTTTCCAGGTACTGTGCAATTACAGTGCTTAAAGATTATTTGAACAGGTACTTAGATAGGGAAGTCACAGAGGGATACAGGCCTAATGCAGGGAAATAGGATTAGCATATACATGCATTATGATTGTCGTGCGTAAGGCAAGACGAATTTTAGAATTAGTGGTTTACAACACTTGGATGGTATTTCAGCCAATTGAAGTTTAATGTCTTAGGGGTTAACTGTACTTTGGTCTCTTGATTAGCGAATAACTGTTATTCAGTGTTCAAAGGATAGAGGAGAGATGGGAAAAAAATTACACTGGCTGAGCTCTTGAAGGGTTATAAAAGTTCGAGAAAAATGGAAGGGCTAAACCAAAAAGAGATTTCAATATAAGAAGAGGAAATTAATATTCAAAGACAGGTAAACAGTTAATTCAACGCATAACAATGAACATAATTATACTTGATATGGACTAGCAGCAGAATTTTAGATTAATTTAAATTTGTCGAGTCTGGATAGAAAGAATGTCAGTAAAATGTTGGATTGGCTGAGCCTGACTGTAAGGGTCAGGGTTCGGTGTTTTGCAATTTATTCACTGTCTAATATGTGATGTGGACAAGATTGTGCTTATATTCTCAATATACTCAACCATCAATCTCCAGTAGATCTCCATGATGTAGTACCAGCGCAGACCCAAAACTTCAACCATAACAGGAGGGTCATTTCAGAGTAACACCAGAAAAGTTCAATTAAGATCTCATCGAGAGAATATACATGGGAAAAAAGGAATCTCGTATATACTCGTATATTCCCTCATTAGAACATAAAATTCAGTATCTTCTGAACATGTATTCAGCATATTAGCAATGTAAAATGCCGAATATACACAGTGCTTACTTGTTTGGGAATCTGTCCAAAATTATTGATGAACCCAATTGTTGCAGTTTCTTTGAGAGGATCATTGATATTATAAATGTCGACCTGCCCTTCATAAAAGAGATGATGGAAAGCATTGACAGCTTCTACTGCAGGTACACCTTGTTGTTTATATCCAAAGATCAAGTCGATCCACTCGTGCAGATGTGAACTGACATAGTCACATTCCAGTGCCTGAAACACAAGGATACATCTAAATTACAGTATGAAATCTAATTAATCAAGTCCAGTAAAGTCTGCATATTTTAAAATAGCAATATTCATTTGTCATAACTAAAGATTTTTATTAAATAATAAAGAAAGCCAGTAAATTTAGGGAACATGATGTTATATTGTAGATTTTTTAATGTGCTTGTTCCAAATGCCTACTCTTTGGATTAGGAAATTATGAAGAAAATACACACAGGCTGCAATAACTAAGGCTGTAAGGGCCACGTCAATAGACGGGAGAATTCCATGCAAGATGCATTAGGTTTCCACAAGAAAATTAATCAGAATCACTGGATCAAAACTGATTATATAGAGATGCTGAACATTGTTGTTCTGTAGAACTAGAATTGAAACACCAGTTTCCTTGAATTTATATTGAAAGTAATTTCAATCATCATCCTAGATTAAAACAGGCAAAAGTACCAAACAAACACATAGGTTGGGGACCAGTATAATGTGACAAAGAAAGCCAGCATGGAATAATTCAGCTCTCCATTATTTCCTTTTATATGCTTAATAATATCTGACCAAAAAATGTACATTGGTCAATTGTTTCAAAATGAAGTTCAGATTTAAATGAAAACTAGATAAACCACGTCAATACTGTGAAACGTCCAACTTCAGTGTGAAGACAGACACAAAAATCTGGAGTAACTCAATGTGCCAGGCAACATCTTTGGAGAAAAGGAATAGATGATGTTTCACCTGTTCATTTTTTCCAGAGATACTGCCTGATCTGCTGAGTTACTCCAGGTTTTTGTGTCTACCTTCGGTGTAAACCAGCATCTGCAGCTCCTTCCGACACACTTCAGTGTGAAGTTGCACATGTCCTAGATACTAAATAGAAACATCAATACTTTACCTGACGGTGAACTCTGATGAATTCTCTTGGGTCTCCTTTTGCCCATGGTGGTAGCAACACATTTCCCAATTTCGTGCCGTTCTGCTTAAAACCTAGATGTGGAAGAACACAAATGTTGAGCAAATCTATTATTTGTAAATAAAAATTTCCACTGCCTGCGTTTACTCATATCATACAATAACAACAGAAGCATTTCTATGACCAAAGACTGCAGTATGGAGTGATCTATAAGGACCTTCTGAAATTCAGGACACACGTGTAATGATTCTCTGTCTGTTGTGAATGGAAACTCAAAGCCTGCAATCTCCATCAAAACCCTCAGCTCATTAGAACTGTCAGATCGTGGAATATTCACTCAGGGCTATGCTGAGAGGTGAAATGCAGGTAATGTCAGGCATTATCAACTTGAAATACATTGGAAAGATTAGTGCTCCCTTTACTATGGAACATACTTACATTTACACCCTAAAATGCAGTCCATCACAACCAGCATGAGGTTAAAAAGATGATGAAAACCTTGTGAAAAATCAATGGTTCTCTAATACTAATGACGCTTCACAACCTTGTCCAAGGTCTTATGCGACCGTACGATTTCCTTAAACAATTCAACTGCTTTCTAATAATGCTGAAAACTCACAATTATGTTTGCAGTTCTAACTGAAAGAATGGCATAACAGCCACTGAAATCAGTTAGCCTTCCTGCTAGAGTTTGGATTTTCCCAGGAATAAAAACTAACTACAAAATTAAGATTATCTGGTTATTTGGTCCTTGCTGTGCATAATAGCAACATTTTTATAAATTTCAATTGTGATGACTTCTAAAAATACTTAATTAGTACAACACCTTGGTATGATAAGGTTATTTATAAATGGAAAATTCATTCATTTTGCAACCTTTTTAAGAAGCTCTGCTCAGATGGACTGGAGGCTTGAAAACACAAAAAAAGTATAGAATAGATTAATCTGTAATCTTTATGAACTGTTCAAACAGTCTTACCAAGATCAAAGTTGTTGGAATTTAGGAGAAACTCTGGAAGGTAAAAGAATTCTGGAATGAGTTCTTTCACATCTGCCATATTGTGTTTTGATGCCGAGTACCAGGCCTCTCGAATACTGTGAAACATTCGATCAGCTAAATCAAAATGACCACCCTGAGAGAAGAATACACAAGTAAGCAACATGACAAAAATTTAGGAATTCAAAAGAAGTTATTCTCCCTCATTTATTGAAACCCAGATACATTTACCTAAAGGTGGCAGCTTTAATTGTTACCAAAATGTTATACAGTGCTGATAACACATCACCTATATACAGGTTTGATCTTCCTAGTTGCAATAGAGACATAGTGCACTGAAGGTTTGCCAGATTGATTCTTGGTGTGGGGGTCTGTCTAATGAGACGACACGAAGAATATTGTATATGAGAAGAAAGAGGTTGCTCTCTCTGAAATACACAAATTGCTCATGGAGCATGACAGGAATATGCAGATATGAGGTTTCCTCTGTTTGGAGGGGTTGGGGGTGAGAAATCTGAGTCACAGCTTCAAGATAATGGAACAGCCATTCACAACTGAGATGAGAAGAAATGTCCTAGCCCAGAGAATAATGAATCTGTAAAATGGTGGGAGTTCAATCTCCGACTACATTCAAGATTGATGGACTCGTTTGGATGTTATAAGAATCAAGGAATATTGGGTTACTAATGGAAAGTGGAACCAAGATGAAAGATCAGTCATGATCTTTTGAAAACAGTAGAAACTAGAGCTTGCAATTTAGAAAGAGTGTAATCTTACTGAAACATATAAGACCCTTAAGAGGCAAGGCAGGAAAGATGTTGAGATGTTTCCACAGCTGGGAGAATCTCAAACAGGGGGAACATATTTTTAAGATTAGGTGGCAGTCATTTTAAACAGTGTGTATCGGAACATCTTTTCACAGAGGGTGGTGAATCTCTGGAGTTTTCTACCCCAAAGCATTGTGGAGCTTGACTGTTGGAGGTGTTTAAAGAGGAAGTAAATACAATTTTGAAAGATATGGAAATTACTGGCAAAGGAGAAGAGAAGAGATGAGACTTGGGGCAGATAGAAGTGAATGGCAGGGAGGTTTGAAGCAGCTGTTGCTCTTCTCTTGCTCTTACTTTCTTATATTCTTAATAAATGGTACAGCAAACACAAACAGCTAAATAGTTTACTCCTGCTGCTATTTCTTATGTTCTTAATTACTTGATAATTGCTTGACATTAATTACCTGGAGTCGGAGAAATATTTGAGTAAATGGCTCCATTCTTACTAGATAAGAAGCAACAATCATGGCAGAAGAATAATGTGTACCATAGTGATATGCTGGTGTCTCACCTATAACAACAGAATACAAATTACACACAAAATCACCAGCAAAAGTTGTCCATAAAATGTATAGCCCATTCCATCAAATTCAAATTTACAAAGCACGAGTGTTTTTAAATATTTTATTTAATGATAGCAACAGACTAGTTCCACCTTGATGTGGCACAGAACGCCACAGTAGATCCTTTTCCCCTGTGGCTATCAAACTGCACAACACCTCCACCTTGTCGTGCGGTAGACTGGCTCCCCTTCCCCCTCACATCCCCGCCCCAATCTTTGCACATCCCCATTCCTGGACTTTCCACGTCATTTTAATTTCTGGTTTCATGTATCTTGTTGTGTCTTATGACTGTTGGCAGACTAATTTCCCTCCTGGGATAAAGTTCTATCGTATCGTAGTTCATTCAATATAATATTTATTTACTCCATATCAATAAAGTAAAAGGAGTTAATGAAAATCCAAGTTTGACAAAACATTGAACATTTTGACACGTACAGAAAATGTTTCCACTTATATTGCATGCACATGTAATTATAATTCTATTGTGGAATTTTTACCATTTGGATCTTCCCAATCTTTATAGCGTTTCTTATACTGAGCTAACCTCTCTTCAGTCTGAGCTCCCATTGGCTTAGCCAGGTTCCTGAATGTTTTGGAATTTGTAAGATCAAGTTCCTAGATGAAGAAAAGGAATTACTCATCAATAATATTTTACATTTTTTTGTGAAATGAATGAAATACATTGTTTTGGTGGGTTGAATGAAAAATGAACAAGTTTAAAACTATTCGCCAGTCTTCAATTAAACTTAATCTCATGGACTCTAACCAATTGAATATTGATAAAATAATACTGGTCGATGAGATCTGTATTTAAATTATATTCCAGAATAGACATGAAATGTTAAAACAGGGAAGTTATTTTGAAATATTTATTTCATTAATGATTTCAAAATAAGTTACTAAATTGGGGAATAATGCTTGCCCTCCAATATAGTTGACCCTCAACTAAAATTGAAGTGGCCTCGAAAACTCAGCTGCATTAAATAGAACAAGTCAGAGACACCCACATATTTTAAATAAAATTAAAAAATATGAAACAATTTACTGAAGCTCAAAAAGGTACAACTTATTTTACTATCATAATAATAATAATAATAAATTTTATTTATGGGCGCCTTTCAAGAGTCTCAAGGACACCTTACAAAAATTGAGCATGTAGAGGAAAAACGTGTAAGGGGAATGAAATAAATAGTAGAGACATGACTAGTACACAAAGTAAAGACAGAATTCAATACAAAACACAGTATGAGGCAATTAATGCACAGATGAAAAGGGACGGGGACGTGGGGCTAAGGATAGGAATACAATACAAGGAATAGTACTGTGAATAGCCCCCATACCTCAGAATCATAGTCTGCCAAGATCCACGGGAATACTGGATATTGCATTAAATCATTGTAGGATCTGCCAGCTAATGTGTTTAGATGCATAAGATATTGGAAGTTACTGATTTCTCCCCTCTAAATGAAAGACAAAAAAACAATGACTTTAGTATCTTTGTTGCATGCGCAGATCAGCATGCATAGATTTTACAGATTTGACTCAAAATATGTTGTTTAACCTTGAAATTAGGAATTGCCTATTCTATACATACAAAAGATTATATTTGGCAAGTAATCTTTTTATTTAATAATAATAAAATATATTTACGTACAATTATGTGAAAATATGAGACCATACAAATATGTGCTCATTATATATATTTAATGTCACATATAAATAGTATGTGTTCAATACTATCTACTTTCATAATAATAGTCCAATTAAATATTTTTTGCAAGTTTAGCTTTTGTTATATTGCGATGCAGAGTAGATGGTGTAATGTAATCATTGCACTTGGTAAGCAATTTTGCTAAGATTTCTATCCTGCTATTATTTTTGTTTTACTTGCCTCCCATCTTTGTGTTACAGACTTCTCTCCAACCAATGTACTTAGCAAACCAGACCTGCAAACAAACATAAAAATGTTTACATGTAGATTTTGTTACAGAAAGCAGTAGACATTGTCCAGTCCATCTTGGGTATTGACCTCCCTATCATCAGAGGGATCTATAAGAAGCACTACCTCAAATATATGAAATACAACACCAACCTTCCATCTTGTTACTACCATTGGGAAGAAGATATAGGAGACTGGGAACTATGACTTTCCCAGCTTCTTCCAAACAACCATCAGGCCACAGTGTGACCACTAATTACAACCTTGCCTCAGCATAAATTTACTAGGTACAGAGCTCTCCATAATGTTTGGGACAAAGACCCATCATTTATTTATTTGCGTCTGTACTCCACAATTTGAGATTTGTAATAGAAAAAATTACATGTGTCACTATTTAGATCAGGAAGCTACGCCTGTGACTTTTTGTTTACATTTGATTAATACTGATGAATTATAAAATCTCGCCTTCTTTTATCCTTTTAGTAATTATGAATATTTCTTTCAGGTGTTTCCTTAATCTCTGCTTTTGTGCTAAGTAAATAATTACTAGGCTAATTTCCCAACCTCTTAATATTTTCTAAAGTGCTTTTAACAGCGTGACACAGAACTTTTTTTATAGTTTTAATGCAAACATGGCAGCACTAAGAAGTGGGATTGTTCCTCTTGCATGCTATCATCTTAATAAAGTTAAGCAGCATTTATTGTCATAGCTTAAATATCATAGCCAATATTGCTCACGGTACACTCATTATGAGGTGTCTATCTGAAGTGTCCGAGCACTCGAGTGACCACCTTAGTAATTATTTACATAGTGCTGTTCAATGTTAAAAAGCAAATAGTCATCCTCCAATAGCAATGAATGTTTCTAACATTTCAACATTAGCTCATGAAAATCAGAGAACAAATCCATTACTTTCACATAAATTAATATGCACTGAAATCCTAACAGAAACATATAAATTAAAAAGGCTGGCACCACCTTTTCAAGGGCAACCTGGGTCAGACATTGATAACTGTTTGCAAAGCCCAAATTGCCAGAATAAACTGAAGAATTATATGTTGAAATCTGAATTATTTCTACTCCATTGATTTAAGACATAATCTCAAAAAACATTGAAGAAGCATTCAGCAAAAAATGAAATAGTTTCCTGGCATTTTGGTAAGCTTCACTTACCCTTGTTCCACACTCGTATTGGGCCGTTGGCCAGAGACTGACTCGGAACTATCAGTCAAAGAGGGAACTACACCTAAAAACCTGAGCACAAATATTATTCAGTAAATTTAAATGATTACCTTTCCCCACAGTAATACATCTTAAAGGATTGCTATTTAACTTTAATGAAAAATGTCGGGATAAAGTTTGTCGGGATAAAGTTTAAGAAAATCATAGTAAAATTAAACTATAGATAGCAATTTGTTATTACAAATTGTTGCAAACATGGAAACAATTTATTTTAAATGTATGATGTAAACACATTGTTTTCTTAATAGAAATACAAAGCCAGTAAGTTTTTGAACCAAAAGGATTTCACATTCTCTTTTTTTTCCAACAAACGTATTTTCATTTGATGGACTTTATAAATACACAAATCAAATTGTGAGTTTTGACAGAGACTAATGGTACAGCAATGAAAAATAGGCTTCTGATTGCAAGGTTTTCTGTACCAAGACTTAAGGTTAAAGTTATGAAATGTTATACTTTATGCAAGATGCAAATGAGATGCAAATAAGATATCACCTTATACCTTTGGTATACTGTAAACCCTCATTATAACGATCATAGGGGGAATAAGGGATTATCCAGTAATATGACATCATTGTATAAGTAGTAGAAAAAAAGAACTGCAGATGCTGGTTACACAGTGCTGCAATAACACAGCAGGCCAGGCAACAGCTAGATAGGGCTCTTATAAAGATAGTGGAGTCAGGGGATATGGGGATGTCAGGAATGGGGTACTGATTGGGGATGATCAGTCATGATCACATTGAATGGCTCGTAAGGCCGAATGGCCTATTCCTGCAACGATTGTCTATAACATCTCTGGAGAACATTGATAGGTGACGTTTTGGGTCAAGGCCATTCTTCAGATTCTTGGTCTGGAACTGGGCCTGATATCCAGGTGAGTTGTGGTTTGAGGAGAGGTAAAGATCGGTGGAGTAATTGGTGTGGCCCGCGGGCGGCCGGAGTGCAAGTAAAGGTCGGCGGTGGTGCCAGTGGCACGTGCAGCCTGGAAGTGGCCATGAAACCCGTGTGGGCCAGCAGTGGCGGCAATAGGTCCAACCTGGAAGCAGCCAAGGGGGTGCTGCAGGCTCGAGACGGCAACCAGGCCTGGAAGTGGCTGGAGAGGTGGTGCGGGCTTGGGGTGGCATAGGCAGCCCAGCCTGGAAGGCGGTGTGATCTGGGGGTAGTGTCGGCGGCGAAGGCCGCTGTAAACAAATTCTGTTATAAAGAGGTCAGTAAACAAGAGGGTTTATTGTACTTCATATTACCTTGTGCATTAAATAAATAAATTATGTCTGCTTACAGAAATTGGACATACAGCAGTAAGGCTAATAATCAAAAAAGTATGAATTTACTTAATACAACTGGATAGAAGCAGTTGAATCACGGGGAAACAGTCTATTATTGGACAGGTAGTTCTATATTAATGCAATAGTAGCTTTCAAAGGAAATCTTTGTGTTATAGAAAATTGCATTATAAAGACAATTGCATCAATGAGGGAAAAAGGGTTAGGGGATAGAGTGTTTTAGACTCTCATTAATAGTTATGTTCCCCCCACAGGAATTTCAAATATAAAAGTATTTTCAATAGCAATATGTTTAATTTTGTTACTGCAAACTAAAAATACTCAAGACTGTATGTTACATTGTTTAATAGAGATTGTTGCACAAGTATTAATAGAAGTGATGGCTTATCAATTTCAACAGCCATTGGCGGTTAAGGTAGTAGCTGTGTTCAAGCAAACAAGTTATTTTTCTTGCCTACAGTTTCAAATCCAAGACTGCTTGTGTTTTCTGCTTGTCAATTTCCAAAATAGTTAATAAGTGGTTCTCCAGTTCCGATCAAAACTGCATTATAGCCAATCAGCCTACATTAATGCAAATGGTGTTCTTCCATTCATCACTCATGTTAAATCAAATTCATGTTATGGAAACATGCATTAAAGCAGAACTACTTACCTCAAATCTCATCTTAACCAACTTCACTAATCAAATTTCCATTTGAACTCAACCCTAACTATATAATTTTACATCCTAGATTTTGAACAAAACATTTCTTCCTACCTTTGGTACACTTTATTTCGAACTCCTTTTTGGAAGGCCAAGAGATAGTTTCGTCCATCACCAGAAAAAACCTCAACTGCAATAGGCTGAAAGACATTTGAGAGAATTAATATTAATTTGTACAGTTGTACAAGACATTGGTGTGGCCATATTTGGAGTATTGTGTTCAGCTGTGATCACCCTGTTATAACAAAGATGTTGTTAAACTGGAACGGGTGCAGAGATGATTTACGAGGAAGTTACCAGGACTCAAGGGGTTCAGCTGTAGGGAGAGGTTGAGCAGGCTGGGACTTTATGCCTTGGAGTGCAGGAGGATGAGGGGTGATTTTCATAAGATCATAAGTGATAGGAGCAGAGTTAGGCCATTTGGCCCAAAGGATCTTATAGAAATTCTTAAGGGATTGGACAAGCTGGGTGCAGGGAAAAAATTCCCAATGTTGGGGGAGTCCAGAACCAGGGGGCACAGTTTATGAATAAGGGGTAGGGCATTTAGAACTGAGATGAGAAAAAACTTTTTCAGCCAGAGAGATGTGAATCTGTGGAATTCTCTGCCACAAAAGGCAGTGGAGGCCAATTTACTGGATGTTTTCAAGAGAGAGTTATAGTTCTGAGGGCTAACGGAATCAAGGGATATGGGGAGAAAGCAGGAAAGGGGTACTGATTTTGGATGATCATATTGAATGGCGGTGCTGACATTGAAGTCCCAAATGGCCTACTTCTGCATCTATTTTCTATGTTTCTGTTTCCTCTGCCATTCAATCATGGCTGATCTATCTCTCTCTTCTAACCCCATTCTTCTGCCTCCCCATAATCTCTGACACCTGCACTAATGAAGAATCTATCTATCTCTGCCTTAAACATTTCCACTGACTTGGCCTCCACAGCCGTCTGTGGCAAAGAATTCCACAGATTCACCACCCTCTGTCTAAAGAAATTTATCCTCATCTTCCTAAATGAACGTTCATTAATTCTGTGCTATGACCACTAATCCTAGACTGTCCCACTAGTGGAAACATTCTCTCCACATCTACTCTATCCAAGCCTTTCACTATTCTGTATGTTTTAATGAGGTCCCCTCTCATTCTTCTAAACTCCAGCGAGTACAGGCCCAGTGCGTCCAACACTCATCACATGTTAATCTGCTCATTCATGAGATCATTCTTGTAAACTTCCTCTGGACCCTCTCCAGAACCAGCAAATCCTCAGATATGGTGCCCAAAATTGCTCACAATATTCCAAATGCGGTCTGACTAGCGCCTTATAGAGCCTTAGCAATACATCCCTGTTTTTGTATGCAAGCCCTCTTGAAATAAATGCTAGTATTGCATTTGCTTTCTTTACTACCGATTTAACTTGCAGATTAACTTTTTGGGGATTCTGCACCAACACTTCCAAGTCTTTTTGCACCTCCGATTTCTGGATTCTCTCCCCATTGTGAAAATAATAATCTATGCCTTTATTCCTAATATCAAAATGCATGACTTTGCTAAACTATATTCCATCTACCACTTCTCTGCCCACTCTCCTAACCTATCCAAATCCTTCTGCAGAGTCCCTGCTTTCTCTACACTACCTGCCCTTCTACCTATTTTCGTATCATCCGCAAACTTGGCCGCAAAGCCTTCAATCCCCCTCATCCAAATCATTAATATACACAAAGTGAAGTGCAGCGGCCCTAGCACCCAGACCTGCAGAACTCCACTAGTCACTGGCAGCCAACTAGAAAAAGCCCCCTTTATTGCCACTCTTTGCCTTCTGCCATCCAGCCAAGCTGATATCCATGCTAGTATATGCCCTCTGATACCACGGGCTGTCATCATCTTATAGAGGTGTATAAGATCATGAGGGGAAAAGATAGGGTGAATGAACAGAGCCTTTTTACCCAGAGTGGGGCAATCAAGAACCAGAGGATAGAGGTATGTGGTGAGGGGGAAAGGATTTAATAGAAACCTGAGAGACTACTTTTTTTACACAAAGAATGGTGTATATATGGAACAAGCTGCCAGAGGAAGTAGTTGAGGCAGGCACTACACAACATTTCAAAGACATTTGGACAGGTACATGGATAGGATAAGTTTAGAACGATATGGGCTAAATGCAGGCAGATGGGACTAGTGTACATGGAGCATGTCGGTTGGCGTGGGCAAGTTCGACTGAAGTCCTGTTTCCACGCTGTATGACTATAAGAATTTAATTAATAGTAGTAATCTTGATAGTTTTAACAAAATGAGTAAAATACTATCCATACCTGCAGCAGATACCGTCTCTTATGTACTTCCTTGATGTCCTCATAGGCAAATTTACTGCAAGTCCTCTTTAGCTGACTCTGCCCTTGCCGTGCACCTCTGGGAATAATAGGCTCATGCATGCTAAAAAAAACACCAGAGGAGAAATGTGCCAATACCATAATATAACTGAATTTCTAAATTAAAGATTTTTTTCCCATTTAGACCTGTATTATTAAAAACTAATTACACCAGCAAAAGTAACACTTCATAAATATTTTATTGAGCTGCAGATGATGATTCCTAAAAGTTTTGTTCTGTCAATTAATTTAGATTCTACTAATATTCCTCAACTCAATTAATGTCTGCAGATGGCATTACAATAGCCAGAACAGAATATCAATGATACAAATGAAATCTGGCTTAGTTGTACTAAATATACAACCATGGTCAATATCTAGTTAACAGCAGCTATTTAAGTTCATACAAAAATATACTTGTTAGTGTCAATTATTGGTTGGCAGAGAGCATTGCAGGACCATACCTTAACCTCAATCAATGAGTGCAGAGCATAGGTAAAACACAGAATATAGAATACCAATATATATATATATATATATATATATAATTATATTGTCCTATGAGCAGAGGTTAATTAGACTGGGTCTTTACTGTGCAAAAAACAGTGCTGAAGGAACTTAGTCGGTCAGGCAGCATTCGTGGAGGGAAATGGACACTGGAGTCGGAATCCTTCTACAAGAACTTCTGTGTCTACATTGCCCTGATTTTAGACGAATGAAAGATGATGTCCTTGAAAGGAACAAAGTTCTTATGAGGCTCGACAGGTTAGGTGTATACGGATGATGTTTCCCTTAGCTGAGCTGTCTAGAGCCATGAGACACAGTGTAAGGAAAGGGCTAGGATGCAACATGTTGAGTAGTGATTCCTTGGATGGAAAAGTTTAATGGGATAGCATTGGAAATAGAGGGGACCTAGAGAATGGCCACAGAGATATAGTTTAATTACTGGAAAAGGAGGAATGGGAGCATTAACTAGTAACATTGAGTGAATATCCTGCAGCAGCTGGTGCAATGGCATTTCGCAGACAGGTATGTTTTGATGTAATCTGCTATTAATTCATGTATTTTGCCATGAATTGTTACCGTGAAATGGTGCTGATGGGGAAGCATATAACTCAGCCTGGGGAGCATCGAGCGGTTGGGACTTTGCCCTCAAGACTGTGTCGCAAATGGTACCAAGGGAAACTTGCGAGCCGTGTTGCGGACGCAGCCGCCTGCCAACGGGCGTTGCTTGGAACAGCTGCTTTGTCCACAATAAAACTTGCATTGATTAACACCTTGTTTGTGTGGTCTCCGATTCCAAAACCAAATAGTCACAGTCAAAAGTACTGAGATAAATGTTTTGCATGTGGCATTACACACGGTCATATAGTAAGAGCGGTGGGAAGAAATTTCTAAATCTAGAGGTCATTGAATGTTTGGAATTCTGTGGAGGTCCAGTCGCTGAGTATATTGAAGACAGAGATTGATAGATTTTTAACTAAGGGAATCAAAAGATATGTAGTTAGTCCAATTAATTGGCTCTTTGCAAAGATCATCTGTGATCTTACTAAGTGACACAGCAGGCATGAGGTGTGAAAGGCCACCTAATGCTCCATTTTTTTAAATGCTTCTGCGATGTCCAAATTAAGTGTATGTGGTGTAAAACACAGCAAGAGGAAGGATAAAACAAATAGATCTCCAAAAACTTTAAAAATATACAATTTCATCTCACATGCCCAGTCCAGATAACCAAACAAAGTTGACCAACTGCTGCAGAAGAACAGACAATGCCACCATTAAGATATCATTCCAAGATAGTTCTGATGTAAGCCCATGATTTATGAAAATAAATGACAAGTCCTGTGTGATCACTGAAGTTGGAGGTAACACCAACAATATTTACTTGCATTGGAAGAGAATAAGAAAATATTCCTGCATTAAATTTCTACTTTTGACATGAAGTGTATCGTGGTTAATTTAAAATAAATTTAGAATTGCAGCTAAAAGACAAAAAGGGGGGTAACATCAATGTTCAACAGTAAAGTTTTCTAGGAGCAAACTGTCGACACTTTCTAAGCCCACTCCTGCTTTCCAGAGCACAGGGCTTTTTTGGTCATAGATCTATGACAGCCATTATGGTATCTATGACAGCCATACAGCCTTTAGGTAAAACAGGCTGTCAAAGTAGTCAAACATTTTGAATGTTCAAAAACTCAAACAAATAATATTCATTAATTAAAAAATAAATTCCACAAAACATACTTTTCAATTCTTCCTCTCCAATAAAATGAAACATCACTGAGTTTGTAAAGACTGCCTTGTTTAAGTGCTGGACCTTGCAAGTTGGGCCCTATGATATGCCCAGCAGAATTACAGTGCAATGAATTATTTTTTTTCAAAACATTTTTTTGGTTTGTCAATTCCAAAGTAACTCATATGGTTCTTCTGCCCCTGATCACAACTGCATTATAATCAATTTGGCCCACATATTGCAAATTATCTTCCCTAATTCATCACTCATGTTCCATTCAATGTGTATTACAGAAACATGCGTCACAGCAGCACTATCTGTAGTTTTATGATAAATAGAATATTGATCTTAGAGTGCTCTAAATGAGCAATGACATTAAAAATTAGTAAACTTGTCAATAATCCAAGATGGTCCTGTAGTTTCTAGTAATTAAAACATAATCTCCCAGTTGCTGCAATGAAAATTCACAAATAAATCATTAAGTTTTTCCCCGTTTTTTGGAGATGAGGTATAAGATGCTTTTCTGGATGAAGCAGTTATCAGTCACATATTAAAACCTTCAGGAATACTCAGGAATCACAATTCCACTGTGTTCAACAGGTAACCAGTAGAACTTTCCTGGGAGCCACAGATGAGAAATGCTAAATAACATTACCATGTCAAAGAGAGTTAAAATGGGCATTATCCATTTGAGAGGCATTTCCAGTTAGGTGGATTAAACTATTTTTATGATTACTGTTAAATGTTTTCACTGAAGATTGAGTTAACATACAAAACAAAATACTCACTTTGGAGTCAGTGTCTCAATGTCACGGATTTCTCTGGTGGCAGTCATTGTGAAACCATCAATCACGTAGAAATGTTCTTTCCCAAACAAGAGGAGCCCTTCACTGGTGTCCAGCCCTTGTACTCGAGCACATCGATACATATGTTGAATCTAAAACAAACCTGAAACTTAGTCATCTGATGACATTATTGATTGTCTCTTGATAAATGCACACTGGCAACATTGGAACATTATTGGTATACTGAAGCTTTTAAAAGTGGTGTTTATCTAATCATTATGCACAATTTCCATCTTTCCACAAATCATTCCCTACTTCCGGAAAGATCCCGATTTGTTTTTCTCGTGGATTTTCAGCACTGGCAGTAATCTACAATTAACAATATAATGCTTTACACAGATAAAATGGGAACGTTAATTTCATCAACAAAAATGTGCTTGAACAGGGTCAGGAAATCTTGGTTCTCAGGTAATGAAACAAAAATGTATGATTAATTGAAGCAATGAGCTGTTCCAGGGCTTTCAACTACCATTGGTAAATGTTTTTTGTTCTCTCTGGTTGAACTACCCATCTGATTAATATGCATAAACTAATTACATACAGACCATATTCAAAAGCGTTGTAAGCTCCAGGTGTCACGTGAGAGAACATTCCAGAGATGGAAATGGAAATGTTCCAGATAATCATATTGAAAAATTGACAGCTAGTGCTAGTGATGCATACTTTCACTGAGAACTCACGACTGAACCTATCCTGTTTTCAACAGAAACAAAGCGAAATGTGCTAACAATTTTAAATGTTTAAGAAGGAACTGCAGATGCTGGAAAATCGAAGGTACACAAAAATGCTGGAGAAACTCAGCGGGTGCAGCAGCATCTAGAAGCGAAGGAAATAGGCATTGATCAATGTTGATAAATGTTGAACAAAGGGAAATATCTTTTTAATTTATATTAGTTTGGTCAGTATACAAGATCTTTTTGAGTGTTGTTTATATTGACCCATATTTCAAGGTTCATTCAGTTGTTCTATTCTTATCTTTAGCTCTAACATTTGATGATCAATTCCCTTTTGCTCCCTTTAATCAGTGCTCCCTTAACAGTCATATTTCTCTGATGGAAACTATGTGAAAGATTTATGTAGTTTCCTTTGCATTGCATTGAATTATTGCATTCCATGTGTTTAAAGCAGCAACGTGTTCCCTTGGTTATAAAGGAGTCATTAAATAAAGCTTCATTCTAAAGCTGTATACAGATTGTGTCACTGATAATAATTCATCTATTATTCAATTCAAAATGATACAAAAGGTTTTATTTTACAGACACTCATGGCAACATGGAGAGTAATTTACACGTCGACCTTGCAAGAAATTATTTGCATCTTAGATTCTGACCTTCAATCAGTTAATATCATTTTTCCGCAATTAGATCTTTTGACATTCCCAGGTTTTTTCTGTGTGTTTTATGGCAATCTACTTAAAATAAAATACTCCGACCAAAATATTTTACTTTTGACACATTGGTTAATTCAAAATTATTTAAATTTGCAGTTAAAAGACAAAAAATAATTATTTCAATTTTCAACAGTAGAATTTGCTAGTAGCAAAGTGCTACAATTGCTGAACCCACTCTTACTCTGGGTATTTATGGTAATGAATCCTAGAATTGTCCATCCTATTCTGTTACTTATCTTTGCAATCAATTCATCTGCAAGGGCCTATGGAGATGATAATTAGGAAAATACTGCTAACTTCATAACCACCCTTTTCATCTGTGCAGGAACTACAGGACAATCAAATGTGAGCTGATAGTGAGGGAAAGAGTAACAAACTCAGAGAATATAATGTTAAAAGTGAAAATATTGTTACGGGGTTGAGAAAAGACGGTTAAGTGGTGAATCATGTAGAATTATCAGGGGGAGTAAATCCAGGTCACAAGGCACAGATTTTTAACTACATTTTAAAATATCGGGCCACATCTTGCCAACTGGGTCCTCCTACTTAGAAATATCATTCTACCACTGACCCGATACCAATATGAGAATGTCCTCACTGACCCGAAGCATCCAGGATTAGTGAGAGCCAGACCAGAAATCTCCCCTTGACAACCTGCAAAGCCCACCAGCACACAAAATTGCTGGGGAAACTCAGCGGGTGCAGCAGCATCTATGGAGCGAAGGAAATAGGCGACGTTTCGGGCCGAAACCCTTCTTCAGACTGATAGGGGGTGGGGAAAGAAAGAAGGACAAAGGGAGGAGGAGGAGGAGCCCGAGGGCGGGCGGATGGGAGGGTGGGAGGAGACAGCTAGAGGGTGAAGGAAGGGGAGGAGACAGCACGGGCTAGCCAAATTGGGAGAATTCAATGTTGATGCCATAGGGACGCAAGGACCCCAGACGGAATATGAGGTGCTGTTCCTCCAATTTCCGCTGTTGCTCACTCTGGCAATGGAGGAGACCCAGGACAGAGAGGTCGGATTGGGAATGGGAGGGGGAGTTGAAGTGCTGAGCCACCGGGAGGTCAGGTAGGTTATTGCGGACTGAGCGGAGGTGTTCGGCGAAACGGTCGCCCAACCTACGCTTGGTCTCACCGATGTAAATCAGCTGACATCTAGAGCAGCGGATGCAGTAGATGAGGTTGGAGGAGATACAGGTGAACCTTTGTCGCACCTGGAACGACTGCTTGGGACCTTGAATGGAGTCGAGGGGGGAGGTGAAGGGACAGGTGTTGCATTTCTTGCGGTTGCAACGGAAAGTGCCCGGGGAGGGGGTGGTGCGGGAGGGAAGGGAAGAATTGAAGAGGGAGTTGCGGAGGGAGCGGTCTTTGCGGAAGGCAGACATGGGGGGAGATGGGAAGATGTGGCGAGTGGTGGGGTCACGTTGGAGGTGGCGGAAATGGCGGAGGATTATGTGTTGTATTTGCCGGCTGGTGGGGTGAAAGGTGAGGACCAGAGGGACTCTGCCCTTGTTGCGTGTGCGGGGATGGGGAGAGAGAGCAGTGTTACGGGGTATGGATGAGACCCTGGTGTGAGCCTCATCTATGGTGGCGGAGGGGAATCCCCGTTCCCTGAAGAACGAGGACATTTCCGATGCCCTGGTATGAAATGTCTCATCCTGGGAACAGATGCGGCGTAGGCGGAGGAATTGGGAGTAGGGGATGGAGTCTTTACAGGGGGCAGGGTGGGAAGACGTGTAGTCCAGATAGCCATGTGAGTCAGTGGGTTTATAATGTATGTCGGTCAGGAGTCTGTCCCCTGCGATGGAGATGGTGAGGTCAAGGAATGGTAGGGAAGTGTCTGAAATCGTCCAGGTGTATTGGAGTGCCGGATGGAAGTTGGTGGTGAAGTGGATGAAGTCAGTCAGTTGTGTGTGGGTGCAGGAGGTGGCACCAAAGCAGTCGTCAATGTAGCGGAGGTAGAGGTCGGGGATGGGGCCCTGGTACGCATCGAACAAGGATTGTTCAACGTACCCGACAAAGAGGCAGGCGTAGCTGGGGCCCATGCGTGTGCCCATAGCTACGCCTTGTGTTTGGAGGAAATGGGAGGAGTCAAATGTAAAGTTATTGAGGGTGAGGACCAACTCCGCTAAGCGGAGGAGAGTGTCAGTGGCTGGGTATAGGTTGCTCCTCTGGTCGAGGAAGAACCGGAGGGCTCTGAGGCCATCCTGGTGGGGGATGGACATTTGCCAACCACAGAAGCTTTCAAGGATTTCTAACTGAACTGATTTCCCTTTCTACTCTTTATCCACAGCTCTACTTTACTTACTGATGTCAGATGATGATTCTTTGATGTAATCATGGGAATCTTAACAAAACATCAGTTTCAAAGCAAATGAGCAGATTCTACCTTTGACCACTTTTCAATGCAAGTCCCACATATTGTTTAGGGGAGAACCTGAACTATCTATAACTATGATTAGAGGAGAACCTGAACTATCAGGACAGCTCTAAAAAATATTTTCCATTTGAAAACCACTTACATGTTAAATACATTGTCCTTCAAAGACACACCATTTAAAAAACACATTTAAACCTCAACTAATTTGCAAAAAAATCAAGGTATTTTATAGCACTTGGATTGTAAATGAATTGTAAATGAATTCAAACAAATCGCTGTAATTTGGCTGAATAGGCTGTCTGTGGAGAATGGCCAAATCACTGACAGCTTCAGAATCTGTGCATGTCCAGAAATCCCAAAGTCACTTTCAGATGTAGAGTAATAATGATAAATTACAGGAGATTCAAAATTATTACCACTGCAAAATTTAGGGTACTGCATAATCAACGATGAGTCTCACCCCAGTCACTCCTTCTCCCCTTTCCCATCAGGCAAGAGATACAAAAGTGTGAAAACGCATACCTCCAGATTCAGTGATAGTTTCTTCCAAGCTGTTATCAGGCAACTGAACCACCCTGTCACCAACTAGAGAGTGGGCCTGATCTACCATCTACCTCATTGGAGACCCTCGGACAATGTTTAATCAGATTTTACCTTGCACTAAACATTATTCCCTTTATCCTGTATCTGTACAGTGGACGGCTGATTATAATCATGAATCGTTCTTTTGTTGACTAGAGCTAACAAAAAATCCTTTCACTGTACCTCAGTACATGCGACAATAAACTAAACTACTAATTTAAAAAACGTTGAAGTAATTTCTTCATATCATATGGTCAAAGGAAAATTCTCTTGCAAATTTACATCACCAACATTAAACCTGTCATTTGAAATATATTTGCTCCATTACCAGTGGATCTATTTTGCTAGGGACTCAAAGGTGATCTGTGATTTATTTGGCAGTGGTACTCTCACTCTAATCCAAATCATCTTCCTTAACATTAAACAGCAGTTATATCAATCTGGAGCACACAGGATTAAAATCTTACTCTTCAGTTACCGAACTTTTAATTTACTCAAAAAGAGACACAAAGTTTGGAGCAATTCAGGTCCAAAAAGGACAGCAACCCTGGAGAACATGAATAGGCAACATTTCGGGTCGGGACCTTCTTCAGACATGAAACGTCGCCTATCCATGTTCTCTAGGGATGCTGTCTGCCCCGCTGAGTTACTCTAGCACTTTCTGTATTTCAATTTACTAATTTATTTTCTATTTTACCCACAAAACTGGAATATTGAGCAGCCTTTTAGACAATGTTTTTGGTATTTAAAAAAAGAAAAATATCTCTTCTAGGTTAACCTTCTTTAAAATTCAGTTAGTTCAAGCTTTTTCCCCTGTAAAAAAAAGATATTAATTAGTTGATGTACCTTTTCTCCTTCTTCTAATAATCGCACCAGTGTTTGGTTATCAGTCTTCTCCTCCTCTTCCACTGAACTTCCTTCTGAAGCTTGGTCAAGGAAAGGTTCTGTGTTGTCGTCATCTCCACCATCAGGGGCAGAACGTGAACGCTTTAAAGGTGGCTTCACAATCCCTACACAATTATAGTTCGTGTTAATTTTCAAAATTAATTAAAATACACACATCTTACAAGATTGCCTCAAGAAAGAATCATACTAATTTCTTTAATTTTATTAAAACCACCCAAGTGGATATAATTAGTACACTGTGGTAATAATGCTTGATTATTTCTAACAAACTTAATCACCTTGCTGCATGGGGTCACTAATATCTCAAATTAATTTTTCCTTAAAACATTTCTGGGTCACCTTTTTGCTGCAGGTTATGATAGTAATGTCTGTGAAGCTGTCCAGATTGCTATGCTCTTTTATCATGCTGAGGATACCAACTGAATGTTTTGAAGAAGCGACTGAAATAGTAAACAGGGGATTGTACTTGATGTTATTTGACTCGCCTTCAAATCCAACAAAAGGATTTTTAACAAAAGCTGAAACTCACACAATTTAAGGGAAATTATCGACCCAGCTTGGGTAAAGGCTGAGCTGCATTATACGTAAAAGGACAGATACTTGCATTGGCAGAATATAGTTAATGGCATTCGTGCCTGCAACCATTCATATTTAATTAAATACTTAGAGAGAATGATGGAAGGACACATTTCCAGTTTTGTTGAAGGTATAAAGATAACCAGCCTTGCATTCAGTGTCGATGAAAGTATAAATATAAGATTACTGACTCAAATGAATAGAAACCCCACCCAATAATAATGGGTTTCAGTAAAGGTGAAGGTAGTTAGCCACTTTAGTCCTACAAAGGATAGAAATTGTTGAAATCCAGAAGCAACAGAGGTTTCAAAGGATTGGGGTCCTTAAATAGTGATTATTTACATCATGAGCAGAAAATAATCTGCCGGGATAATGGAATGCTGACAGACGCAAGCACAAAGATTCAAGTGCTATTGACCACATTTATAGTACCATAGACTGTTCTGTGCAATACGCCAAAAAGAAGAATTTGGATGGGAAGCCACACAAAAAATACAAATTTGACATATGCACCAAATATCAAATAATAAGTCATAGTACAGAAATTACTGTAGAAAAGAACAGCAGATGCTGGTTTAAATCGAAGGTAGACACAAAATGCTGGAGTAACTCAGCGGGACAGGCAGCATCTCTGGAGAGATGGAATGGATGACGTTTCGGGTCAAGTCGGAAGAAGGATCTCGACCGAAAATATCACCCATTCCTTTCTCTCCAAAGATGCTGCCTGCCCCGCTGAGTTACTCCAGCATTTTGTGTCTACCTTACATAAATTAGTCATATTCCTTGGAATTTAGATAGTTAAAGAGATATTTAATAAATCATCATCACATTATTCAACAGGATTGGTTGATTAGAGTGAAATTATTTCCACTATATGTGGTGTTCTGAACTAGGGAACATCGTCTAAAATCAGGAGTGAACTTTGAAAACACATCTGCAGCAAAAGATGGTTGAAATTTGGATCTCTTCTGCAAATAGCCAATGATGCTAGTGGAACCATTAATTTCAAATCTGGTATTGGCATATATTTGATAACTAAAGTAATGTGATGCGGGGAAAAAACAAAATACAGGAGACTAGGTCATAAATCAACCATCTCATTCAACCGCAAAACAAGATCAGTAGCTAAATAGGCTACTAATTCAGGTGTTTTCTTAAACTTAAATCTTTCTATACACCTAGTCATAACAGTTGTAGGTAAAAAACATGTACAGTAAACCCTCATTATAACAGACCATGGTGTCCATGTGGAGCCAACTTTTTAGAAGCCTGACAACTTTTAATAAGCCTGAGATACACAGCTGTGAATTTCGGCGGACATTTAACATTACCGGTCGGTTATCCCTGGTTCTGGAAACTCCTGCTTATGTTTTTTTCCCCCCAATGAGCCAATGAAAATGATCGGTCAGCAAAGGTGATTAACTAAAACTACCAATGACTACCTCGACTACCTACAATTACATGGCGACCCCACGACAACTGCACCTACGACTACAGGATTATCAATTATCTCCATGGTGATCAATTTTTGGTCGCAATGTTTTTTTCAACATGTTGAAAAATTTGCTGCGACCATACTGAGAGTAGTTCCCAGAGTGCGGGAACTCCTCGCGACCATGAAGCGAGCGCAGAGTCTCTTGCACTCACCTAAAAAGTCACCTATGTGGGACAGGCTCATCACAAAGAAAATTATGAAATTACAACATCTAAAAGATGTTAATTTACAATTACTGGAACTAAAGTCAAGATGCATATCAGTTGCTAGACAATAATGCAGCTTTAGATAATATAAAATTATTTACCTTTGACTCTTGCAATAGTGTCCTCTCCATGCTCTGGTTCATGCTGGGTGGTTTCACCCTCTGAACTCTCTTCAATTGTATCTGTACACATGGTTGGATTTCCAGCAGACAGGCGTATGTAGTATTCTTTACTGTCATAGCTTATAGCTCTACGGTAGCGAGTAGGTTTCTGAAAAAGCAAAACACAGAGTGTGTTTCCGAGTAACACCTGATTGTCTACCTTGTCCTGAGCTTATTTATGAGATATCACGAGATAGCAGATGACAAACATAAAAGCTGTTTTCAGTAGCCAGGCATGTTTATTATGTGCGCAATAGAAAATCATCTGCAAAATCACATAACCAGAACCACTATGTGTTGAAGTCTTCTTTGATAAACATGCTTTAGAAAAATATGCTTTACTTTGTGAAACTACAATCAACAATGAAGTTTAAAAGGTATGATTTTGAAATTGGTAAATATGTAGCTTTTTTAAAAATAATCTAAAAATGTATCTGTTTTGTCAGGGACTGGATGAAGGAAAAGAGGAAACATAGAAATTAGGTGCAGGAGTAGGCCATTCGGCCCTTCGAGCCTGCACCGCCATTCAATATGATCATGGCTGATCATCCAACTCAGTATCCCGTACCTGCCTTCTCTCCATACCCTTTGATCCCCTTAGCCACAAGGGCCACATCTAACTCCCTCTTAAATATAGCCAATGAACTGGCCTCGACTACCCTCTGTGGCAGAGAGTTCCAGAGATTCACCACTCTCTATGTGAAAAAAGTTCTTCTCATCTCGGTTTTAAAGGATTTCCCCCTTATCCTTAAGCTGTGACCCCTTGTCCTGGACTTCCCCAACATCTGGAGCAATCTTCCTGCATCTAGCCTGTCCAACCCCTTAAGAATTTTGTAAGTTTCTATAAGATCCCCTCTCAATCTCCTAAATTCTAGAGAGTATAAACCAAGTCTATCCAGTCTTTCTTCATAAGACAGTCCTGACATCCCAGGAATCAGTCTGGTGAACCTTCTCTGCACTCCCTCTATGGCAATAATGTCCTTCCTCAGATTTGGAGACCAAAACTGTACGCAATACTCCAGGTGTGGTCTCACCAAGACCCTGTACAACTGCAGTAGAACCTCCCTGCTCCTATACTCAAATCCTTTTGCTATGAAAGCTAACATACCATTCGCTTTCTTCACTGCCTGCTGCACCTGCATGCCTACTTTCAATGACTGGTGTACCATGACACCCAGGTCTCGCTGCATCTCCCCTTTTCCTAGTCGGCCACCATTTAGATAATAGTCTGCTTTCCTGTTTTTGCCACCAAAATGGATAACCTCACATTTATCCACATTATACTGCATCTGCCAAACATTTGCCCACTCACCCAGCCTATCCAAGTCACCTTGCAGTCTCCTAGCATCCTCCTCACAGCTAACACTGCCCCCCAGCTTAGTGTCATCCGCAAACTTGAAGATATTGCCTTCAATTCCCTCATCCAGATCATTAATATATATTGTAAATAGCTGGGGTCCCAGCACTGAGCCTTGCGGTACCCCACTAGTCACTGCCTGCCATTGTGAAAAGGACCCGTTTGCTCCTACTCTTTGTAGGAAGGGAGATTATCGAAGTCAAATTACAGTTCCACACTTAGCTTGAAACAATGTAGCTTAAGTCATAAGCCCACAAAAACAGCAGTGATGTTACTTCCAGTGAGACTTAGCCCAATAAAGCCTATTAGTGTGCAGTTTAGAACAGTCTACAAAGATCTATTTTGGTGACGGGTGTAAAATAAACAAATCCTGGCGTGAAGGGTGAATCATCATCTTGTAGCTCAAAAAATGTACCACAAGAAGCCAATCATTTAGATGTGCTTTAGTGCCCATCATGCAGGTCCATTCAATGTCAATTTTCAATGGCAAAGCAACCACTGTTATTCTTCTTTACCTTTTCAGAAACTATCCTGCCATCATCAAACCAAGGCATCTCGGATACTTTAATAGTAGTGACATACTAAAATAAGGTGTTGAGAATACAGGAAATACTAATCAGATTTTCAGCATCACAAAGCAGCACTGAAGTAATTAACATTAGGTAGATAATGCATAATGTTTACAAAGCAGGTAGGTGGCAGCAAAGTTTCAAACATCTTTGAAAATTAATTAGATTACTTCAAATGTAGCAATTTACATTACAGAGTAGTAGCTGAAAATCTAACATGTTTAGAGCATGTAATATTTTAAATGATAACCCAGTTACCTTTGCTATGCTATATAAACCTCAGCTTTATACCCTTTCACCACCTTTGCTGCCAAATTCCTTCCAGCTGTTTCACGGACCAAAACTGACTCATTTTCTTTTTTTTTGTTTTCTGTTTCCATCTCACAGCATAGGTCAACAAGCAACATACACATCCACAGAGTATCTGCCATCTTGACTACACCTTTTTGTTTCCTCAAATGACTTTATTCTCTTCTCAGTTTTATGTATCTGTATGTGCGCCAATGACAATATTGTCCACACTGTGCTTCAGATGTCTTGCTTTTTTCTTCACCGTGTTTTCCCTCCATTTTAGTTAATAGGATTGTCAACCTCTTCTCCTCCCAGCCCGAACAAGGATGGACTTCCTCTTGTCCTCATCTAACCATCAGCCTCCCCATTCAAAAGATCATCTTCCATAATTTCTGCAACCTTCAACAGCCTACCATCACTAAATACATATTCCCTTCTTCTCAGCACATTGAAGAAACTGTTCCTTCCATGCTCTTCCACCTCTGCCAACAACCACTCCCCTTTGCATATAGTGCACGTGTGGGTTTCTTTATGCTGGAGAAACCAAAAGTCGATTGGGTGACTGCTTTACATGACCTACATTCAGTGCAAGTTCAACCCATAATCTTCTGATGCTAGCTATCAACTGAGCTACAACTGACACCTTTAAGCACATTACTCTTACATAACTTCACGTACAAAATAACTTTATTTTAACATTTTCAAGCGAGTTAATAATTGTTCTTAAAGCCTTGGAAAAATAAACAAAATTAATTCTGTATAAAACTGCATGGACCTAATTTTAATACCAAGATCATGAAAAATCAAATTGATTACTCTATATTTAGTCTCTCCATTTTCCCTTTCCTGGAATAAGCTATTGATTAAGAGAGTTAGAAATATTATTCCACTGCAAAGTACAAAGTACAATGAGGAAAAAACAAAGATTCTTCTGGATACAAGAACACAGATTTACATTTTATTGCCACCAACACAGAATAAGAAACCACGAAAACCACATAAATTATCTGCACAATTATCCGTCCTGACCTCAGCCAGAGTTTAAAAAAGTGCACATTCCTACAAATTGTAATTTAAATATCGTAATTAGTTGATAATTTTGTCAATAAAGTATATAATTCCACAAAACTAAAATCAGTTGCAGAGCAAAGTAACTTGAATAATTTATTTAAAGTAAAATATTTACATAATTCGATAATATTTAGGAAATCAGGATATTTTATCAGACACTTTATTTTAATTACTTTAATGCGATACAAGACCAACGGTTTAAACATTTTCTTGATCACATAAATTTCTTCATTATTCATGTCTTGAAAATACTAAACCAAAGTAATGCACTGCATAAAACTAGATTTTCAGCATCATGTTATCTCACATGACTTTTTAGCAACAGCTTCTGCAATACTTACCAGGAGACTGGTCGATTCCGGCTCGTTTTCTGGTACATAGGGATAATGTATATAAAACATGTCATTTCGCACCATCTTCTTTCTCATTCGGCAGGGACCTTCTGGCATTTCCAACATCCATTTATCAAGATATGATCCAATTGGAGGCCCCCATAAGCCCCTCTCTCGCAATAGTTCATACTCTATCTGAGCCCATTCTTCAGTCACGTACTTCAGGACATTTTGCTGTCGCTGCAAAGTCACAAACGTAATTATTTAATTGTTAATTATTGTTGGTAGGGGGAATGCAAATGTGTCTATAAGGTCCCACACCTGTCTACGTATGGTCCCACAGTTGAGAGTGCATGTCAGACTGTGAAATGTGAAACTATGCGTGTCACCAGAAAGAGGAATCCAGGCGAAACATCTTACAATATACTTGGTGCCACCCTTGAAGAATCCAAACAAACCAAGTATCTTGGCATCAAATTGCAGAATGATCTGCGTTGGAATGGTCAGACTCCTCATGCAACGGTGAAAGCAACAGGCGTCCTAAACTTTCTGAGGCGCAACTTTCATCATTGTTTAACTTCTGTCAAGGAGAAGCTATACTTCACCCTCGTTAGACCTCATTTGGACTACGCAGTTGCAGCATGGGACCCATACACAAACAAAAACATTTCTTCCATCGAACGTGTCCAAAGACAGGCAGCTCGATTTGTTACTAACACCTATGAGAGAGAAGCGAGTGTCACCAAACTTCTGAAATTTTCTGGGGTGGAACCCTCTCCAAGACAGACGTGAAGCTCACCGTTTGACCTGTTTTTACAAAATGTTAAATGGTCAGCTCGACATAGACCACAAGACCTACACCAAACCCAAACCAATTAGGAGCAGACGTGGGCATTCGATCCAATTTGTGATCCCAGCTACAAAGACAGATGTATACAGCAATTTGTTCTTCCCCCGCACAATTAAAGCATGGACTAATCTCCACCCAACTATAGTTACCCAACCAGATGCAACTAAATTTAAAGTAGCTCTTTCTTCCCAATAACCCTTTCTGGCTTAAGCCCTCCCTTCACCACCTCCAGTTTAAATTCCATTTGGAATATTTTGGAGGACCAAGAAACCAAGAACCAAGATGGATATCAGTATGCTAAAATATAAAAAGTTAGCCCAATACCAAATAAATATAAAACATGCATCTATTGCCTGTCTGTGATAATCTAGATTTAACAGCATAATTTAAACAAATCTGAACACTTTCATCTGATCCAAAGGTGATTGTCATGCTTAAATAAGTTTGTATCAACAATAAATGTTAACTAATATAACCAGAGCAAGTCCGAAACCAATGTAGATGTCTGTACCACAGATATATATCAGCTATATTTTGTAATCACAAATAAAACCAGTTGCAGGAAATTCCTTTTCTGTCATATATGATGAATACAGTTGTTAATTGTTTATGTCTCTGCCCTGTGCATTAAAATTAACAAACCAGGCTGTGATGTAACCAGTTGGCATGCTTTCTACTGTACACCTGCAGAAGATTGATAGGGAGTATTCAATGACACAACAAAACCTCTCAATATTTTAAGGAAGTAGAGGAGTTAATGAACTTTCTCTGTGGTCTGTGTGTTGGGACAAATCTTCAGAGGTATGCACGTCAAGGAATCATTGACCGTCTCCACAGCTCCAAAGACAGGTTAGTGGATCCCTGGTTTTCCCCTCCTGCAGTCAACAAGTAGCTCCTTGGTTTTGTTGATGTTGAGAGTACGATTATTGTTCTGGAACCCTTCAATGAGATCATCAATCTCCCTCCCTGATTCATTGCGACCTGTTTCTCGTCCAACAGTGATGGTAACATTGGCAAATTTATAGATGACATTGGAACTGTGTCTGGGTAGAGAATGAGTAGATCACACAGCCCCGAGATGCTCCTGCATTGACGATTATCGAGAAGAAACTTGCCAAATTGTACTGCTTGTGGTCTGCTGATGAGGAAGTCGAAGATTTAATTACTTCGGGATGAGCAAAGACCCAGTTTTCAGAGTATGATGATAAGGCTTGAGGGGTTAATAGTGTTGAATGCTGAACTGCAGTCAATGACCAACAGACTGGTGTGCTGTTACTGTAAAAGTGGTCCAGTGTAGAGTGTTTCCCAATCAGAAACCTTGGATGAACTTTGAGATCCGCACTCTCCTGAAGTCCAGACACAGGGCATTCACCTCCGATGATACAGTGGCCTACATGAAGACCAGATACGACCTTGGTAAGGCCATCAAAAAGGCCAAAAGGGACTTCTGCTCCAAACTGGAGGACGAGACAGATGTTCGGCAGCTGTGGCAGGGTCTGAATGCAATCACCTCCTACAAGGCAAAACCAGGAGGCAGCTCGAATGCCGGTGTAACATCACTCCCTGACGAGCTCAATGCGTTTTACGCACGCTTTGACAGGGAGAATACTGATGTGCCTTCCCGATCCCCCATTCGCTGCGATGGCATTTCAGTCTCAGTCACAGAGGCCGATGTCAGGAAATCCTTCAGAGGGGTGAACCCCCGAAAAGCACCTGGTCCTGATGGTATACCCGGCCGTGTTCTAAAAACCTGTGCGGACCAACTGGCGGGAGTTTTTACGGACATTTTCAACCTCTCACTTCTGAGGTCTGAGGTCCCCACCTGCTTTAAAAGGGCATCAATTATACCGGTGCCCAAGAAGAGTAAGGTGACATGCCTCAATGACTATCGACCAGTGGCACTAACTCCGGTGGTGATGAAGTGCTTTGAGAGGTTGATCATGGAGCAAATCAACTCCTACATCGACAAAAACCTGGACCCACTGCAGTTCGCGTACCGCCATAACAGATCAACGGTGGATGCGATCTCGCTGGCCCTCCACTCCGCACTGGACCACTTGGACAACAAAAACTCATATGTCAGGCTGTTATTCATTGATTACAGCTCGGCATTTAACACAATCATCCCCTCCAAACTGGTTACCAAACTCGCAGAACTGGGTCTCTGCGCATCCCTCTGCAACTGGATCCTCGACTTCCTCGTCCACAGACCACAGTCTGTTCGTATTGGTGGAAATGTGTCAGCCTCAATAACAATCAGCACGGGAGCACCTCAAGGCTGCGTGCTCAGCCCCCTGCTGTACTCACTCTATACCCATGACTGCGTAGCGAACCACAGTGCGAACTCCATCATCAAGTTCGCTGACGACACCACTATTGTGGGGCGTATCACTGATGGGGATGAGTCAGAGTACAGAAGAGAGATCGAGCAACTGTCCATATGGTGCCAGCGCAATAACCTGGCCCTCAACACCAGCAAAACCAAGGAACTGATTGTGGACTTTGGAAGGAGTAGGAGGGGGACCCACAGCCCCATTTATATCAACGGGTCGATGGTTGAAAGGGTCAAGAGCTTCAAATTCCTGGGCGTGCACATCTCTGAAGATCTTTCCTGGTCCGAGAACACTAATGCAATCATCAAAAAAGCACATCAGCGCCTCTACTTCCTGAGAAGATTACGGAGAGTCGGATTGTCAAGGAAGACTCTCTCTAACTTCTACAGGTGCACAGTCGAGAGCATGCTGACCGGTTGCATCGTGGCTTGGTTCGGCAATTTGAGCGCCCTGGAAAGGAAAAGACTACAAAAAGTAGTAAACACTGCCCAGTCCATCATCGGCTCTGACCTTCCTTCCATCGAGGGGATCTATCGCAGTCGCTGCCTCAAAAAGGCTGGCAGTATCATGAAAGACCCACACCATCCTGGCCACACACTCATCTCCCTGCTACCTTCAGGTAGAAGGTACAGGAGCCTGAAGACTGCAACAACCAGGTTCAGGAATAGTTACTTCCCCTCAGCCATCAGGCTATTAAACCTGGCTCGGACAAAACTCTGATTATTACCAACCACTTTCTGTTATTTGCACTATCAGTTTATTTATTCATGTGTGTATATATTTATATCATGGTATATGGACACATTTATCTGTTTTGTAGTAAATGCCTACTATTTTCTGTGTGCTTAAGCAAAGCAAGAATTTCATTGTCCTATACAGGGACACATGACAATAAACTAACTTGAACTTGAACTTGAAAAGCCAGCAAGATTGCATACTCTGTTGATCTGTTAGTGGTAGGCATTTGTAGTGGCCCACAAGGATTAATTATTAGTTAATCTAGATTAACTCTTTGAACATTTGTAAATGTGCTTAACAAAGTTGAATGATCTTTCAGAGTTGACTGAATCAAGATGATCAAAAGTTATTCTTGACATCTAAACACATTAAAAATCTATTAAACCATTAAAATAATTAAACTTGATTTAAACTTTAGGCATTAGCTATCATGTAGAGCCATATTATGAGGGATCAATTATCAAGAAGGGAGGGAAGCAGAATTGTGGAACCTATAGCCCAGTTAGCCTGACTTCAGTGGTTGGTAAGATTTTAAAGTTCAGGAAAAAGGATGACGTTTCTGAGAATTTAGAAGCACATGAAAATTAGGTCGAAGTCAGCATGGTTTTGTGAAAGGGAGATCTTGCCTGACAAACCTGTTAGAATTCTTTGAGGAAGTAAATAGCAGGATCGACAAAGGAGAGTCAGTGGGTGTGGTCTACCTGGATTTTCAGAAAGCCTTTGGTTTTGGGGCCCATATCTGAGGAAGGATGTGCTGGCATTGGAGAGGGTCCAGAGGTGGTTTACAAGAATGATCCCAGGAGTGATTAGGTTAACATATGATGATCATTTGACAGCACTGGGCTTGTACTCATTGGGGTTTAGAAGGATGAGGGAATTGAAACTTACCAAACAATGAAAGGCCTGGATAGAGTGAATGTGGAGAGAATGTATTGTCTAATGCTTGAAGATATTGTATAATGCTGTAGCAAAATAGATTTTGATGTTTATCTATTCTGCATTATACCATACAATGATCGAGATACTATAGTGCACCAACCTTTGAATTCCAACTTGGATTATATATGCCAAACATCTAAGTGTGAATATTAATGTACAGGAGTGAATCAGAGAATAGAAGCACAGAGAAAAAAGTAGTAAAGGAAATAATTTTGCATTTACCTCCTGATATTCTTTATATTGCATATCAACCAAATCTCGCACAACAGCAATATGAGTAAACATCCACTGAGATATTTCCTAAATGAAAGAGAAATATTCATGTTTATGAGGGAAAAAACCCACATTTTGATAAGACCACAGAAGCAGTTCTGAAAAAACTATTCTTTACAATTGGGTAAAACATTGTAGCCCAGAGTCTCTGGCCTGTGAATTTATTTCACGAGGAAGATGCCTTGCAGAAAAGTCAAATGATCTGACATTGAATGACTAAACTCATCCATTATCAGCATGATAATGCTATATTGTTTAGTGTATGCAATTTATGCAGGTGAATGAGTAATATGCTGGAGGGCTCCAGTGATTTAATATATTTATTAAAAAATGAATGAGAAAATAGATAGATTAGCAAGGTTTGTGGTTCACTGAGAATGTAATTTTGGTATCCATATAATTCAGGATAAAACCACCTGTATCAGGATAAACCTGTTTTTTTTATTAAATTGAAAGATTCAACACGGAAACAGGCCCACCAAGTCCATATTGACCATCCATCACCTGTTTGCACCAGTTCTATGTTATCTCACTTTCACAACTGCTCCTTACACACAAGGGGGGATTTTACAGATGGCAATTAACCCATAAACCTGCACATCTTTAGGATTTGGGAGGAAATTGGAGCACCCGGAGGAAACCCGAGGTCACAGGAATACCAAGTCTGACACTGTGAAGCAGCAGCTCTATATCTACCAGCTGCACCACAGTGCTGTTTATATTATCACCAGAATAAGCACTGTGATGCCAACATAATGTAGACACCAGAGACCTCCCACGTACTAAACCATGCTGACGATCCCAAATCAGCCCTTGTCCGTCTAAATGCCTGTATATCCTATCCCTCTGAATACCCTCTAGTAATTTTCCAACTACAGATGTTAAGCTCACTGGCCTATAATTCCCAGCATTTTCCCTGCAACCCTTCTTGAATAAAGGCACAACATTTGCCACCCTCCATTCTTCCGGCACCTCTCCTGTATTTAATGACGACTCGTAAATTTCAACCAGGGTTCCCGCAATTCCCTCCTGGTTTCCCACAACTGGCATTGTCCCACAACACTTCTCAGGTTATGATAATAAATTTTTTTTAAATCAACAAATTACCCTATTTTAATTAGAGACAAAAGACAAATGATCAAATTAAAGAGAATTTCCAACCTGAGATGTGAGGTTATTTTTACTGATTCCACTTTCCTTCTTGTTCCGTCTGGATCCCGTCAACTTTGACAGGCCAAATCCGCTGCTCACTCGTGACAGTTTTGACTGTGTCACAGGACCTATAGTTGCATCTCCTCGACTAATATATTTTTTCTCATGGGCTATCAAAGAAAAAAATAAATTTTAGATCTCCAAATGGTATTCCAGGAGTTTTTAACAATTTTGGCAAGCATGCAATTGTGCACTAGAATTTTTGGTCGCCATGGATGTCAAATATGGTAATGAAAATATAGTCCTGAATAGAAACAATATTCATTTTAGAAACTACAAAGTTATTTCAGTATCATCCCAATTATCACAGCGAATTAAAAACATTTAGTTATTATTTAAAATTACTCTTTATAGCTCATTACATGTTATACAATTTACGCATTGTCTGGCACCATTCAGATAAAGATGATCAGTAAAAACACATCCCCCTATGTTTGCACTTAGTGTGCAAGTAGTGGCTGTGCATTGTTCTCTACTTCTGAGTTTTGTTTCCACTTATTTCAGTTTCAGAAGTGGAATATACACCCTCTATCATGCCTTTAGCACATTCCATTGAGTAAAGCTCCGTCTCACAGTGCGAGTCGACCCACAAGTGACCCCGAGTGAAAGAAAAAAATCAGACTCGTGGTTGTGTACGAGATTCCAAGTTTATGTTCAAGAGTTTAACCAAGTTCCCACGGGTATGGCTAAGTTTGCCATTTACTTCTAATTTCTGCGATGTTCCAAGTTCCTCTCCCGGGTTACTCTTGAGCCAACAACGACTACCGACGTGTGGAAAAATCATCACATGGTAAAAATGATGCCATGCAGGTTTTTTTTCACTATAAAAAGCCTCCAATGTTTAAATTTCTTAGATTTACGGAATCAAGGGATATGGGGAGAAAGCAGAAACTGGGTACTGATTTTGGATGATCAGCTATGATCATATTTAATGGCAATTCTGGCTCGAAGGGCCGAATGTGATCACTTCCATTATGTAGAGAGTCTCAGAATGTTAATAGAGATTCCATTCCGTTTACATTGCGCTTTGTGCAGGGATCAAATCTTAGCCCAAAATGTACATTAGGCTGCGAGGATTAATTTCAAAACTTCAAATTATTTCAAACAGTGTTTTATCCGAACAACGGATCATGGCAGATGCCAGCCCTTTTAAACATCACAGACAGCTCAGTGTGAAGTGGTGCTGGAATTATATATGTTAAATAGTCTTGGGAATTTTATTATCGATCCTAAATGCTCTATTATAGGTCGTTTAGTTTGTTGTGAAGTGGCGCCGGATTTATCACCTCAGTCTATTAAAATTGAATTATCTCACTGAACGAAAACATACAATGTTTCCAGGCAAATATCCAGTGGTTGAGAATTAAAGAGCAGTCATTTTAAACGGGCGGTTGCAGTCAATAATACGGTAACCAAATTATATTTATTCATTGCTAGAGAGGACGATGTAAACATAGTGAGGTTAGTGAGCAGCCTCTAACATTAACCGCTCCTCATACTGTTCTGTTGTGTAGGAAGGAACTGCAGATGCTGGTTTACCTCGACGATAGACACCAAAAGCTGGAGTAACTCAGAGGGTCAGATAGCATCTCTGGAGAGAAGGAATGGGTGACGTTTCGGATTGCGACTCTCCAGGTTGCTACCTGGACCTACCTGATCTCCCGGTTGCCAAACACTACCCATTCCCACACTGACCTTTCTGTCCGATGTCTCCTCCAGTCAGAGTGAGGCTAAATGCAAATTGGAGGAACAGCATTTCATATTTTGCTTGGGCAGCTTACAGCCCAGTGGTATCAATATTGATTTCTCTCACTTCAAGTAACCCCGGCATTCCCTCTCTGTCTATCCCAAGTCGCACCAGCTGCTCGTTTTCACCCAACGAACAGCGAACAAAGGTCTGTTTCCTTTATCATCGTAACTTTTTTGCATTCATTGTTCTTTATCTCTCTACAATACATCATCATCTATGTCTTTCGTTTCCTTTACCAGTCTGTCGAAGAGTCTCGACCCATAACATCACCCATTCCTTCTCTCCAGAGATGCTGCCTGTCCCGCTGAGTTACTCCAGCTTTTTGTGTCTATCGTCGCCCTTCTTCAGACTGTTCTGTTGTATTGACCGAAAACGAACGATGTGACAGTACCGGCGACTTAATGAATGAAATGGAGACACGGGGAATTAAATGGTTTTGGAATAACTGGGGCGGTAGGGTTTTATCGAAAAGTGACTACATGAAATCGGTGGAAGGAAACAGGCAGGCGAGGTTTCGGGACAGGGTCCTTCTTCAGACTCCATGACCCGCTGAGTTATTCCAGCTGTCAAATGGAGACATGGGGGACCACAGATGCTGGCATGTTGAGCGAAACACAAAGTGTTGGAGCAACTCGATGGGCCGAATGGCCAAATTCTGCTCCTATGACATGAACTCACGAAGTGTCGAAGTAAGCCAGTGAGTCAGGCAGCATCTGTGGAGGGAATGGATAGGTAACGTTTCGGATTGAGTCACTTCTTTTCGAGCCGAATAAACATCTGTCCATTCCCTCCGCTGATGCTGCCTGTCCCGCTGAGTTACTCCAGCGCTGTGTGAGTTCCTCCAACACTTTGTGTGTGTTTTATGATCATGATTCCAGCATCTGCAGTTTCTTGTCTCTACATAAACTAGGCCTCAGCAACACTGAGTGTACTAACCGGGAGATTATGTTGCTGCTGCCAAAACAACAGCTGGCAATGTATGCACAGTAGATGTCACATTGCATGGGAAACGAGGTCTCCAGGGAGACAGAAGCAAAGTGCTGGAGTAACTCCGCGGGACAGGCAGCATCTCTGGACATTTATAAAGCATTACATTTTGGAACACAAGGAACTACAGAAGCTGGTTTACGAAAAAATACAAGGTGCTGGAGTAACTCAACGTGTCAGGCAGTATCTGTGGGGAACATGGACAGGTGACGTTTCGGGTGAAAGAAGGGTCTAAAGTTTGAAGAAGGGTCCCGACCCGAAACGTCACCTATCCAAGTTCTCCGGAGATGACTAATCTTTAACATTTCACTTCTGGCACTCAGGCCAAACCCACGGTAGACTCAAGAGTCACTACGGTAAACTCACGGGCCACTACGTTCTTACGAGTTTAAATGTTTCAAATTTTAACTTCAAGATTAAATTTGACTCGTGGAAATCTTTAAACATGGTTAAAGTTTTTCAAGAGTTAACAAGTTTCCCGCGTACCTGCCATTAGCACCACGAGTCGCTAAGTTGTGTCCACGAGTTCTGACGTTCTTGCTACGTTAATTGTACGTGATTACCACAAGTTTAATTTGTTTTAAACTCGGGATCACTCGTGGGTCGACTCACACCGTGAGACAGGGGTTTAAGAATTTCTATCCTGAGTAAGAATTTCTATCTCTTTCCATTGGCTGCAAATACTCCAGAATAAAATTATTTTAGAAGGTCCAAATTGGCAAAGCCCATAGTACAAAACTATATGTAATATGATAATTTCATTCAGGGAGTTCAGTTGTCTAGTAAAGGAACTAGAAACATTAAATCATTGAGATGTTACACAATCTAGGAGTTTGAACTGCAATGGATCTAAGCATTCGATAAAATCCATGGAATGTGATTGAAATCTCTTCACTTGCCAGAGTGAGTATTTTTTCTAACAGCAATCAAGCTACTCAACATTATCAAGGATAATGTTTCTGCTTGACTGTCACAGCAACCGTAACACTTAACATTCACCTCCTCTACTGAGACAGTGTGACTGCAATGCCCAGCAATAACAACATGCACTGCGGTTGCCCAACAAGGTTACTTCAACTGCATCCTAAAAACATCAACTTGTCAGCTAGAAAGATAGGCACCACCACCATGTAAATATCAGCACTGCAAGTTCCTTCAAAGTCATAAATCATCCTGGCCTGGGTCCAGAAAATCAAAACAAATATTGCAGAAGCTGAAAATCTGAAATAAACACAGAAAATGCTGGGGGGGGGGGGGGGGGGGGGGGAGATCATCAGTGAAAAGATAAATTGTCAACATTTCAGGTCAAAGACCTATAACAGAATTAAGAAAGAGGGAAAGCAAATTAGTCTAAGTGGCAGAGCAGGCAGAGGAGGGCAATGGATGGAACTAGGGAATTGTCTGTAATAGATTGAAATGATATGGTCATTGAATGGACAATTAATGTTCTGAAGTCAGGGCATGGTTAGGACAACTGGGATGTGTTGTGCAGGCAAGAATATACAATTGGAAAATAAAAAGGAATACAAAAAATAGGTGCTGGAGGAAGAATGGTAAACACAAATAGCCAGTCCTGATAAAACGGAAAGAGCAAGTTATCTGAAGTTAGAGAATTAAATACACAAAAGACCCTATGTGCCCAGATGGAAAATGAGCTGTTGTTCCTTGTGCTTACATTGGTCTTCATTGTAACAATGCAGGGGACTACAGACAGCAAAGTCAGAGTGGGGATGGGATGGTGAATTCAAACGCAGAGGGGATACTCCTGAGGACTGAGTGCAGGCTTTCTGCAGTGATCAGCTAATCTGCACGGTTTTTCCATTGTATAGGAGACCACACAGTGAACATCGAATGCAGTACAGTAGATTGGAAGACGTACAAGTGAATCACTGCTTTACCGAAAGACTTGGGTCCCTGGAAGAGTTGAAAAGACCATTGTTGCATCTCTTGCAGTTGCATGGGAAAGTGCCAAAGAGCAGGGAGCAACTTTTTTGAGGGGGTGATGAAGGTGATTAATGGCACTGGATGTTGTCTACAAGGATTTTGGTAAGGCATTTGATAAAATCCATGGTAAAATAATCCAGAAGATTAAGATGCATGGCATCTAGAGATATTGTTAGTTGGGAACCAGACCTGGTTTACCTATAAGAAGGCAGAGGGTAGTAATAGTGGAAGGATGTTATTCTGGAATGGGGTCTGTGACCAGCAGTGATCGGCAGGGTCCCCCGCTGGGACCTCTGTTTTTGTTATTTATATAGGCGACTTGGAAATAAATGTAGATGTGTTGGTTTGTAACTTTACAGATGACACCAAAATTAGTGGAGTAGCGGATAGTGAGGAGGGTTGGCAAAGGACAGAATGGGATATAGATCAGATAGATATGGGGGCGGAGAGAAAGCGCTGATGGAGTTTAATTGAAGCAAGCGTGAGGTGGTGCACATTGGGGGTTTGAATATAAGGTGAAAGTATAAGTTAATGGCAAGTCCCTTAACAGTTTTGAAGCACACAGGGATCTTGCATGGTATGCTTGTCTTTAATTGGGCAGGGCATTGAGTTTATAGGACTTTTATGAAGCTGCATTTGGAGCATTGTGTGCAGTTTTGACCGTCCGTTACAGAAAATACATTAAAGCAGTAGAGCAGGTGCAGAAGAGGTTTACCAGAATGCTGCCCGGATTAGAGGGTCTTAGCTAAAAGAAGAGCTGTGTGCTGGAAAAACCACAGTGGTCAGACAACATCTGGGGAGGGTACACAAAATTGCTGGAGGAACTCAGCGGGTGCAGCAGCATCTATGGAGCGAAGGAAATAGGCGACGTTTCGGGCCGAAACCCTTCTTCAGGGGAGGGAATGGGTGTAGGCGATGTTTCAGGTTGGAACCCTTAATCATAACGAAATAGTGGCCTCAGATGCTGCCTGAACCACCGAGTTCCTCCAGAACTCTGTATTTTGCTCAAGATTCCAGCATGTGCTGTCTTTTGTCTCCAGCTCTAAGGAGAAGTTGGACAAACTTGGATTGTTTTTGATGGAGCATCAAATGCTGATAGAAGAATATATAATAATGCCAGGCATAGATAGCGTGGACAGTCAGAACCTTTTTCTCAGGGTGGAAATGTCAAAAACGAAAGGGCATAGCTTAAGCCCAGAGGAGAAAAGTTTAAAGTGGATGTGCAGGACAATTTTGTTTATATTGAGTGGTGCGTGCTTGGAGTGTGCTGCCAGGTGTGGTGGTGGACTCAAGGTAAGTTTATGGTGTTAAAAGAGGTTTTAAGATAAGCACATGGATATACAGGGAATGGAGGGATATGCATCAAATGCAAGCAGAGTAGATTT
Organism: Amblyraja radiata; assembly: GCF_010909765.2. Lineage (NCBI taxonomy): Eukaryota > Metazoa > Chordata > Chondrichthyes > Rajiformes > Rajidae > Amblyraja > Amblyraja radiata. Next base: position 73,172,896 of record NC_045956.1, read on the forward strand.
GTTTAACTTGGCATCATGGCAGTGTGGGCTGAATTCCCTGTTCTTTTGCTGTACTGTTCTTAAGAGTGGACTACGCGTTTGATGGTGGAATCTCGTCGCAAAAGATGATCTGTCGAATGTGCAGGAAGTGGGTGGTGGGGAGCTGATGACCAAGGGAACTTCACCCTAGCTCTATCCAAGAGAAGTGGTGAGGACAGAGCTCTAGAAATAGATGAGTCCAACCTGGGAAGAAATTACCATTCCTTCATCATCCTCGACAATATTGCCAACCAAGGTTCAAAGCAGCAGTTTGCTGCAATCAGAAGAGGTCAATAAAATACTTGTCTGCCAAGCAATACCCATATCTTGTATAAAGGGTATGCGATATAGTTACATGTTTTATTTGAACAAGAATATTACAATAGTAGTCATATTTAACAAATCACCTGCAAATGTCACATGTATGTTTCGTTATCTGCTTAGTAGAATAGTTACTTCTGGCATACAGAAATGTATTACATTAGGAATTAAATCAATAATAAAAGAAAACAGCCAAGAAGTCTTCCTCCATGATTCGTGGACCATGAAGATTAATTGAGGTTAGGGTCAGGACATGAGAGCAGTCAACCAAAAATAGAGAATTAGAGGTGTTGTTGTCCTCCGGATGGCAATCCAGTTTACACTTACTGCAAACTGCCCTTGAGTTCAATACAATACAATACAATACGGTTTATTGGTCACATTGCACATAAGTGCAAGTGAAATGAATATGTCAGCAACGGTACAATTATAAAGAACACACACAAAAACACAATAAAAATTTAACATAAACATCCACCACAGCATTCATCACTGTGGTGGAAGGCACACAATTTGGCCAGACCTCCTCCATTTTCGTTGCTGCAGGCGTCCAGATGGTAAAAGGACAAGGTACAAGTCCAGGTAAGTCCAGAGTCGGCTCTTCCCCACCGGAGACCGCGGCTTTAAGTTGGCGTAGGCCGCAGGCCGGCGGTCGAAGATTTAAAGTTTAAAGTTCCCGCCACGCCGCAGCCAGAAGCACCGCAGACCGCAGGGCCGGCGGTCGAAGCTCCCCTCCAGGGGTGATGGTAAGTCGCCACCGCGCCCGCTGTAGAAGTTGGCCGCGGGCCGGCAGTGATGGCTTCTTCTTCCCCCGGGTCCCCCACGAGGGATCCCGGGCTGTAGACGCCGCGCCAGCTGGAGCTGTGCAGACCGCGGCTTCAGGCTGCCGGCTGCCCCGGGCCAGCGAAACGGAGCGCTCCCCTCCAGCGAGGGCTCGCCCGCTCCACACCGGGAGTACACGCTGCGCCCGCCGCTGAAGCCCCGGGCGCGTCTCCGGGAAAGGCCGCGCCGATCCTTGCTGTTAGGCCACGGGGGAGGCGACCTGGAAAAAGTCGCCTCTCCATGGAGGAGGCGGCCAAAACGGTTTCCCCCTCACCCCCCCCCCACACAAAACACACAAAGAAACATTAAAAACATACTTTAAAACATACTAAAAAAAAAAAAAAAGTTGAGAAAGCTAACGCGCTGCTGACAGGGCTGCCGCCATTGCAGCGCCCCCACCGAGTTCATGTTATGTACCATGATTAACACGGAATTTAATCATGATCATCTGGAATCCCACATGATAAAGAACTACCACCTAGGTAGCTGCATCTCCTGTGGGATAACTTTTCAACCAAATTTATTACTTTCAAGATATGAAGGAAGAAAACGAGGAAAATAAATTCTACATCACATTTTATGATATAAGGAGAATTACTTTTAAAGCTGATTAAAATCGAAACCAGTCTACTGCAATTTCAAATGCAGGCACATGAATTTGGCATAAAAGCGTGAGGGGGAATGGTTTACATTCCATGAACAGCAATAGGAAGCAGCAGTGATGACCTAAAATTTCTTCATGACATTGTGACAATGTAATAGTAAAAAGCTGAATTTTAAAAACATGACACAATGGATCAAAAATCTCACAATTTCATAAGAATTAACTGGGCATTTTTGTTAAGTCTCCTCAACTAATAAAGAGATACTTCCAGTCAGTTCTTACTGATATCCACACAGGATGAAAAATATGCTTAAAGGCAGATAGTCAACATAACAAATAAAAATCTGGCTGTGTTTGACATAACCGCAGTAAAGTGTTCCATTGCTAGATTTCACCAGAGATCAACAGTGACAATGTTACTTCCTGAAAGCACCAAGTTAACCTCAATTCTTTCTCAATAAAGTAAAATGCATTATGCAAGGATTTAAAGGTGCACAAGTTACATTTGATGCATTAGCAATGTTAAAACTCAACAGTAAAGGGCCTGTCCCACCGCAGGAATCCAATTCGCGAGTTTAGAAGAGTTTGCCCTCGACTCATACTCGCAGCATGGTCGACACAAGGTCCTAGGAGGTTGTTGTAACTCTCCTTCATGCTCGAGAGTAGTCCCCGCGTACTCGAGGCCTCAGCTAGGTTGCGGCGTTTTTTTCAACATGCTGAAAAATGCCCACAAGTTAAAAAAAGGTCGCCATGGAAAAAAATCGATATTTTTTTACTCGTAGGTTTGGTCGAGGTAGGTCATAATAGGTCGTAATGCTATCGCAGGTAATCAGAATCAAATACACAGGACAAGATGTTAAGAAGTCCCTTGTACCAATAGGTGGGGAGCATTTCACGACATTCGTTGATTGTTGAGAGTGGTAGACGCTCAACATCGGTGGGGGGCGGGGGGGGGATACGTATATCTTGGCGTGGGTAACCTTCAGGACAGTTGGGCACAGGACACATCATCGGTAGTGTACCCTTGCATCACTGGGTGTTTCGGCCTTTTAACACTATACACCCTCCACAAGGAAAGGAAATCAAAGCTAATCGAAGGTAGAGCTCGTTGAGAAAAAAAAGGTAAGTAAACCAACCGGTAATGTTAAATGCCCGCTAAACTTTATTAAAAGTTGTCTGACTTCTTAAAAGTATCTCCACTACTTCTCCACCCCTCTCTGCGCTCTCTAAAGGACTTATTGTTACTGTGCCAGCCGTCTTGATCATCCCGGGTGTGAATTTCAGACAGCGCTCCCCCGCTTTCCCTGGCCCCCGCTGTCTGTCTGTGTCTGTCTATGTGGTCGATCCAGCTCGCGGTTTGATCGCTGACGGTCGATGCAGCTCGAGGTTTTTCAGGCGAGTGCCCTCGAGCTTGAAGGTCAAAGACATTCACTGAAAAGACGCATTAGTGGGACAGGCCCTTATGGTGTTCTTATTGAAGCGATACATTTAATCTTGGAAGAGAATGGGTCAATGTACATAAGGCAGAACATTTTAGCACATTTCCAAGATGAATATTAGACAACCCTCAATATAATTAACCGTTTTTTGCATAAAACTTCAAAATATTGACATAAAGCTACTTTGTTCTACAGATAGCTACCAGTGGCAAGGTTTTTGAATATCTTACAAATATATCTGGTCAATTTCTCAATAAAAAAAATCCCATGTAATTTATTTCACTGGTGGCATCAAATTCAAAATGTTTTAAGAAATGAAATTAAAATTTTAAATAAATTCATCTTTACCAACTAATAAACTTTTAAGTTAAGTTCTACGTTACTCAACATAAATATATTTTTTAATTAACAGTATCTTTCTTTCACCTTGCTAATCGCACCCCAACCCATCTCTTTGAACTTCCAATCTAATCGAAACAGCAGAAACAGATGTCAAAATTATTGATGCCTTTTAGTGCTATTCCCAACAATTTTTGCTGTTACCTAATAAAGTTGCACAAGTCAGTTATCCATTTTTGATTATTTAACGTCAACATTAATTTACATCTCTCACCCATATGATTCTGCCAGCACTTTAAAGCTGCATCTTCAATGAGTGGACGAGCAGTGGACAAGTCCACCAGTCCACGCTCATTTGTAGGTAGTGTTACTTTGAAAATCTCCTCCAAAGCTTGTTTTTTGCTGACAATCAGTTCAGTCCAAACCCTATTCACAGCTTTGAGAAGTAGCTGTCGACCTAAAATTAGATATAATTCGATATAATACATTAGAAATAGTTTTAAATGCAATTTAAAATTTGAAGTTTACAGAAATACAGTGCCTTTAATACAAAATCAGTTAAAATACGTTTGCTTCGAGTCATAGTGTAGAAACAGGCGCTTCGGCCCAATTTAGCCACACTGACCAACATGTCCCACCTACATAAGTCACTCATGCCTGTGTTTGGCCCATATCCCTCTAAACTTGTCCTATTCATGTGTCTAATTGCTTCGTAAGTGTTGTGATAGTCCCTGCCTCAACTACCTCATCCGGCAGCTCGTCCCATACACCCACCAATCTTTGTGTGAAAAGGTAACCCCTATGATTCCTATATAATCTTTCCCCTTTCACCTTAAATCTATGCCCTCTGGTTCTCGATTCCCCCCCCTCAGGGAAAGAGACTCTGTGCATCTACCGGATCTATTATTCTCATAATTTTATACACGTCTAGAAGATCACACCTCAGGCTCCTGCCCACCAGGGAATTCTGGAGAGAGTTTGATTTAGCTCTTAGGGCTAAAGGAATCAAGGGATATGGGGAAAAAGCAGGAACGGTGTACAGATGTTAGATGATCAGCTAATATCATATTGAATGGCGGTACTGGCTCGAAGGGCCGAATGGCCTACTCCTACTTCTATTGTTCTATGTTTCTTTGGTTCTATGTTGCAACTAGATTGTTCCAACATAAAGCCAGTCTGAAGGTCAATGTGCCAAAAGCCATTTTGACCACCTCATCTACCTGTGATGCCACCGTCAAGGAACTATGTACTTGCACTCCTAGATCCCTCTGCTCCACAACACTCCCCAGAGCCTTACCGTTCACTGTGTAGGTCTTGCCCACGTTAGACTGTCCAAAATGCAACACCGCACATTTCTGTGTTAAATTTCATCTACCATTCCCTGGCCCACCTGGCCAAGCGATCAAGACACTGCTTCAATTTTTACATCATCTGCAAACTTGCTAATCTTGCTAGGTATGTTCTCATCCATATCATTAATATAGATTTATTTCAGACAAGTCTGTCCCTGACTCATTTTCCTTAGTGCTCCTAGTTGCTCAACATATTCATCTTCAGGCATTGTTGAGAATATACTTGATTTTAGTTCGTAAAAATTAGACGTAAAACCAGTACACAAGAAATGATTTAAATCCATATGGTATCAGATTGCTGGGATAAACTGTTGTAGGCTATTTGTCCGTCGTGTAATTCAGTTCCAGTGAAGAGTAATACTGTTCTGCGAGCATTTCGTATAATCCTGACCTGCATTTCACAGCTTTTCCATATTTCTTTTGAATTTTTTCCGTCCAACAGCCCTCATTAACCTACCAACCAAATGACTTCATCAACAACATATCACTAAGGCAACCCTGGTTTCACATCATCAGAAAAAATCACTTTGCCCTCTTCATCATTTCCCCACTCTTTCATAAAACAAACTTGTTGCCTTTTTTTTTTCCAATTTCGAATGTAAAGAGAAACAACGTACTACTTGAAACTATACTCAAAACAACTAGTACTGCCCAAAGGGCCGAATAACCTACTCCTGCACCTATTGTCTATTGTCTGTATACCCGGTTTCCCTTTCTATAGATACTGCCCAAATTGCTGAGTATTTCTAGTATTTTATGGGTTTATTTCTAATTTTTGATATCTCTTTTTAAAGTTGGTTTTAGTTTTTTTTTTTTCCTATCAATCACTGCCTCATTGTCAGTAATACAATCTTCTCCTTGAAATGTGTGGTAAAACCAGATCTGCAGCTCTTCAATTGAGCTTTTAATTACATATAGTCAAATCCCTCTGTGGTCTCTCCTGTCAGAGAACACAGTAATCTTTCAACAGTAGCTTCTAATAAATCTCCCCACTCATTTTGACCCATCCGCAAATGTGACTTGTCTTGAAACTCAAGCACAGGAATTTTCTTCCTTAATAGCTCCAAATTACTCACCCTGAAGTGTCCAGACCAAGCAATTAATTGTTCCATCCCCAAATTTTGGCTTAGTTCTATTCTTGTTAGAATATGTTCCCACAAAATACTTCTGGGTGCTTCGCTATGTTAAAGGAATTCCAATAAAGCAGGACCCACATTTCTTAAATTTACTTCCACAACAACTAAACTAAATGATTCTATGCTCAGACCCAATATTTAACATAATAACAGTGAAAAAGGCCACATCAAACCTCAAATGATTTTGTATCTAAGCCAATTCAAGTATGTGTCACATTACCGTTAAAATTAATGTGTAAGAAAGAACCGCAGATGCTAGTTTAAATCGAAGGTAGGCACAAAATGCTGGCGTAACTCAGCGGGTGAGGCAGCAACTCTGGAGATAAGGAATGGCTGACTTTTTAGGGTCTCGACTCGAAATGTCGCCCATTCCTTTTCTCCAGAGATGCTGCATCACCCGCTGAGTTAAGCTAGCAATTTGTGCCTACCTTTAAAATTAACTTTAGTTTAATTTAAAGATACAGCGCGGAAACAGGTCCTTCGGCCCACCGAGTCCGTGCCAACAAGCGATCCACGCACATTCACACTATCCTACACACACTAGGGACAATTTACAATTTTACCGAAGCCAATTAACCTACAAACCTGTACATCTTTGGAGAAAACCCGCAGGTCATGAAGAGAACGGATAAACTCCGTACAGAAGTCATGATCGAACCCGGGTCTCTGGCACTGTAAGGCAGCAACTTTACTGCTGCTCCATCATGCCACCCCTTATAGGCCCTAATTCAATCCTACATATTAAAATATTCTACATGCTCCAATTTCTTACTAACTGAAGCAAATTCCATATCTCTCTTCAGAGGCCAATCTCTCCTCCAATTCCCAATTCAATTTAAAATCTCCATTTCAGAACCTTTGTAATTTCAAATACTGTTTGAATGCAGATGCCTGATTCTCTGATTTCTATTGCCAGTTTTAGCACACCTCAGGTCGCTCTCATGCTAATTGGGAGAAGTAATTGTTGAAGCGGAGGATTTTGAAGAGCTGATGTTACTGATAAATGCACTGGAAACAGGTTCTCACAAAAATAAATCAAGAATATTTCCGTTTGAATCTAATGGTTTATTTCATTGTTCCCCATTTTGAAATCAATGTGTTTTTTTAAAGAAGAAATAACCTCTAAGTTATAAAGAAACTAAAAGTCACAAATAAAAAGGAAGAGTATATTAATCACATACATAATGGCATGTCAGAATTATTTAACACATTGCTTTTAATTATTCTTGTTATTTTCCAACAACTAATTCTTTCAAAATTTACTTGACTATGGTAAACATAGAGCAGCAAGTGAGAAAAGGTCTGGGAAAGTTACTACCTAAACATTTTATAATATTTGAATATTTTAATTCCTAATTTACCTTCACTAATATCTTGGCTATGACTTCCATCTGGTTCTAGATCAGAAGGTATCATGATGTGCCATGTTGTCATTCTGGCTTCTGCTTCTAGACCAAACCCTTCGAGGCTACTGCAAGATTGAAACAAAAATCACAATAACAATGCAAATGCAGAAACAGTTCCTGTGAAATACATATCAATATATTCAATAATCAATATATATCAAAGAAGCATTGCAAAAAAAAAAAACATTTCAATCATAAAAATGAACAAACCTGCAAGATCCACATAATGTTTTCACCATCCATTCAACTAGTCACAATTTAACCATGTCAATTGTAGCATTGAAAATGTAACACCACCCCCAAAGCAGCCCTCATCACCAAGCAATATAAGCACATTTATCAAAATCAAAATCTGATATTTCATTTAAAGTTATCATAATATTTGAAGAGAGAAAGTGAAAGAATGAAAGAAAAGGCGAGCAGAACATTGGCTGTTTTGCTTGAAGGTAAAAGGGATACAATTAGTCACGAAAACAATGAAATACCTGTCCCCTAGAGATAACAAAAGCAAAAGAAGGCTTCAGCAGAAAAAAGTGAAAGCAGGATAGATGCAGGTGATATTATAGAGAAAGAGTATTCAGCATTGGTGGCAGGATAACATTTAATGTACTCCCTTGATAGCCTTTGAGCAAGTGAGGACAAACCACTGCAAACTACTGCAGTCCTCATGAAGAATATTTGGTACACACTTGCAAAATTCTAACCCCACAACAAAGGAAGGATGACATAATCATAACTCAAAACGTTGCATGACATGGAGGGGGACTTAGAAATGGTGACATCCCCACAAGCCTGATGCCTTTGCAGGTGACAAGTTTGGAAAGATCTGCAGAAGCTCATTTGATTTGCTGTACTTCATCAATGGGACCATCCATATGCACAATATCAAGATGGCCATCAGTGCTTCATAGGATATCATAACACTTGTGAAATGGTGTACGGAAAAAAAACAAGCCCAGAGTGTATGCACAATTTCCTGGATTGTAAATGTAAAAATCGCCATTGTCAAGATGACAAATGAGATTGAGTTTGATAAGATGATGTGGAAGAGATATTTAAGGGCCTGTCCCACTTAGGCGACTTTTTAGGCGAGTGCAGGAGACTCTGAGCTCGCCTCATGGTCGCCACATGTTCGCTGGTGGTCTCTGGTGAGTGTCCTTCATGGTCGCGAGGAGTTCCCGCATTCTGGGAACTAGTCGCGGCCTCAGTATGGTCGCCGCAAATTTTCAGCCATGGAGAAAATCGATAATCCTGTAGTTGTAGATGCAGTTGTAGTGGGGTCGCCATGTAGTTATGGGTAGCACGAGTTTTCAGAACCAAGGGTAACCATGGTAAGGGTGGGTAGGGTGGGTGGGGTGGGGCCTTTATATCTCATGGTGAGAATCTCATAAATGTTTGAAAGGAGCTCAAGTATCACAAGTCACAATAAGCCACTGACTAGATTGCCCTTTTCCAAGTAATATAATCTCTCTATTCTTACCAAAGTGCACTACTTAATCAACTGTGTTGACATTTACACCTATTCTACAAGTATACTTGTATATAAATTGTGGTAATTGTACTCAGAATTGACAATCAGCCCAAATTGGTGTAATCTGAAAATTTGCAAATTTCAGAGTGTAAATCATGATGCAAACAGTGACCAGCAGCAATGATAATACTTGGGGATCACTAATTCCCACCTTCTGTGGCTAGACATTCTGTTTTCTGTTCTGAAGCCACCTAGCATTGCAGTTTGCTATTGCCATCACATTCTGACTGTTCATTAGTCCATTATGAGGTAATATGAGGTAGTCCAGTTCAGTTTATTGTCACGTGTACCGAGGTACAGGGAAAAGTTTTTTGTTGCGTCAAAAGATTTGATAAACTGCATAGACATTGGTTATTCACTCTATAACTTCCACAAGTTGATATGGCAGGATTTACTCTTTTAAAATACTTGCTGACTAATCACTATTGTTTGTTTGGAGATGTTCTTCCATTTTTTCTTTTGGCAGGGATTCCATTATATTTCCTACAACCTCCATTAAGGGGTCCGAGGTTCTGGGGAGAAGGCAGAAGGAGGGACGGAGAGATAGATCAGCCATGATTGTATGGTGGAGTAGACTTGATGGGCCGAAAGGCCTAATTCTACTCCTATCACTTCTGACCATGTGACCTTATTTAGAACTCCATATTTTATTCCATACACCATTTCACAAGTGTTATGTCATCCTAAGAAGCACAGATGGCCATCCTGACATTGTTGAACTTAAATCCAGCAAATAAAAAAATCAAATTCATAGATTCAACTGTCATTAAAAAAAATCACCATTTAAAAAAAAGTAAGGCATGAATAATTTTTGGAAGGCAGGAGTAGGCCGAACCAAAGATTATGTATTTTATTTTCCAAAGTTCCATTGGATTTTCTTGAGTATACATGGCCATCACTAAACTGATCATTTTAGTTTAAAATACAGTTTACCAATGTACCAATTGTGCAGTTTACAATGCATGGAATACTGCTGTAATTCCATGCATTATCTTACTGTGGATTCTCCAAAAACTGGAAAGTTATTTAATCTGAAATACATTTTAAACTCAATTACTCTCATTTGTGACAATTGCCAACTTTTAATAAATATATATATTTATGTCCTAACATCTATCTATATCTATATACTTTTAAAACTGTGTGTGTATGTCATATTTATTTTTGCCCTCATATTTTTGCCCTGATTCGTTACACCGCCAAAACCACACGCAAAAACGCCGAGATTTTTACCATTTCGCTAGCGATTTCACCTTTACATTCGCTCATCCACTCATTAAATTTAGTCATTTTTCGGCACACATTTTTAGTAAAATTCTTCCCCCCCCCAACCCCACTCATTTTTTCGCCTCCTGCTGGCCAGCGAGCATAACGGCTGCTCCCGCCCGGCTCTCTTCCAAAAACGCCGACTTTTTTCCCATTTCAATAGGGCAGCATTTGCAGAACATTCTTCAAATGCTTCACCACCTCCCCAACGGTCATTCTCACTTTGATGAATGATGCTTCATGCTGACTTCCACATCTTTAAATATGACTTCGCAATTTTTGACCGATTGATCTTCATTTTTTTTGTTTATATTGCTTTTATTGTTCTTAAAAGACTTCCCGGTTTTTCACTTAATTGTACTAATTCTTAAAGATAACATTTATTTCCAAAGACTTAGCGGTTTTTCGCTATTTAAATTTTTTTTTAAATACCTCGCTATTTTGTTACAAGAATTCCCTGTTTTTCACTTCAATATTACATTTATTAAAAGACTTTCTGGTTTTTCACTTTATAGTCCGAATTTCTTTACAATTTTAAAAGTTTAACCTCGCGGTTTTTTACTTTGCGGTTTTTGACAGATTTTTGACAGCTTTCAAAAGACTTCGCTGTTGATTTATTTTTGTGCTTACTGTTTCAATAATACTTCGAAAATGTTAATACATTAACATTGCTTTTTATTGTTCTTAAAAGACTTCCGTTTTTCACTTAGAGACTCCACCCGCCGCGGCCTCACTCGGGTCCGGCTCCTAGTGGGGAGGCTGCTGCCGCGGGCCAAGTCCGGCTCGACGCCCACCCGCCCGCCTCGCTCGGGGTACTCGGATCGATGCCCGCCCGTGGCCTCCCTCGAGTCCATGTCCGCCGCCCAGCGCCTGGTGGGGAGGCTGCTGCTTGGGCTGGAGCAGAGCCTGGAGCGAGGGCCAAACCCGGGGTTTGGGATGGGGCCGTGACCGGGGCCAAAAAGAAGCCGCCCCACGCCCGCCAGCAGTCTCTCTGTCTCTGCCCTCTCTCTGTCTTTGCCTCTCTCTCTCTCTGCCCACTCTCTTTCTCTGCCCTTCTCTGCTCATCTCTCTCTGGCCTCTCTCTCTGCCCTCACACTCCACCCCCCCCCCCCCCCCACCCCCAGAAAACAGACCTTCATGGTCAGGTCAAGACCTCTGCACTTACAACTGGGAATTGGAAATGGTGCCAAACCGGTGACTCTGTATACCAGGGGTCTCCAAACTATGCCCCTGTCCTCTCTGTCTCTGCCCTCTCTCTGCCCTCTCTGTCCTCTCTCACTGCCCTTTCTCTCTGCCCTCTCTCCCTGCCACCCTCTCTCTCTCTCTTACTTCTCTCTCTCTCTGCCGCCCTCTCTCTCTCTGCCCTCTCTCTCTGTGCCATCTATCTCCCTAACCTCTATCTCTACCTCCTCCATCTCTAGCCGCAACCGCGCGTTGAGGGGACGGGACCCAACGGTCTAGTAATTACTAAAACTCTCATCTTGTTTGTTTGTATGCGTGCATGTGCATGATATCCCAAAGCCCCGCCAAAACGGTACACAATAACGCTACAATTTTTGGCCCACCTTACTCGCCATTGTCCTGTGATGAAACACGTTTTGTTCAGATTGATGGTGTATTTTACAAGTTATTGACATTTTAAACTTTACAAAAATCACATTTTAAATGACTTTTCTACTTGCTTTGCCCGTCAGCTGCGTTACAATGATGTCAGAATGGGATCCCGAATAGCATTTACGTAGAAAATCGCGATTTTCAAAAAAACTTAGTTTTAATCAAATTCTTCCGTTTTCATTCACAATTACATCACAATGGGATCCCGAATCTCATTTACATTTTTAAAAAATTGCGATTTTCATAAAAACTCAGTTTTAATCAAATTCTTCTGTTTTCATCAACAGCTAACATTGTGTTTAGGTTATTTTAAAGAAAAATCACGATTTACATTGTGAGGGGGTGGGATAGGGGGGAGGTGGTGGCTAACTAATACGAGCTGCCGCAGGTGGTGGGAGAGGCACGTACTATTATGCTTACAATGCATTTAGACAGGTACTTAGATAGGAAAGACAGAGGCATCATAATTAGTTTACATAGGCATCATGGTCAACAGGGATAACGTGGGAAGAAATCACAAATTTCTGTGCCAAATGATTCTATTATCAATTTTAATAGTTTTTAAATGACTTTGAATGATGGAATCAAAACTGCATGTCATCTGTCAAATTCTGCCTCGGATGATCTGGGCCCAGGGCCCAGGGCTCAGTGCTACACTACCAGAGTCCTATTGCTGCTCAGCTCAAGAGTGTGCAAGACAGGCAGGATCAATTTTTCCAATCGAGCCAGGTTTAGAGCAGATCAGCTCCATGAAACATTGGTCCAACATGTTTGTTACAAAACACTGGTAATAGATTCAGTTTAGAGATACAGTGCGGAAACATGCCCTATGGCCCACCGAGTCCGCACCGACCAGCAATCCCTGCACATACATACATACCCCCATCCATCCATCCATCCATATATAAATAACTAAAACTTGATCTTGGTATCTTCCGGTTTGAGCGTTTTTTTAATTTGAGCAAAAATGGTACGCGATAACGCTACGATTTTTCACCAGCTCACTCACCGTTCTCCTGTGCAGCGTGTGCACAAAGATCGGAATCGGTGGACTATTGTAAAAGTTAGCAAGGTTTAAAAACCCACACATGGGCAGATCGATCTCCTCTCCTGCCAGTCAGCGCTGCGCGGAATAGTCTCTTCTCCTGTCATTCCGCGGGACAGTCTGCCCCTTCCTGCCCCATCGCGTCTTTACTGGAGCTGAGGGACACTCTGGATGGCCGGCGGAGGTCTCCAACCGGACACAATTTCGGAGGGACCGGAAGCGGCCCAGCCCGGCGCGGAGTCGGAGATGTCGCCAAATAGAAAGCGTAGACTCTGATCCCGGTGGAGGAGAATGACCCGCGACCCGCGCCCGCTGTGAGTCCCCATCGCAATGTCAGTTCCAAGCCCATTCTGTTTTGATCCCCCCCTTCCCCGTGACATCCCCCCTCCCCCTTCCCCCGTCTTTTCTCCGAGCTCTCTTCCCCCTCCTCCCCGCCCACACCCCTCCCCTCCGACACTACACCCCCGTCCCCACACCCCACCCTCACACACCTCCCCTGTCCTCACTCCACTCCGCCCCACCCTCACACCCCTCTACCCCGTCCACACCCCATACCCCGCTCACACACCTCCCCACACCCCTCCCCATGCCCACACACCTCCCCCGCTCACTCACATCCCCTCCCCACACACCACATCCCCCCCTCCCCTCCTCCCACACATGAAGAGGAGGGGGAGGGACTGCTGGGGGATGAGGTGAAATGAGTCGCGCCTGCGCAGTTAGGGGCTATGGGTGTGTGGTGGAATATTGCGTTGGGAGAACGGGTTGCTTTGGGGTACCAGGCCTGTGACTAGGACCCAACGGGTTCCACTTAGTCTAGTTACTACTATCCTACACACTCTAGGGACAATTTTAGATTTATACCAAGCCAATTAACCGACAAATCTGAACGTCTTTGGACTGTGGAAGGAAACCAAAGATCCCGGAGAAAACCCACGCGGTCACCAGGAGAACGTATAAACTCCATACTGACAGCACCCGTAGTCAGGATCGAACCTGGGTCTCTGGCACTGTAAGTGCTTTAAGGCAGCAACACTACCAATGTGTCACCGATTAATTTCTCATCACTGATCAAAGCTTAAAGTTTTTTTTGGCGAAATACTTGAACTAATGTTGGAGCAATATTAAATCTTTGAGTTGCCATATTGCGAGTAAGCCATCAAAATTAAATTCTAAAGACATACCTTCCAGTGTAGAGGCTAAGTAAGCTGTGAGCCAGGGAGCCAATGAATTCTTGATCATGATTGCCAGGTCCGAGGATAAGAGTACGGTTTACTGTCAGGATTCTTAAAGAGTCTAAAAGGGAAACTTGCTGTGGAACAGTCTTATGTGGTCTTGATAGTTGACATAGTATGGCTCGATTAAGGCAGTGATAAATAGGATCCAGAGACAGTCCTTGGGACCTTCGTTTTGACTAGATGGAAACAAAGACCAATATTAGTGAATAAAAAACCACTGGAAGAAGGCTATGATCACCCAGCTGTCAGAGCAGTACACTATCATTATGTACTTAGCATGTCATGTTTACTTCAGTCTGTTCCATACTAAGTATGAATATAGAAATCCAAAAGAAAATTGAAGTAATAATAAAAAGAAACAGAACGTGTCTTCTGTTTCAACACCACCTTTGTGAGAGCCTTTAAAGAAGTACATTAAATGCAAGCCTTACTCTCAACGTCTAGACTCAGAAAATGAATAAATACAACTGGTTTAAAAATACTAATTTAACAAAATTGGTGTAAAGGTTTCTGGATTTAATTATTCCATACTCCCATGTGTCAGGGCTTATGGGGAGAATGCAGGTGAATGGGGTAGATCAGCCTGATTGAAAGGCAGAGTAGATTTGATGGCCGAATGGCCTAATGTAACATTTTTAACTGATGGGTCATAAATGAATTATTTATTTATTAATTGGATGCCCGAAGAATTTGAGCTGTACAGAGCAAATCACGGATTAACATGCGTATATGAGTGCATAAGCACAATTCAGGTATGTCTGAAATTCCTCTTGAAATTCTCCCTTGTTTCATCTTCCATTTTCTCAAAATATGTTGTCTTATTTTTATTTTGCCTTGAGATAATTGGTGGCCTGAGCTGAGGCATACCTCTGTCAGGTATCAAAACCTTGATTATTTTAAAAGCTTTTAAATGACTTTGGCAGTTATTTAAGAACTGTTAAAAGTGAATAATTAAAAATTCAAGTGATTTATTATAAATAATTAACTAAAACACATAACAGAGAATAAATCATAACAAATTTAAAGTAGTAACCTACTTTCTCCTTTGCCTTATAAATGTACACATCTCCATTGAACGAATCATATCTCAGATCCTATTCTAAACATTACCTAGTACAGGATCAGTAAACCAATTCCCCAATGTAATGATGGGCAATCCCATTAAAACTAATTTCCACTTCTGGACATGAAGTTGAGTTCTAGGATTCAGAGAACTGACGGATATGTTGTTCTAAATGCATCAGACTCTGCACTTCACAGTGCATTGCAATCACGAATAGCTGAATCCTCGTAATGCCAATATTTTCACAGAATCAAAGAATAGATACAAAACAGATGGTCTTTTGGCCTCAAATCCATACTGGCTTTATGTTGGAACAATCTAATTGAAACATAGAACTAAAGAAACATAGAACAATAGAAATAGGAGTAGGCCATTCGGCCTTTCGAGCCAGCACTGCCATTTAATATGATCATGACTGATCATCTAAAATCAGTACCCCGTTCCTGCTTTTTCCTTAATTCCTTTAGCCCGAAGAACTAACTCTGACACTCTTGAAAACATCGAGTGAATTGGCCTCCACTGCCTTCTCTGGTAGAGAATTCCACAGCTTTACAACTCTCTGGGTGAAAAAGTTTTTCCTCATCTCAGTCCTAAATGGCCTACCCCTTATTTTTCAACTGTGACCCCTGGTTCTGGACTCCCCTAACATCAGGAACATTTTTTCTGCATCTAGCCTGTCCAATCCTTTAAGAATTGTATATGTTTCTATAAGAGCTCCTTATCCTTCTAAATTCCAGTGAATACAAGCCCAGTCGACCCATTCTTTCATCATATGTCAGTCCCGCCATCCCGGGAATAAACCTGGTTAACCTACGCTGCAATCCCTCATTAGCAATAATGTACTTCCTCAAATTAGGAGACCAGAAATGCACACAATACTCCAGGTGTGGTCTCACCAAGGCCCTGTACAACTGCAGTAGGACCTCCTTGCTCCTAAACTCAAATCCTCTCGCAATGAAGGCCAACATGCCATTAGCTTTCTTCACTGCCTGCTGTACCTATGTTTACTTTCAGTGACTGATGTACAAGCATACCCAGGTCTCGTTGCACCTCCCCTTTTCCTAATCTGACAATAATAATCTGCCAAAGTTGATAACCTCACATTTATCCACATTATACTGCATCTGCCATGCATCTGCCCACTCACCCAACCTATCCACGTCACCCTGCAGTCTCATCGCAGCTCACGCTGCCACCCAGCTTTGTGTCATCCGCAAACTTGGATATTATTTAGTTCTTAAACCATTCACCTTTACCTGTGTGTCACCTGCATTTCCCTCATTGACCTTTCCATCACAAAATGCTCAACAAGTTAGACACGATTTATCTTTAATAAATCTATGCTAGTTTTCTCTGAACAATACACACCTATCAAAGTGACAAGTAATTCAGCCCCAGCCCATTCTTTTTAGAACTTTCTCCATCACTAGGGCTAAATTGACTGGTCTGCAGTTATTGCATTTTTATCTTTCATGCCTTTTTTTGCACAATTTTTCAGTTTTAGGGCACTATCTCTGACCCGTGGATGTTTGGAAGATGGAGACACCACAGATTGCAGATGCTGGAATCATGAACAAAAAAAACTGCTGGAGAATCTCAGTGAGTCAGGCAGCATCTGCAGGTTTTGGGTTGGGACCCTTCTTCAGCCTGAAGCAGTTTGTTTTTTGATATTTGGAAGATATGGCCAGCGTCTACAATTTCCTCCCTTATACCTCTCTGCTACCTAGAATGGTTCTCATCTGGATGAGATGGTTTACCAGTTAAATTTCAGCTGGGAACTCCTTAACATTACCAATGTTAATCTCGGATCTTAATTCCATTTTCTTTTGTTCCAGCAGTAACATTCAGAGTTGAGAAGATTAAAGTAAAGTACTTATTTGGTGCTTCATCTGTGCTCTCTGCTACCATGAGTAAACTTCCCCTTCGGTCTCTATATGGTTCCATTTCTCCACTTTCCTATTTTAGATGTTTGTAGGATAACCGTAAAGTTTGCTGCCAGTTTTTTCTCCTGATCTCATTTTGTCAACTTATATTTCCGGTTTTGCTTCCCCTCTGAATTTTCTGTAATCAGCCTAGTTCTCACTCGCTTGAGGTGTTGACATTATTCACTTACCAGAGGATAGCCAGCCATTGACCTGCTCTTGTCACAACTCTTTAAGTGGCTAGTCCATTTGAATTCCTGAATAATTGTGACTGGTCTGATGTTGATACTGGAAGATTTGACTGATAACTTTGGTAAATATTAAGTGTAGGGCAGCTCTCTGTAGTTGGAGGTATAATTGGCGGGCAGTTTTGTGCATAAATGTTACTTGTCACATCAGACTACCATCAAATACGATTTAGGTTATTTTGTGAAATTTGCGAAATAATGCAAATAGTTTGAAGTGAAATTAAATCTTATTTTTAGCATTTATAAAGCACCTCCTTTAAAATGCTGTACCACCTCAAGTTCAAGATGTTCTAATTTCCCATTTAAGGAGAGGAAACAAGATTTCATTTTGATTGTTGCCTCAGTCATTTAAACAGTAGGAACATTTCAGTAAGTTAGAATAATGACAGCAGTGAAATAAATTAAGATGATTAACTTTAAATGTAGAACTGAGAAAGGAAAATAACAAATGATGGGAATGTAGAACAATGATATCAGCTTCTGAGAGAATATTGCACAATTTGTTTGCAAAATAATGTTGAATTAAAAATTCATGGAAATGGTGAACAAAATGCCAAATACAAAGGCAAAAATTAAAATTGAATGGAATATTCAGTACTCATGGAGAGAGAAGCAGAGTTGACTGTTAACAGTTCTAATGGAAAGTTATCAACCCGAAATGTTAACTCTCTCTCTCCACAAGTCTGACCAGCCGAATATTTTTAGTGTTTGTTTTAATTACATATTTCAAGCATTTGGACTTTTTAATACTTTGGGAACAAATATGACAATATTTCGTTCTCATGTTAAGAGTTCAAGTATAATCCTTTCTTTGGAACTCAAAATGTAAAGTTGCCTTGAAACATCTTTTCAAAACTATTAACCCTACCTCAGATTATGGGCACCATGCAATAGGCTTCATGCATTTTGTTCTTCACTAATCTGCTTTATCTATTCTTGCACTGCAAACTGCTTGAAGTATGAGATGATAATATTTTGGTTTAACAGAACATATGGAAACTAGGTAATGTTAGGACCAACGATCCATTTCCTTAACCAATGAAATTTAATGATTTAATGGTCTAAATGGTTTAAAAACATCTGAAAATCTGCTTAGACACTTGCATCAAAGGCACTCTTGCTTGAGGAGATCTTCAATATGCTCCTTGCCCACTTGCTATTGTTGCTGAATTACTTGTGGGAAAATGTGTGGTTCTATATTAATACAAAAATATAAGATTTTCTGCATGTACAGACTGATTAATGGCATGAATCTTCATTACAGTATTTTGCAAGCAAATTATGAGCTGTTATCAAATAACAGAAGTCAACAGTATCACTTGTGCATTGTCAACATTTGTTAGTTTTCCTTTTAATTTCCACATTTAAAGTTAATTAGCTTAATCCTAATGTACTGAAAAATAAAATTAATTTTAGGTTAATGGGTAATATCCACTTACTTGTCCTATCAACTGAATAATGAAGTCAACAACAAGTTTTGATTCTTTGCTGAAGATGCCTTGCCAAAGCTTATCCACAAGTCTTTGTGTTAAGTAAAATACATTGTTCACTAATATACTGTAACTTCCTCCACTAGCAATAGGCAATGTTGAATCTTCACCTGAAATAGTTATGAAAATACCAATAGTAATGTTAATTTGTAGAATTAACATATTAAAAAAACAATTATACAGCTAGTAGTAATAACATATGCTTTATCTAGCATTATTTCTTGCAGATTTTAACATAGTTGCATCAATTGTTCATAAAAAAAGTCAAATAATTAGTTTGTAACAATTTATTGAGCAAATTTTGCTCGTAATTACCAGATTTTATAGAATCGCCGCACTGTAAAACTACATTGTGATATGATCACAACTCGAATGCCCAGGAGATAACAAAAAGTGGTGGACACCCACATCACAGGTTCTGACCTTCCCCCCCCATCAAAAAGATCAATTGGAGGCAATGCCTCAAAAAGGCAGTCAGCATTATCAAAGTAGAATAATTACTTTGAGAGATGTTCTAAATTTGTAATTTAAATAATTTGGCAGTACTAAGGAGACATTAACGTCAAAAGCAGTCTGATTGTCAAAACTCACCATATAATGAAAATCAGCTTGCTCCAAATTAAAAATTATGTATAAAGAACTACCATCTGTATTTCTTCCCAGAGTTTAAATTGATTACAAACTTCAGAAAATTACTCAAGAACTGTTTGCTGAAAATGGCTAGATGCCTAAACATGCTGTTTTGCTCAGATATGAGAGAAATCACTCAATACTATAAAAAAAACCCACATCTATATAAATTAACCAATATGCTGCTAACACGTTAAATGGGCAACTATTTTGCTTTCAACATCTTTTTTTACATTCAGCAACAGAATCTTTGGAATCATTTAACATCAGACCTCCATGTTGGTTTTAATCTTGTTACTAACATCTATTGGTTGGAAACTATTGATTAAAAGGAACCTACATTTTGCCAAGATGTAGCTGGCGAACAAATACATAATTTGCCATTTTCATTTATAATATGAAAGAATGGTATCACATAAATCACAGTAATTCATATTTTAGACTTTCACTGTATTTTAATTGGAACTCACAAAATTTAGAAAATTACTCTTCCACAGATTCTGGCAAAAATAACTATACTGAACCTACCTAACAAAACATCCGCTGCCAATAAGTGATCCATTACACTGTCCAAGATACAAGTTTGAAATTCTTTTTGCTGAGCTCGTGTTGATCGATCAGGCGATGCCTTGAAAAGAAAATGATACCAAAAACATGATCTATTATTATCTTGTCAAAAGACACATTCGTGTGACATAATTTTTATTTTCTAATACAACATGTTGCAATCATGGCCAAGAATAAAAACATGCACCTACTGTAGATTCCTAGGTAATAGCACATTAATTGGAAAGTTAAAATGCAATTCTAAAGTTGTGGTGGGTTAGAAACAAAAATAATCATTTATTTTTTGATCCAATAATGCAGTCAAGCAAATTATGAAAACAAATGAAATGTATTGAACGCCATCACCAATGCTACCTAACCTTCTAAGTATTTCCTGAATTTTTAGTTTTATTCCACCTGCAGTTCCATAATTTTCTTCCTGTTTATCTTTTGTGTTAGCCAAAGGTTAACTTGTGTTAGCCAAAGGTTAACGTCCTTGGGACGACAGATGGCACAATGGGCTAAGTGTTCGGCTGGCAACCGGAAGGTAGCCGGTTCGAATCCCGCTCGGAGTGCATACTGTCGTTGTGTCCTTGGGCAAGACACTTCACCCACCTTTGCCTGTGTGTGAATGTGTGTGAGTGATTGGTGGTGGTCGGAGGGGCCGTAGGCGCAGAATGGCAGCCACGCTTCCGTCAGTCTGCCCCAGGGCAGCTGTGGCTACAGAAGTAGCTTACCACCTCTCTTGAAAGCATCCAGAGTGTAACTGAGGAGTGAATGAATAATGCGATGTAAAGCGCCTTGAGTGTTAGAAAGGCGCTATATAAATCCCATCCATTATTATTATTATTAAAGGTTCTGTGGGCGTTTCTGAATCATAGACTGCATAGATATGTCTTAATAGTTGGCAGCTGAAGCAAGCAAATAAATATAAACAACTGGTTTACTTTTATAATCTTCGTGATTAAAGGAAATTTTCTTTAAAACTTATCTTTGGAAAGATCTTCAAAATATATTTAGCAATACTAATCCACTGGAGAAATTAGTTGAAAAATTAACTGGATTCTGAAGCACATCATTCATGAGCAAAATTCACAGTACAGGTGCACAACCTTTTATCCGAAGATCCAAATAACGAAAACCTCCGAATAGCGGCCATTTTTTCGGTCCTTGAAGAAAGGTCCTTGAAAACGTTCACCGAGGGCGGCCCGCAGAGGTGACAGCGGAACCTCCGGTCGGTCCTCGAAGAAAGGGGAACTAAATCCCCATTCATAAAAGAGGAGGGTATATTGCGCGGGAGGGTTAATAATTGACAATATGCTGCTGCCTGCCCACTGAATTAAAAAGTTCCCACGGTAGACTCACGATATACAGTGGGAACTTTTTAACTCAGCGGGGCAGGCAGCAGCAGATTGTCGCTCGCTTCAGTATCACCCCACCTACACCCCTCTGCTTCCCGGCCATGTGTGTGACCCCTTCCCTCCCCTCTCCAGCTCCCCGCTCATTGCACCGGCGCGGGGGCTTTGCACTGTCTTCACGTCGGCGATTGCAGCAGGACTGTGTCAGGACCAATTGGACACCGACCACCAGAAGCACGGAGATCCCAGAGACCCACAGCCAACAGCAGCCCAGCCCAGCCCCACTCCAACTACAGAGGAACCTGGGTTGCGGATGACGGGGCGCAGCTCGGGGCGTCGTAGGGGCCCATCGGGGAGCGGCCACTCAAAGCCACGCCGGGAGATGTAGGGCCCTGCCCCGGGTCTTGATGTTGGAGCCCCCGGCGGGCGCTAGCAAGTCCGCGGCAATTTACAGCCGCGCCGGGCGTTGTAAGGCCCCCCTCCAGGTCACTCTCAACCTCTATGATGTTTGCTCTCAACCCCGTAATTCGGGCGGGAGAAGTCGCCGCTGCCGGTGCCCCGCAAAGCAGTCTCCCACCGGAGACCCGCGAGCTCCCGGTGTCACCATCCACCGGAGTCGGGTCGCAGCAGCTCGCCCCCGCAACTCTCCACGCTCCGAAGCTGGCTAGCTCCACGGAGGTAGGTCCGTAGGTCCACAGCTCCCACCGCCGCCCACCGACCCCCAGGCCCACTGCAAGCACGGAGATCCCAGAGACCCACAGCCAGCAGCAACTCCAGCCCAGCCCCGCTCCAACTCCAGAGGAACACGTAGGGGCAGAAGCTGATGGTGTACAAGGTACGTCTTGTTCTTGGGGTGGCGGATGAGGGGGCGCAGCTCGGGTTGTGGGCGAACTGCCACTTGTCGCTGTAGCGGCCAAAGATCATAGAGGAGCTCCTCTATGATCTTTGGTAGCGGCCCATCGGGGAGCGGATTCCTCTGGAGTTGGAGGGGGAGGGGGGTATTGTGCTGTTTGATCGCCCCCTGCTATCCCAGGGACAGGGAGACACAGCCGCTTTTTAGACTGGTGGGCAATCACTTCCAAAGTTCTGCCCACACAGTCAGTACACTTCTCCTACACTGTATTTCATACAAACATTTATTCTGCAAGAAAAAACGACATTGAAGACTCAAACTCGCGATCGAGTAACTGCCAGGATCAAGGCGCAAACTCGCGACCTTGCGGATATGAGCCGAGCACTCTACCACTGAGCCAGCCATTAAAATCTACGCTAAAAAAATTCCATTCCGAAGACCGACAAATTCTGAATTACGAAAAGTGTCTGGTCCCAAGGCTTTCGGATAAAAGGTTGTGCACCTGTACTAGAAATGTACCAATATGACCGAAATATGAAACAAATTTACATTAGTTATTAAATTAAGATTAACGAGCTGTATTGAAATTTGATTTACTTGTGCATGTTTTTCTATACATACTGAATCATTTGGCAACCTTCCTCTCTATCCACAACTACATAAATGCACATACATTCTGAAAACATACCAATTAACATACAAAACAGGTGCAGGAGGCCATTCAACCCTTCGAGCCAGCACCGTCATTCATTGTGATCATGGCTGATCGTTCCCAATCAATAACCCATGCCTGCCTTCTCCCCATATCCCTTAATTCCACTAGCCCCTAGAGCTCTATATAACTCTCTATTAATTTCATCCAGTGATTTGGCCTCCACTGCCCTCTGTGGCAGGGAATTCCACAAATTCACAACTCTCTGGGTGAAAAGGTTTTTTCTCACCTCAGTCTTAAATGGCCTCCCCTTTATTCTAAGACTGTGTCCCCTGGTTCTGGACGTGTCTAACACTGGGAACATTTTTCCTGCATCTAGCTTGTCCAGTCCTTTTTATAATTTTATGTTTCTATAAGAAAATCCCCCTCATCCTTCTAAACTCCAGTGAATACAAGCCTAGTCTTTTCAATCTTTCCTCATAATACAGTCCCGCCATCCCAGGGATCAATCTCGTGAACTTACACTGCACTGCCTCAATCACAAGGATGTCCTTCCTCAAATTAGGAGACCAAAACTGTACACAATACTCCAGATGTGGTCTTACCAGAGCCCTATAAAACTGCAGAAGAACCTCTTTACTCCGAAACTGAAATCCTCTTGTTATGAAGGCCAACATTCCATTAGCTTTCTTCACTGCCTGCTGTACCTGCACGCCAACTTTCAGTGACTGGTGTACAAGGACACCCAGGTATCGCTGCACCTCCCCCTTACCTAACCTAACCCCCTTGAGATAATAATCTGCCCCCTTGTTTTTGCCGCCAAAGTGGATAACCTCACATTTATCTATATTATACTGCATCTGCCACGCATCTGCCCACTCACAAACTGTCCAGGTCACCCTGCAACCTCCTAATATCCTCTTCACAGTTCGCACTGCCACCCAGCTTTGTGTCATCCACAAACTTGCTAGTGTTGCTCCTAATTCTCTCTTCCAAATCATTAATATATATGGTAAACAGTTGCGGCCCCAACACCGAGCCTTGCGGCACTCCACTCGCCACTGCCTACCATTCTGAAAAGGACCAGTTCACTCCTACTCTTTGCTTCCTGTCTGCCAACCAATTTTAGACAATAGACATTAGACAATAGGTGCAGCAGTAGGCCATTCGGCCCTTTGAGCCAGCACCGCTATTCAATGTGAACTTGGCTGATCATCCCCTACCAGTACCCCGTTCCTGCCTTCTCCCCATATCCCCTATCTTTAAGAGCCCTATTTAGCTCTCTCTTGAAAGCATCCAGAGAACCTGCCTCCACTGCCCTCTGAGGCAGAGAATTCCAGACTCGCAACTCTCTGTGAGAAAAAGTGTTTCCTCGTCTCCGTTCTAAATGGCTTACCCCTTATTCATATCTGTGGCCCCTGGTTCTGGACTCCCCCAACATCGGGAACACGTTTCCTGCCTCTAGCGTGTCCAAACCTATAACAATCTTATATGTTTCAATAAGATCCTCTCCCATCCTTCTAAACTCCAGAGCGTATAGAATGTACCCAATCGCTCCATTCTCTCAGCATATGACAGTCCCGCCATCCCAGGAATTAATCGTGTAAACCCACGCTGCACTCTCTCAATAGCACGAATGTCCTTCCTCAAATTAGGGGACCAAAACTGTACACAATACTCCAGGTGTGGTCTCACTAGGGCCCTGTACAACTGCAGAAGTACCTCTTTGCTCCTATACTTGACTCCTCGTTATAAAGGCCAACATGCCATTTGCTTTCTTCACTGCCTGCTGTACCTGCATGCTTACTTTCATAGACTGATGAACAAGTAATGAACTTAATTATTTGCACAAATCACTTATATGTATCACTAACAAAAGAGATCCTGGCACTGATCATATGAAACACTGGTCCCAGATCTCAATGAATAACTCCCCTCAGCAATCCTAACTTTTATGATTGCTAAATTATCCTGGCCAATCTAACAGATCTGAGGATTTCATGTGCCTTAATCGTCTTGATCAGCCGAATATGAGGGATCTTGTTGAATACTTTACGAAAGTCCATGTATACAAAGTCCACCACCACTGATCCTCATGTGATCTTAGTCAACTCCCTCAAAAAAAACTCCTCAAATTGCCCCAATTATATATGTGAGTAATAGAGTCACAGTCATACAGCACAGAAACAGGTTCTTCAACCCAACTCATCCTTGACGACCAAGATGCCCCATCTAAGCTTGTCCCATTGAGCTGTATGTTGTCATTCTGTAGTTCTGTAACTTTCTGAATAAAATCGGTTTGTATAGGATTTGTGTAAATGTGTGCTTGCTGGTTAGCTGTTCTGGTCAACTCTGCAAAAACCTTTTACATAACAGCATGGGACTAGTGCCAACTTCTGACTTCTGAATCATATTGCCAGGTTCTTTACTCTCAAATAGGATATAATACACCGGGAGCTTTGTAAACTTGTTTGTAATCAAAGGTCTATACATAAATACTCCATTTTGAATCATTTTCACTTTAATTCAGAACATGATGAAAAGAGTGAGTTTCTTCTCTCAAACAAATGGGGAAAAGGTTTATTTATACATTTATTATTTTTGATTCACCAACACTTACCTCTAAAAGCATATCTATAAGAGTAGTTTGTTTACTTGCAGGTGCAAGGCACAGATTTTCAATCACAAGGACACGCATGAAATCAAATACAAGCTTTCTGGCAGGATGATTAGTGAGGAAGGTTTTAGCCCCCACATTACAATATTCTGACTGGCTCCTGTTCATGCCAGTATCACCAGCAAATGCCTTGAATTCTTCAGCAGGAGAGCCCATTTCATCATCAAGATCACTCACCTGGGTAAAGACCAGAGGAAATTTATATCAATTTACAAATGTATGCATCCTAAGCAACCAAGATGTTGCCTTTTAAAATATACTGTGTCTTTGCTAATGATAACATTCACTGCAAAGTTTACATCCCCAAAGTAGTAAAATCAAAATGGCAGTTAATTATCTTAATTCTACCATATTCTATTTTTGTTTAACAGGATATTTATTACATTAATTACATACAGTGCAATTAAAGTTTCAACAAAAATAATCTAATTCAAATCAATAATAATTGACAAACTGGGCCACAGATACAATCTGTGAATCAAAAGAAGGAAATCTCTTCAGGATTAATTAACTAGAACGTAATCAGACATCAGTGTCCAGTGAAAAGAGCGTGAGCAACCGAATGATGGTCACTGTCCCACCATTTATCAAACCACCCCTAGTACTTCATTAAATGCCAAGAGGCTTAAATTATGTGAAAGTGGAGGAGGCTGAGAGTGAGATAAAGTTGTCATTATTAAAGTTCTGCTTTTGTCAAAGTACATTTTAATGTTTTATCTAGTCATTTTTATAATCCAGATCTGTTTTTCTCCCCTACATCATGCTACCAATTACAAAATGACAACTGTAATGTATCAAATGAAAATTAACAACAGAGTGGAGGTGCTTGGCATGCTTCATTGGGAAGGGTATTGAGTATAAAAATTGGGACATCATGATATAACTGTACAAGTCATTACTGAGATGACATTTGGAGTACTGTGTACAGTTCTGGTCTTCAGGCTATAAGAACAATGTCATTAAGATGGAAAAGATGCAGAACAAATTAACCAGGATGTTACCAGGACTTGTGATGGAGGTGCTTGGCAAGCTTCTTTGGGGCGGGTATTGAGTACAAAATTTGGGACATCATGATATAACAGTACAGGTCATCAGTGAGACCACATTTGCAGTACTGTGAAAAGTTCTAGTCTTCATGCAATAAGAATAGTTATTAAGTTGAAAAATATGCAGAAAAGATTTAACGGGATGTTACCAGGACTTAACGTATAGGGATTGGCTGAGACTATATTCTTTGGAATATAGGAGGCTGACGTTATTGCCTGTCCCAGGTTCGATTCTGGCCTCCGGCACTGCCTGTGTGAAGGTTCCCCTGTGGCTGTGTGCATTTCCCCAGGGAACTCCGACATCATAAAGGCTTGTGGGTCAGAGGTTAAATGGCCATTGTAAAGTACCCCAAGTGTGTTGGATGCATTTAGGATCTTCGGGGGAGTTAATATCAATATACAACGGAGAAATGAATGGGGGAAAGATGGGATGAGCCTACAGAGACTCCATGGACCAAAATAGCTCCTACTAGATTGTGAATGATAGTGATGAAGCTGGTAGAGCTGCTGCCTCATAGCACCAGAGACTCGGGTTCTATTCTGATCTTGGCTGCTGTCTGTGTGGAGTTTGCACGTTCTTGCACGTGCTGTCTGTGTGGAATTTGCACCATGACGGTTTCCTCTGAGTGCTCCACTTTTTCCCACATCTCAAAGGCATGTGGGTTTATTGATTAATTGGCCCCTGTAAATTACCCGTAATATATCAGGAGTGGGTGAAAAAGTGAGATAACATGGGGTGGCACAGTGGTAGAGTTGCTGATTTACAGCGCTAGAGACCCGGGTTCAATCCTGACTACGGGTTCCACAGAGAAGGAATGGGTACAGAGTTTGGACATTCTCCCCGTGACCGCGTGGGTTTCCTCCAAGATCTTTGGTTTCCTCCCATCTCCAAAGACATACAGGTTTGTAGGTTGTGTTGGAAAGAGCTGTAGATGCTGGTTTAAACCAAAGGTAGACACAAAGTGCTGGAATAACTCAGCATCTCTGGAGAGAAGGAATGGGTGACGTTTCCGGTCGAGACCCTTCTTCA
This sequence comes from Amblyraja radiata, assembly GCF_010909765.2. Lineage (NCBI taxonomy): Eukaryota > Metazoa > Chordata > Chondrichthyes > Rajiformes > Rajidae > Amblyraja > Amblyraja radiata. The sequence continues at coordinate 73,200,542 of NC_045956.1, forward strand.
GACTGATTCAGTCTCGTCTCGACCCGAAACGTCACCCATTCCTCCTCTCCAGAGATGCTGCCTGTCCCGCTGAATTACTCCAGCATTTTGTGTCTCCCAGATTTGTAGGTTAATTGGCTTGGTATTAGTGTAACCAATTGTCCCTAGTGTGCGTAGGATAGTGTAAATGTGCGGGGATTTCTGGTCGGTGCAGACTCGGTGGGCCTGTTTCCGAGCTTTATCTCTAAACATGGAACTAAGTGTAAACAGTGATCAATGGTTTTCATGGATTCAATAGGCCGAAGGGCGTATCCACGCTGTATCTTTAAACAAACTATACAAAATCACAAAGTATACGCTCAGTCTTTTTCCCCAGGGTAGAGGATTCTAAAACTAGATGGCTTTGGCTTAATGTGAGAGGGGAGAGATTTAAGAGTGACCTCAGGGGCTATTTTTTCTCTCATATCTAGGAGGAGCTGCCTAGGGAAGCTGTGAAGCAGATACAGTTATGACTTTCAAGACATTTAGATAGATATATATAAATTGGAAGTATTTGGACAGATATGGGCAAATTGCAGGCAAATTAGACGAGCCCAGAATGATATCTTGGTCTGCATAAACAAGTTGGGCTAAAAGGTTTCTTTCCATAGACCCTACATATCTACGGTTCTGTATCAAAATACTATTCTGAACGCACCAGCCCTTCATTTCTTACTTTGCAGAATTTTGAAAGACAATTTTTCCTACAAATTAAACACACACACCATTTCTGAATATGGCCTGATGTTAAAGGGAAAGACAGTTGCTGCAAATGCACAAAGGAATTCAGGGCTTGTCCAAAGTGGTGCTAGATCTGGAATATTATGGTACAGGTAGCGGAAAAACTGCATCAAAGTAACTGGATATTCTCTAAGCCAGGAGCCTTCCTCTTCAGATTGCCAGGGCTGTAGGAAGAAATAAAAGATTTAATGCACAAGGAAAAGTAACTTTTCTGTAAAATGAATCTTTCCTATCACAATTCCCTATACATATTAAACATCTGTAAACTGATTTTTCTTTACACAGATTTAAGATCAATTCAAATGGGAACATGCTGCTTACACTTATTTTTCTAGCTAGCTCAGTTATCCATTGCAAGGGTACATACCTGTGCAAACACAAAGTATATCAGCAATGGAATAGAATTAGAAAGCAATGTATGACCAGCGTTAAAGAATTATGTTGCTTCAGCAGACATTCAAACTCATTTGCACTATTATGGCTGGTAGAGTTGAAGCAAAATGAAACTTCAGGTAATTAATTGTTTCTACTGTGCAACCTGGATCCATTTTAATTCTTCTTCCCATTCCCACACCAACCTATCTGCCCTTGATTTCCCCCTTTGCCAGGATAACACCTAATGTAGACCAAAGCAATAGCATCTCATATTCTGCCTGAGCATGAATACTGAATTCTCCAATTTCAGATAACCCACTCTCCTTCTGTTCCTTGCTCTCTCCTTCCAATCTAACCAGGTCCTCCCATGCATTCTTTCCAATCCCACCCCAGCACCATCACCCAGTTTATTTCCCATCCTGCCTACTCCACCTGCCCATCAAGGACACACTCCTCTCAATGGGTCTCCTATCCCCATTGCACCCATCTCTTGCTTATTTGATTTAACTCTTCATTTCTCATCAGATACCATAATCTGCAGTCCTTTACCATTTATCTCCGCCTACTTTCTGCTCACTCTCTTAATCTATCAACATCACTTGGTCCACCTCAAAATTTTCAAACCTACCTATCTTTTGACATAAGCAAACTTGGTGACCGTTCCTTTAAAATCACTGTTAGACAGTAAACAGTTAAAGCCCCAGTACCGATATACCACCCTACGAATTACAGATCAGAAAATGATCCATTTATCCCTGTTTTCGTACATTAAAATCATCATTTAAGTCACTCTATGCAGTTTGATCACTGGCTTGATAGCTTCTAAATCAACAAAAGATTTAAAAGCTTAAATCAAGGACGGCCAGTAGGCTCCAAGGATAATTTGATTTATTATGCAGCATATGTTTAGCACAATAACTTTCATATGAAGCTAGTGCTCCTTTGGCATGCCAGGAAAAGATACCAAAATTTACAGATATATTTGGTTATGCGCAACAACTAGGAATGTTGGCTATATTCAGGGTGCATCTAGATACATGGGTGAACTGTCATTCATTTATTTTAGAAGTGTAATTAAGTTCACTGTCCCAGTGTCCTTTGAAAAAAGGGTCCTTTGCTTGATTCATATTTCCGTAGATGAATGCAGGTAGACAAGGAGTATCTTTTACATGACCAAATTGGATAAGCATGGGTTGAGAGAACTTTCGTATAATATAGAATTGCCTCAATCTATTTAACCTTTAAATACATGTTAAATATATATTGAAGTTGAATCCCAAATATTGATCTCAATTTCAAATGAAGATATGTTAGAAATTTCATCTGATCAGCATACTGAGGAAAGCAAAACGACATTGCATTAAATGAATATGTACCTGAATCTCTTCATTTTTACATCTTTACAATGCCACAATTGAAAGTGGACGGAGGTCTAGCTGAAACTGAATCCAATTTATTTTCAGCTGTTAGCCGCCTATTTTTGACTCATAGAAATAGAAAATCGAGACTAAACTTTCCTGGATAAATTATGGATCATAAAATCAGAATCTTATTTCATCAACATACATCTCAGTCGGGACTATAATTAAATAGTTATGTTTCCAAATTTAGGGTGTTTTCTGATGCAAATGGATGAAGCTTCACCTATATTTTGCATTGCACGAAAGCTAAATCAATTAAACTTCAGTAAAATTCAGTATTGAAGGATGCAAGAGGAAACCCGGCTAAAATACCAAGCAATTTAAAAAAAATTAAAAAAAATTAGTGAAGCTGAATTTGGATTTCATATACTTACAAGATTGAGCATACTCCTCAGCATTCCCAACAATAAAAAGGCAGACTCTGAACACACAGTGTGAATAGATGCAACCACCGTCCCACTTGAAGCAAGAACACCAAAGATAAACGACCAAATGGAATCCAGATCAAACTGCAATCAGAAAACACAGGCTTTGTTAATAAATGTAACTCTGGCATTTTAAATCTATAATTAATAAATGTGAGGTGCTGCATTTTGGGAAGTTGGATGTAAGGGGAAAGTGAAGTTAATGGCAAGACTATTAACAACATTGACGTACAGAAGGATCAAAGGGTCCAAGTCCATGACACACAGAAAATGGTGACATAAGTAGATAGTGGAAAAGAAGGCTTTTGGATTGCTTGCCTTTGTCGATCAGGGCTTTGAGTATAACAGAAAGTCATGCTGCAGCCTTATGAAACTTTGGTTGGGACACATTTGGAGTATTGTATGCAATTCTGGTCACCCCATTACAGGGCAAAAATGGACACTTTGGAAATGGTGCAGAAATGGTATACCATAATGTTGCCAGGATTAGAAGGCATTGGCTACAAGGCGAGGTTGGATAAACTTTCATTTTTTTTTTTCTGGAGTGCTGTAGGCTGAGAGGAGACCTGGTAGAAATATATACAATTAAGCAAGGTATAGATTGGGGTGCCAGTCAGACCTTTCTCCTAGACTGGAAAAGTCAACGACCACAGGGCATAGTTTTAGCATCGGTGAGAGGGACAAAATTTAAAGGAGATGTGCAGGGTAAGGTTTTAAACAGAGATGGGTGCCTGGAATGTGGTGCTAACCGTGGTATGGAGAGACACGATAGTGGCATTTAAAAGGTTTTCCGATAGGTACATGGATAAATGGAGGGATATGGGTTACTTTCAGGTAGAGGAGATTACCGTTAGTTTAACTTGCCACCGTGTTCGGCGATATTTTAAGAGAGAGCTAGATAGGGCTCCTATAGATAGCGGAGTCAGGGGATATGGGGAGAAGGCAGGAATGGTGTACTGATTGTGGATGATCAGCCATGGTCACATTAAATGGCGGTGCTGGCTCGCAGGGCCGAATGGCCTACTCCTGCACCTATTGTCTATTGGCATGGACACTGTGGGCCAAAGGGCTTATTCCTGTGCTGCACAGTTCCATGTAGTTAAAGGAAATCTTAGCGCATTTATATGTGATCTTCGTGTGTATATGGAGCTTTATATAATTTTTCACTCATTACCCAAGAAAAGATAACCCAGCAAATATTCTAGCAATGATAGGTTTCCAGCATGAGTAAGGATTGAAAACTGCAGATGTTATAGTTTTGACGAATCAGGGAACGTACAAAGTACAGGGCTTGAGAGGCTAGACACAGAAAGCATGAGGAGTCTTGACCAGGGATCAATCTTAAAATAGACTGGAGTAGGCTATTTAGGATTGAGATGAAGGGGTAACTTGAGAATTCTCTACCCTAGAGACATGTGGAGGTTCAGTCACTCATGTTATTCAAAGCAGAAATCAATATATTTCAGGACACAAAGGATTTGGGATAGTGCAGGAAAATTGTTTTGAGGTGGATGAGCCATGGTTTGGAAAATATGGCAGAGCACGCTACAAGGATTGGATGGTCCTCTCCTGATCCAATTTCTCAAGGTCTATGTTCTTAAAATGATTCTATTGTTTTTTCAAGCATTTGTATAATGCAGAGGCTGCTTATCTCACCAGAGTCAATAATAGAGAATGTTTAAGAAGGAACTGCAGATGCTGGAAAATCGAAGGTACACAAAAAAGCTGGAGAAACTCAGCGGGTGCTCCTATGGAGCGAAGGAAATAGGCAACGTTTCAGACTGATCGGGGGTGGGGGGGGGCGGGGACAAGAAAGGAAAAAGGAGGAGCCCGAAGGCTGGGGGATGGGAGGAGACAGCAGGGGGACTAAGGAAGGGGAGGAGATAGCAAGGACTAACAAAATTGGGAGAATTCGATGTTCATGCCCCCAGGATGCAGACTCCCCAAGGAATATGAGGTGCTGTTCCTCCAATTTCCGGTGCTGCTCGCTGTGGCCATGGAGGAGACCCAGGACAGACAGGTCGGAGACGGAGTGGGAGGGGGAGTTGAAGTGCTGAGCCACCGGGAGGTCAGCTTGGTTATTGCGGACCGAGCGGAGGTGTTCGGCGAAATGATCGCCCAACCTCAGCTTGGTCTCACCGATATAGATCTGCTGACATCTAAAGCAGCGGATGCAATAGATGAGGTTGGAGGAGATGCAGGTAAACCTCTGTCGCACCTGGAACGACTGCTTGGGTCCTTGAACGGAGTCGAGGGGGGAGGTAAAGGGACAAGTGTTGCATGTCTTGCGGTTGCAAGGGAAAGTGCCCGGGGAGGGGGTGGTACGAGAGGGAAGGGAAGAATTGACAAGGGAGTTATGGAGGGAGCGGTCTTTGCGGAAGGCAGATATGGGGGGAGATGGGAAGATGTGGCGAGTTGTGGGGTCACGTTGGAGGTGGCGAAACTGCCGGAGGATTACTTTTTGTATGTGACGGCTGGTGGGGTGAAAGGTGAGGACTAGGGGGACTCTGCCCTTGTTGCGAGTGGGGGGATGGGGAAAGTGAGCAGTGTTGCGGGGTATGGAAGAAATGTTGGAGTGCGCAGAGAATTGATAGGGTTAGTTTATTTTAAGAAAATTCCCTGCCACCGAGGGCAGTGGAGGCCAAGTCACTGGATGGATTTAAGAGAGTTATATAGAGCTCTAGGGGCTAGTGGAGTCAGGGATATGGGGAGAAGGCATGCACGGGTTATTGATAGGGGACGATCAGCCATGATCACAATGAATGGCGGTGCTGGCTCGAAGGGCCGAATGGCCTCCTCCTGCACCTAGTTTCTATGAAAACATTCACTGCATGAAAATGGGTCTGCTGAACACAGTGACAGAGGTTACAACTGATAGGAGCCTGGACAGAACTGTGGAATATGATCTCTTCATGGTGAGATTGAAGAAGGGTCTCGACCCGAAACATTGCCTATTTCCTTCTCTCCATAGATGCTGCCTCACCCGCTGAGTTTCTCCAGCATTTTTGTCTACCTTCATGGTGAGAGGTGCTTGACACATCTTAATCACCAAATGTAGATAAATGTAGATAAGGAAACTGGTTTTCAGTATTGTGAATTTCAGTATTCAGTATTCAGGGCCTGTCCCACTTGGTGATTTTTTTGGCGACTGCGGCCTCATATCAGTGTCGCCAAAGGATTTGGAACATTTCAAAATCCAGCGGCGACAAAAGAAATGTTGCGACACTTGAAAAAAAAACGCTTGTCAAACGTCATCACGCCACAAATTTTTCGGTGACCTGATATGTCAGTCAATGATGCCGTCAGTCGCCGAAAAAAATCGCCAAGCGCGAAAGGCCGTTAAGAAGGAACTGCAAAAGATGGTTTAAACCGTAGACACAAAAAGCTGTTCTGTGTGAAAGTTGTTAGTTGTATGTCGAGTGTCTTTGGCTTGCTAATTGTGTTTGTTCTTTAGTCTTTTAAGTGTAATTCCTATTTTTTGTTTTGTTGGTTATGGTATGGTCAGATTTTAGTTAAGGTCTGCAGATATTTTAATGCTTCGCACTGATGCTGTATAGCTGTTATGCCCGATAAAAAAGTTTTAAAAGCTACTACTGGACTTGGCAAATCATTAAGAATTCAGTGATCCTACAGGGAACTAATCAGAGAGCGTAGAAAAAAGCCGGTTTGATAGCTAATTGACTTAATACTGATGTGCATATACTGCTTCACCAACCCATTTGTATATTTAAATTGAGGTATGTTTTCAATTATTCAGGAACATAGAAGTGTTTATTCTTTTCCTCAATGCTTGACATCGGAATTTAACTTTCCATATTCAACTTTTAAACTCATGTTATTTTATTACAGGGTTGGATGAATGTGCTATTTTGGGTACATTAGTGATGACACATGCTAGAATTCTGAACAAAGTACAAATAGCTGGAGGAACTCAGTGGGTCAGTCAGCGTCTGTGGAGGGAATTGAATAGTCGACAGTTTGCGGTGTGTGTGTGTGTGTGCACACGTGTGAATGTGTGCGCATGTTTGTGCGTCGGGAGATCGTGGTAGATGGGGCAGGAACTGGCAAACAATAGATGGATCAGGTAAGGAGGGGCTGTTTGTAATTGGAGTCAGATGGGGGAGGGAAGGGTGATAGCAACAGAGATGATATGTGGAGCCACCAAAAAACAGCAGGTGATAGGATGCTGTAGAAAAATAAGATTAAGCAAGGAACCAAATAAGGGAGGTGGGGTGGGCATATGGAAACTGTAATGGTGGGAGAGAGGAAAGAAACACGGTGGCAGGGAACTGCTGAGATCATGAGGATGTGTAAGAAGGAATTGCAGATGCTGGTTTAAACCGAAGATGGACACAAAAAGCTGGAGTAACTCAGCAGGACAGGCAGCATCTATGGAGAGAAGGAATGGGTGCCGTTTCGGGTCGAGACCCTTCTTCAGACTGCGGTGAGGATATGTGGGTAGAACAGAAGGAGAGAGAAAAGGCACAAAGGGAGGGCAGGTTCCCTAGAATTGGAGAATTCAAGATGGGTTGTAGACTCCCAGGCAAAATATGAGGTGCTGTTCCTCTAGTTTATATTTGACCTCACCCTGACAGTGCAGGAGGCCGAAGGTGGACAGGTCGTTGTGGGAATGGAAAAATAAATTAAAATGGTTTGTAACTGGGTAACAAACATGGTTATCATGTATAGAGCGCAAAGATGTTGCTTAGTTTGCTTTTGGTCTCACCGATGTAGAGATGGCTACATTGAAAGCACCAAATGCAATGGACACAGTTTGAGGAGGTGCATGTGAAACTCTTCTTCACTTAGAATGGCTATTCAGATCCCCCTAGACAGAGGCGAGGCAGGTGAGGTAGAGACTGGTGCTACATCTCCTGTGGTTGCAATGTAAAAAGCTAGGGGTGAGGAATGAATAGGGATGTGTGAACAGTGAATCAGAGAGCATGGTCTCTGTGGAAAGTATAATGAGTGGGGAGAGGAAGATGGGGTTTACCCAGAGTAAGCCTTTACCTTTGAATGTGCAGCATTTGAAAATGTGAAGACTTGTGCTCCAGTAATAGGTAGGAGAAAGTTATGTGATTAGTTTGGATGGTTGACGTTGACAATAGTTTGTTGCTATTTTTACCCAAGTGTGAAAGATAATGTGCCACATTACCAACCCAGCAAATAAAAGCAACACTGAAAATCAGCAACTTCCCAGCGAAAGTGTTCACTCAACTTGCACTTATCATTAAATTATTTCTCTGAATTTCAGAATCTTATTCAGAAAATGCCAACTATATTTGGTCGTTCGGTAATTCTCTAATACAACAGCACCAAATGACCGATTCTAGCCTATTCTTCCCACAGAACGCATGAAATCAACACAATAAAGCACAACGAAGCAGACAAAATTAGATCTAACACTCCATTTATAATAATGACATAAACAATTTATTTTTGTTCTGATATCATGTCTACACCAGCAGCCCTGAAACTGTAAACTTCTTGCTGACTCCATTTAGACTAGACCTTCGTTGCAGCTTGTTTTCACATTATTTTTCCATGTGGGTTTCAAAGGTGCGAGGTTTCATAAATGCTTTTCCCTAATTAGTGGAAAATGTGTCTCTCCTGGGCTTACAGAAACCAATCAGGAAAAGGTTTATGGTAACGTTTCAGATTCTGTTAAAGACATGAGAATTTTTGTTTTGCAGCAAGCTTTTACTGTTGATAATGTAACATTCAAAGATGGGAGAAATACATGCGCTCCAGTAACATGTAGCATAAAACAATTGTGATCTAGGTCGCCTATTACAAATAGCTGGTGAAATTAAGATGTGACCACTTGTACATCAGTGAACCTGCATCATAATAAGCTGTAAGTTTCCATTCAGATTACAAAATTAAATATCAAAATTATTAAATACAGGGCGGCACAGTGGTATAGCGGTATAACTACTGCCTTACAGCGCCAGAGACCCGGGTTCAATCCTGACTATATGTACTGTCTGTATGGAGTTTGTACGTTCTCCCCGTGAGCTGCATCGGTTTTCCCACACTCCAAAGACGTACAGGTTTGTAGGTTAATTGGCTTGATATAAATGTAAATTATCTCTAGTGCGCGTAGGATAGTGGTAGTGTACGGGGATCGCCAGTCAATGCAGACTCGGTGGGCCAAAGGGCCTGTTTCCGTGCTGTATCGCGAAACTAAACTAAATTAATAAAAGTATTTGTAGAGATTTGTGAAACCTCATCCCATCAATTTAGGGCAAAATAGAGTTGGTAATTTATATTATTCAAACACATCTAAAGCATTTTAATAGTGGAAAAGACAATTATTCAAAAAGTAAACAACCAGCAGGTTAAAATCATAAGGATTATATACCTGCAGTTTTTCTGGAAGTTCAGTAACTGGCTGCTGGAGGAAAAGGGCCATCAACAGAAAATATAGCTCAGGCACATTCGTATGTTTGGGTAGGAATGACTGCAGAATAGAGAAACCAGGGATATGACAAGCATCACGGTTTATTTCACGCACTGTTGATCTACCGCCAGCAATTCTGCCAACATTGAAACCTAAAAAACACAAAACCATGTTATTTTTACATAAACATTTAGTGTGACAAGCATGCAGTTTCTACTTAATACTACATGACAATTAATGGCAATTGGAAAATTCAAATATATTATAAATAAGAGCTGTAAATTTTTATTTTGCGTGCAATTCTTGTCCATATCAAAGAAATAACTGGATTTGCAATAATATGGTGCAATGTATATATTTTTGAGTTAATAGCTATTGGAAAGTACAAAAATGAGATTCTGACTGTGGCTGTATATTGTAATAAATGCAGACATTGGAGAAAAGTACATAATGAGACTCATCGTGTAGATTTTTCGGTCACTGTTCTACCGTCATCAATCATCTTTGTCATCTCTTAAAAAAAAAAATCAGTCTATTTTATGTGATTAAAATTATTCCAAACCTACACCCTTGTACCTGGACACATTAAAAAACATAATAAAATATACTAAAACTTGACTAGAGAAGGTGGTATATGCTAAGGTTACTAGTGTTACAATTCATAGTTTGTCACAACGGATTCCTAGGAAAACAGCACTATGTTGCTTGTTGTAAATGTCTAGATGCAGATAATTGTAATTGTACACTAAAATAATACTAATTGAGTAAGTTTCCATGAGTAAATGCATCACACTTCAAAGTCGTAATCATGAATGGTTAAGACACGCATAATAGTAAGTAAACACACTGGTCAGGGTATATCATTGTGCCTACAGTGATAATAATTTAATCAGAATGTCAGTTTGTGGACAAATCTGTTTTAAATGTCCAGCAAGCCATCTGTTTACTTTTAAAGGGTGCAATGTTTTTAGGCAAGACATGCATAATCTGTTATTCTCCAGAAACGAGTTTGGAACATCAAGAATCAAACTGTCAAGTCAAAACTTTCAGGCCAGCTTTGTTATTTGGTTTTTAATAACAATAATGCAGCTTTATGCTTATTTTTATTGATTTCACTACTTGTTCCAAATCCCGCATGACCTGACTTCAAATTCTCAAATTGCCATGGTGGAAATACTTGGAGAGACATTGTTCTCTCTCTCTGACTGGAAAATCTGAAATAGTAGACATGAACTCAAGAATAAATGGATATGTACCTAGGAATGAAACAATTAAAAAAATCTTAACATTTACCACCCTCAAAATAACAAATGCTCCGTTCAAACCCCTGCCGATCCTCAGTTAATTGAGTACCTTCAGCGCTAAAGTCAGAATATTTTTAATTCTGAAATATTGCGACCATACAAAAAATGGATGAGGCAGAGGACTGATGATGAACTTGTTGAGGAGTGTGTGATCCACATCTGTGCTAATTTCTCATTTTATGAACTACAAATATCTGGAGTAATAATTAATAATCAAAGCTTCCAGTCATCTAATCCAGTTACATACAGTGCCATCCATAATGTTTGGGACAAAGACCCATCATTTATTTATTTGCCTCTGTACTCCACAATTTGAGATTTGCAATAGAAAAAAATCACATGTGGTTAAGGGACACAGCAATGTCATGTAAATGAAAGTAGTCATGTTTAGTATTTTGTTGCATATCCTTTGCATGCAATGACTGCTTGAAGTCTGCGATTCATGAACATCACCAGCTGCTGGGCGTCTTATCTTGTGATGCTCTGCCAGGCCTGTATTGCAGCCATCTTTAGCTGATGCTTGGTTTGGGGGCTAGTCCCCTTCAGTTTTCTCTACAGCATATAAAATGCATGCTCAATTGGGTTCAGATCGGGTGATTGACTTGGCCACTCAAGAATTTACCATTTTTTAGCTTTGAAAAACTCCTTTGTTGTTTTAGCAGTATGCTTCGGATCATTGTCTTGCTGGAGAATGAACCTCCGGCCAATGAGTTTTGAGGCATTTGTTTGAACTTGAGCAGATAGTCTCATAATGGCGTCTTTGATTCTCATTGGCACATCTTTGGTCCTCATGTTGATAAACAGCAATAAAAGTTTCCAAAGGTGATGGAAAGACTAGGTGCTGAGGGCTCTCTTATACCTGTATTAAGGAGGCAACTAAACACACGTGAGCAATTATAAATGCCTGCGAAGCCATGTGTCCCAAATATTATGGTGCCCTGAAGTGAGGGGACTATGTATAAACACAGCTGTAATTTCTACATGGTGAAACCAAAATGTGTAAAAATACCCTTTACTAAAATCTGACAATGTGCACTTTAACCACGTGTGATTTTTTCTATTACAAATTGTAGTACAGAGGCAAATAAATAAATGATGGGTCTTTGTCCCAAACATTATGTAACTACACTAACTACTACACAGTCTACCCTCTACACTCTACCTTTCACATCTTCTGAACAAAATTGTACACCAAATAAAATAGAAATTAAACAATTCAGAAAAACAAACGAACACCATTCCAGATGTATCAGCTATACTTTGCATAAGATTTCACACATACCTAATACAGTGCCAATTTTATTCGTGAGAACAGAGTCCGTCTGGTCAAGCCAACCTCCTCCAGAAAGGCCTTCTTTAAATTTGGCAAGGATCGATTGGTTGCTCAGTAGTATAACAAGAATTCTCATTGCTGCAGTGACAGTTGTGGGATGCAAGTGCTCTTCCATGAAAGTTAGAAGCCAGTCAAAACCCAAAACCTTCACCAATTCTTCACAAGCTCTATAATTTTTGAAAATGTGTGTGGATTTAAAAAAGCAAAAAGACAAAGTAAGCTTAAACCAATAACTTGAAAGTGCACAGAAAATGGGTAACAAGTAATTTAGCTGAAATTATGCAAGGTCAACAATACATTCTGCATTTAGAAATAAATACTAAACAATATAGAGGCTTTTCAGTCATGCACCATGGACTTCTAGAAGAAAGGATGCCGCGCTGAAAACACTCTGGATTAAGTTGGTATTTACATGCGGTCAGAATGAATTTCTCCTGTCACAGCCAGCTAATATAAACATCTGATAGGAATATTGAGGCAAATATATAACTTACACAAACACACATTAAGCTAATTTGAATGTTACAAAATGACCAGAAAATATAACTGAAAGAAACAAAAAGTAAATAACATTTTAATTTCTCACGCCACTATTCAATTCCCCCCAGAGATTTCATAATTCTAAATGTGGAATCCTGAAGGTACTGAATAAATAACAAGAAATGGTAATACGATTTAAGTAAAACCTACTGCAGATTAACATTGTTTTTTTCCTTTGAAGTATGCAGTAGCTTTAGCAAGACGTCCAAGAGTCTATTTCTCAGCAGAATAGTATTGGCTGAAACAAGGCCACCAAAATCATCATCGACACCTGGCAAACATATAAAAAAAGATTTTTCAAAACGAGACTGCAGAGCGGCCTTTTATTTAGCATTATTTTTATGTACGGCAAAGGGCTGAACAACTCTTGAGTGCCTCTACAACAAATGGTAAAAAAGAAATTCGATCTTAATAAACATTAATTTGGGTGCACACATTCAATCTTAAATACATTGTTATAAAGGAGACAGGAGAGCATTAGAAAATTAGCTGGTGTCAGATAGAAATGCTAAAGACATGGATAGATAGAAGGATTAAAAGGCTAAACAAAGCAGGATGTGTTTGCCTCACTAGTGATGACATGATGAAGGATTACAGATATTACAAAATAATAGTTTACATATTGGCAATTCATCTTCGGTAAAAGATTTTAAACAAATTATTGCTCTCCTCTCTCTACTCCCGAATATCTAATGCCTTATTTTGAGTCTGCGATTCCTGGTTGTAGGCACCAATAACATCAAATAACTCAAAAGTTTTCATAGTTTCTGGCCAGCCAACATTTTTCATCATTGTCCACCTTTCTTTCAATCCTGAACTTCCTGAGTTAATTATGGATGATTCATCCTTCTCAGAGTTTTTAGTCTCCATTGATCTCAGCAAGTTGTTCAGCAAAGTTCCATCCAGCCCACGGGATCCAAGGAGATGTGACAAGTTGAATCCAAAATTGCCCTAATGTCGAACGCAAGGTGCAATGATTTTTCAGGCTTTTAGTGACCGGGAGCCGATGTGCACTATCACTCTGCAGGACTCAGCATCATGTCCATGTGCTTATTGTGATACATTTTAATGATTTTGATTAAATGTATAAACATTGATTATGTTTGCACATAATACCAACAATTACAGCATAGTTATCAGTGAGGAAGTATGTTATAGAGTGCTAGAAGATATAAACCGACATGCATGTTAGCTCAGCGTAAATGAAAATTATAATTAGATTTGGAGAAATGCAAGGTAATACATTCAAAGAAGGCAAACCAAGTAAGGATATATACTATGTGGTATAATATTTAACAGTACTAGGCAATAGAAGGATGTTGGAAGGTCTTGATCCATGACAGTAGAAGAAAATAAATAAGATGGCTGAGAACGCATACAAGACACATGCTTCTTATGGTAAGGCAAAAAATGAAAGAGGGAGGAAATTGTGATGGAATGGTATAAGCTACAAATGATAGAAAACTGTATACAGTTCTGGTAAACGTGGTGAACAAGATCCATACCAACTCTCTTAGCAGTTAGAACAGTAATTAGAGGTACAATTTGACGAGAGTTGACGAAAATGTTTACATCCAGAACATTCGGGTCTGGAACTCATTGGCTTGGATCTTGGAAGAAAAAATGCTCCCACTATACCCACAGCCCTTCTTGGAAACTCCATCTTTCAGATTCAGATTCAGATTCAAACTTTCAGATTCAGATTCAAAATATTTTTAACTCAAACCGGTTTTACAAAATAAGAAATTTGCCAAGTTCAATATTTATTTAATTATATAACATATAGAATTTATTTATACAATAAAAATGTGTTTTTTGGCACAACCTCTACATCATGAACAACGGACACAGTGGATTGGGTTGGAGGAGGTGCAAGTTAACCTCTGCCTAACCTGAAAAGACTGTCGGGGTTCCTGGACAGAGTTGAGAGAGGAGGTATAGGGACAGATGTTACATCTCCTGTGGTTGCAGGGGAAGGTACCTGGAGAGGGGGTGGTTTGGATGGGAAGGGATGAGTTAACCAGGGAGTTGTGGAAGGAATGATCTCTGTGGAAGGCGGAAAGGGGTGGAGACGGGAAGATGTGACTAGTTGTGGGATCCTGTTGAAGGTGGCAAAAATGTCAGGGATTATTTGTGTATGCAGCGGCTGATGGAGTGAAAGGTAAGGACTAGGGGGACTTTGTCTCTGTTACAACTAGGGGGAGGGGGAGCAAGGGCGGATGGGAGAGGGGAACCCCCGTTCCCTAAAGAATGAGGACATCTTGGATGTCCTGGTACTGAATAAATCATCTTGGGCGCAGATGCGGCGTAGGAGGAGGAGTCTTTGCAGGAAGTAGGGTGGGAAGAAGTGTAGTTTAGATAGTTGGTGGAGTCAGTGGGTTTGTAATAGACATCAGTCGATAGTCTGTGATGGAGACTGTGAGATCAAGAAATGGGAGGGTGGCATCGGAGATGGTCTAAGTGAATTTGAGTGCGGGATGGTAATTGGTGGTGAAGTTAATGAAGTCCATGAGTTCTGCATGGGTGCACGAGGTAGCACCAATGCAGTCGACAATGTAACGAGATAGAGTTTGGGAATAGGGCCAGTGTGCACCTGGAACAGGGATTGTTCAATGTACCCTACAAAGAGGAGGGCATAGCTGGGACCCATGCGAGTGCCCATAGCTATGCCTTTGATTTGGAGCTCAATATACCCTACCAAAAGGCAGGCATAGCTGGGGCCCATGCGGGTTTAAACCAGCATCTGCAGTTCCTTCCTACACAGGTGACAAGCCATGTTATTTATCAATTTGATGAATATAGAATGTTATCATCTGATTATTTTTGTATTTCTTATAGGACAGTTATCTTATACTTTTTATGGTAATTCTAATTTCACATTCCTGTACAGTTGTATTATTGTGGTTGATGTCAGTGACATAGCCAAAGGTTCATTGAAAAAGTATGCTAGACTCACACTTTGGAGACTAGTAAACATTGGTACAATTGGTCAACTAGGACATGCTAGGTTGATGGCCTTTTTCTGTGCTGTATGACCCATCTCCGAGTTTTGAATGTTAGTCAAAAGTCACATGGCTGTAGAAACATTCTGACCCTAATTGAGAAGAACTTCAGATATTTTGTTCAAGTTCATACTATCTTAACAGAGTACAATGAAGTAGTATGATATAATTCTGAAATGAAATATCACTGTATTCTGAGAATCTAGTTTATATTAGTGGTATAGAATGGCAATAGCAATCATGAATTGCTCTCAGAACTGTTGGGAATTAAAAATCAAGATTTATTTTACAGTACAATACGGAAACAGCGTTCAGACAATTGAGGACATTAGTTTAACATATGTCATGCAGCAAAGACATAAAAAGTTTGAAAAATAAAAAATATACTGCTCACCTACTTCCTTTTCCTCACTAATAGCTTCCATGATAATAAACTTTTCACAGACTGCAAAAGTGGGTAACGTAGAAGAGAGAAACTGACCAAACCTTGGTTCAAAAGAAGCAATAAATTAATAAAATAATTTGTGCGCAATACATATATCAGACATTTTTAACATTTTATTAGATTCAGAATGAAAATTCTCCATCTAAATTGGCCTGCAAATATTTCCTTAACCTTTAGACTGGTAAAATAAAAATAATAATTTTCATATGATTTCCCAGATTATTTACGGGAATGGTCGGAGAAACAGCAGATGACATTTAATCCATGCAGGTAAGAGGCACTTCATCTTTAGCAGTAGAATGTTGGGGGAAAGCATACACTTAAAGGCAAGACCTAGTATTGATGTGCAAAGGGATCTTGGGGTCCAACTCTAAAACTACCTGAAGTAAATAGAGTGGTAAGGTAAATTCATGCTTGCCTTCTTCGTTTGGGGAATTGGGAATAAGAGCCAGGAAGTCATGTTGCAGCTTTACTGGACTTTGGTTAAGACGCATTTGGAGTAATGTGTGGAATTCTGGTTGCCTCATTACAGGAAGAATGTGAAATCTTTGGAGGGGGTGCAGAAGAGGTTTACCAGAATGGTTTAAAGAGTGGTGGGACAAACTTGGATTATGTTCTCTGGAGTGTTGGAGGCTGAAAGGAGACCAAATAGAAGTTAGGTCTTTTAACATTTAGGTCAGAAGTTAGGTCTATCAGGTCTCCCCCAGGATGGAAATTTATAAAATTATGAGAGGCATAGATAGGGTAGACAATCAGTAGACTTTTCCAAGGTTTGAAATGTCAAAGACTAGAAGGCATAGCTTTAAGGTGAGAGGAGCAAAGTTTAAAGGAAATGTGCAGGAGATGCTTGTTTTATTTACACAGAATGGTGGACACCTGAAACTTGCTGCCCGGAATGGTGTTGAAGTAGATATGATAGTGGCATTTAAGATGCTTTTAGACAAACACATAGGTATGTAGGGAATGGAGGAATATAGGTCACATGCAGGCATAAAAGATTATGCAAGGACATTGTAGGCCAAAGGGCTTGATCCTGTACTGTACTATTTCATGTATTTGTATTCCATTTGCTACCAGGTAAAAAGTAAGATTGTAAATTGAGTAAAATAATGAATAGGTATTATTGACAATACTAAAATATTAATTGTAACATTCACACTCAAACATATTTTTGAACATCTTTAATATATTTGCAATTATGGTGACTGCATTCAGAGATGTGGCAATGTGGAAATGGATTTGCACAACATTTAATTTCATATGCAACTCTTCAGCAAATAAAAAAAATCATGGCTGCACAGAGTAAGACCTAGGCAAGGTTTGGGCATTGAAGTGTCAGACAATGACCATCTCCAGCAAGTAGCCTAACCATCTACTTTTGGTAGGGTGGCACAGTGGCGCAGCGGTAGAGTTGCTGCCTTACAACGCTTTCGGTGCCAGAGACCTGGGTTCGATTCCGACTACGGGTGCTGTCTGTACAGAGTTTGCACGTTCTCCCCGTGACAGCGTGGGGTTTCTCTGCGATCTTCGGTTTCCTCCCACATTCCAAAGACGTACAGGATTGTAGGTTGATTGGCTTTGAGGAAAGGCAAATTGTCCCTCGTGTATGTAGGATAGTGTTAATGTGCGATGATCGCTGGTCGGCGCGGACTTGGTGAGCCGATGGGCCTGTTTCTATGCTGTATATCTAAACTAAACTAAATAACATTACCACTGTCAAGTCCCTCACCATCAATATCCTGGGGTCACCACTGACCAGAAATTCAACTCAACTTTGCACAAAATTGCCATGCCTTCAAGTTACTGCACATCCTGTAGCAAATGATTCGCCCTCTGACACATCAAGGCTTTCTATTAATAATGTTTTTAAAGGATATGCATTATTTAGATAGTTTACTATAAATAAATTTATCAGTATCCTTGTTATGCGTGGTCTCTACCTGAGTAGATCATTTGTATTTGGGAATCCATGCAGCAGAAGACTGAGTGCATTACTGATGGCTGCTATTGTCGATTGTGACAGAGATGAATCTTTCAGAGTAAGCAGCAGTTTTGGTATCAGCTGGAAATCTCTCATTAACCTGGCATTTCTTGAAGCTTCACTGTAAAACAAAATTAAAGCAATCTTTTTGTTGGTAATATTCTCTACAGCATGTGAACATTTATTGAGAAAATACTTTGAAAAAGTTTAATAATACCTTGATTCAGTGAGAAGTTCAATAAAGTGCTCAAACAATGAGAGATGAAGTTCATACGGTGCATTAAGCCATACCTGTAAATGGGAAGATCATGCTTAACAAAACCAAATCAATTATACTGTTAAAATATTATTTGACCGTTTTAATTAAAATATATATACAGGTCCACCACCGATTTTCTGGCATCCTTAATCCCAGAGCCTTTCTAGATTAAAGGTAGACACAAAATACTGGAGTAACTCAGCAGGACAGGCAGCATCTCTGGAGAAAAGGAATGGGTGACATTTCGGGTCCAGAGGTCACGGCCTCCGAGAGGAGTCCAATGTTATCGGAACTGTCCACCGATGACACAAGCAGCCTTGGAAGTCGCCTGTGGGAACAGATCTGCTGGCTCCAGCTGGACTGGAGTCCCAGAGGAGACACATTCGACCCACTGAACAGCCGCAGAAGTTGACTATGGGAACGGATCTGCCGGCTCCAGCAGTGTCGATGTTCCAGAGCCCTGGCCGCAGGGGGCAAATTCAACCCACTGATTGGCCACAGAAGTCGGCAATGGGAACCGGTATTCTGGCTTATGCAGGGCCAGAGTTCCAGAGCCCCGGCTGCAGGGAGCAAATTCAACCGGCCGATCAGCACGGAAGTCCCCATGAGCTAGAGTCTAGGTGGCATATTTTAGGGGGGACTTCAGCCAGGAATTTCAAATGCGCTCTCGTAATTTGGTCCGGATTAAAGGAGGTGCCGGGCCACCAGTTGCCGGAAAATCAGTGGTGGACCTGTTACACCAAAAAAAAGAATGGAAAGAGAAAGTTGGAAGAGAAGTGGGGGCAGGACAAAATGAGCCACAAAGTTTCAGAGTAACCCAGCAGGACTGACCCACCTCCACTTCCCCCTCCCCCCAACAGAATCAAGATGAGGAAGGATCCCAACCCGAAACATCACCAATTCATGTTTTCCAATCTTGTTGCCTGACACTCTGAGTTACTCCAGTACTTTGTGTCCTTCATTGTGACCCAGCATCTGCATTTACTTGTGTCTCAATATATATCACCATTTGATAGTACTGAGTTCAGAACTTTACCACTAGAATAGATTGTAGTCCCAATTATAGCTTGGCTACAAAATCACCCCAAATCTAGGGAACAAAAGGTATTTTATTTAACAAGTAACTGCACCAAATTTTGAAGATACCAGTATTCCAGAGTTGCAATATGCCAAATATCATTTTATTTTGTTACAGAATGCCTGATTGCCCCATTAGATTACTCAGGGAACAAGAGTAATTGGAATTCAGCATTGTGGGACTCAGTCAACAGGTGTGATATAAATACATTTACTTTATGGGAGTGCAATTACTATTGCCTCCAAAGCAGAGGAAATTTTAAAGGGAACCTGGCATTCCAGCAGATATTGTTGCATGATGATGATTTACAGAGCAAAATAAGCATTTACTCCATTCAAATTCGGAAATGTCCATTTCATTCAGGATGTCATTCCTCAATGGAATACAAGAGATGGGTCCGATTGAAATCCATGTGGTGTATTTTCTAGTTTATTGTTGCAACATATTATAATCAAGCCTTACATCAAAGTCACAAAGCAAATCCTGAAATCCATTCGAATTGGGAATGATACTGGTCTCATGGCCACTGTCAACAGTTCCCACCAGTGAAAATGTGAGATGAAGAATATGACTATTCAAAAGTGTCCTCTTCTTTTTCAGCAGCATTGCCAACAGCTAAAATAGGAAAATAAACATTTTAATGGGAATCAGTTCCTGTGAATATATGTAGACATTCAACATCTATTCTCTGCGTGCATATATTAAACATTCAGACGTACAAATTTATTGAATTGCATTCTACCCAAACTTCTAAATATTTTTCAATTCAGTACCTTTACTCTTAATGGCACTGTGTTGTACATCATAGAATCAAACAGCATGGAAACAGGTATTTGGCCCAACTGGTTTATGCTGACCAGGTTTTATAACTGAACTAATCCCATTTTCCTGCACTTATCTCTTCAAACCTTTTCTAGCCATGTACATGTCAAAAGGTCTTAAATGTCACCATTGTACCTGCCTCTACAGCTTCCTTTGGTAACTTGCTCGATTATATGCGTCACCCTCTCCATGAAGAGATTGCTCCTTGGGTCTCTTTTAAATTGTTCTTCTCTCATATTAAATCATATAGCTTCCAGTTCTCGATTCCTGTGAAAAAGACTGTGACTATGCACATTTTTTAAACCTCTCGTGTTTTTGTATACCTCCATCAGGTCATCGCTCATCCTTCCATGTTCCAAGAAAAAGAACTCCAGCCTATACGGCCTCCACTTCTAACTCAAGCCTTTGAATTCTGGTAACATCCTGGTAAATCTTTTCTGCTTCCTTTACAGCTTTATGACATCCTTCTGATTGCAGGACCAGAATTACACAGAATATACAAAATATGGTCTCACCAATCCATTGCACAGCTATAGTATGATGTCCCAACTCCTGTACTCAGTACCTTTAGCAATGATGGTAAGCATGTCTTCTTGACCACCCCGTCTACTTCAACACCTGTGTCATTCAGTGCTTTATTAACCACTAGTACTTTTTGAATTCAAAACAAAACACAAATTGCCTCAAATTAATCAACAGATTTAGTCTGCTCGGTTTAGACGTCCATTATGATGAAGTTCTTACCTGATATCCCTTAATCCTCTCCATCTCTTTGCTGGCCAATGCATTGCTTTTTACCACGCAAACAAGAGCTTTCACAGCAGCATAGAGACCTTCGACATCCGATGCCATTGCAACCAAGCCTAAAATAGCAGCTGCTCCACCAATATATTGCAACGTAGTGGCAACAGGCTTTGGCACAGAAGTTCTCACACCTGATAAAATAAAATAAGTTATTTCATGAATAATGACCACAATACAAAAAGATAACATTTTCTTCAAATCAAGAAGTAAAGAAAAGTTGCAGACATTAAAAATCCGAAGCTAAAAGAGAAAAATGCGATCAGCTCATAGCAGATCAAACATTATTCATGAGGAGTGGAATAGAAACATTGATTCATGTCAAAGCCTTTATCAGAAATGGAGTGAGAAAGCGAGTATTTGAAGCATGCTTCCAAAAAGAAACCTTTACATAAATAGTTCTGCGGTAATGTGACCTATCAGGTCAGGTAGGGGGAAGTTCCCCCGCCACGGGTACCATGTAATCCCCTGCTACCTGCTCCATGGTCGGATAGTTGACTACTAAACCGTCTCCCCCACCTGGTTTGCCAGGTGAGGAGGGGGCTGTGGACCCCCAGCAGGACCAAAAACAAGACCTGTCAAAGGGCGGATGAGCTTTTAGCGGGCCAATGGCCATCCACACTTCAGTCGAAGTTGTGATCACTGCCATACATAGCATTGTAAGGAATGATGATAAAGCACACACACCAAAATCCTATACTTCCAGCGGCAGAAGTCCGAGGGAACTGGAAGACAGAGATGTGTGGTGCGTTTGTCACCGTTCCTGTCGGAAACCAGCACCACTGAGTCGCTGATGTTGTCAACGATGATGAATGAATGACAATGGTTGTGTTCATATGAAACCTCGCGTGAAAGAAAATTGTGCTATAAAACCAATTATGTTAAAGGGGAAAAGAGGGTTAGGGACTAAAGAGTTTCAGAATTGCATTAACAAGGTTATTTTTCCTGCAGGATTTTCAAAACAAAGTCTTTTTTTATTGGCAATAATACTAAAGGCTGTATGTTACATTGTTTAATAGAGTATGGTTGCACGTATCAATTGAAACAATTGTTTGTCAATTTCATGGGCACGTGCAGTTAAAGTAGCAGCTGTGTTCAAGGAACAATGATGTCTGTTTGCTGCAGGAAAGTTGCATAGAAACTGGTATCTTCCCCCTCCCCCCATACTGTTTAAATAAGCGAGTTCGGTTTTCCAACTGCGCATGCCCAGGTCATAGGTCACTCGCGATAAACATTCGCAGCAACTGTGCTGTTGCATGTATACAGACCTGTGTTTCATCCGTAGTCAGGATCGAACCCGGGGCGCTGCAAGCGCTGTTGAATTGCTACTGGACCGTCCCCGTCCCCTTCCGCGTGCCCCATCCCTGTCCGGGGGCGGCCGGAGATGTCCGGGTGTGACCCTGGACTGACGGGACAGGCAGAGTTGGGCAAGTTAGCGCTTCTTCTCCGCGCTGGCTGTAACACGGGATGGGACACTTCCACGGGATGGGACACTCGGGAGGGGACGGGGACGGTCCAGTAGCAATTCAACATCGCTCGCAGCACCAGAGATCCGGTTTCGATCGTGACTACGTCTGTATACATGCAACAGCACAGTTGCCGAGAATGCTTATCGCCAGTGACCTATGACCTGGGCATACGCAGTCGGAAAACCGAATTCGCTTATTTATATGTTCTCACTAGGTATGGTCTCACTAGAACCCTATATAACTGCAGAAGGACTTGCAGAAGGAGGATACTCAACTCCACTTGTTATGAAGGCCAACATGCCATTCACTTTCATTGACTGATGAACAAGGACCCCCAGAACCCGTTGTACTTCCCCTTTTCCCAACTTGACATCATTTAGAAAATAATCTGCCTTCCTGTTTTTGCTACCAAAGTGGATAACCTTACATTTATCCACATTAAACTGCATCTGCCATGCAGCTGCCCACTCACCCAACCTGTCCAAGTCACCCTGCATTCCCAAAGCATCCTCCTCGCAGTTCACACTGCCTCCCAGCTTGGTGTCATCTGCAAATTTGCTAATGTTACTTTGAATCCCTTCATCTAAATTATTGATGTATAGGTACCCCACTAGTCACTGCCTGCCATTCTGAAAGGGACCCGTTAATCCCTACTCTTTGTTTCCTGTCTGCCAACCAATTTTCTATCCATGTCAGCACTCTACCCCAAATACCATGTGCTCTAATTTTGCCCACTAACCTCTTATGTGGGACCTTATCAAATGCTTTCTGAAAGTCCAGGTACACTACATACACTGGCTCTCCCTTGTCTATTTTCCTCGTTACATCCACAAAAAATTCCAGAAGATTAGTCAAGCATGATTTCCTCTTCGTAAATCCATGCTGACTCGGACCGATCCTGTTACTGCTATCCAAATGTGCCATTATTTCATCTTTTATAATTGACTCCAGCATCTTCCCCACCACTGATGTCAGGCTAACTGGTCTATAATTTTATGTTTTCTCTTTCCTGCCTTTCTTAAAACGCAGGATAACATTAGTTACCCTCCAATCCACAGGAACTGATCCTGAATCTATAGAACATTGGAAAATGATCACCAATGCATCCACGATTTCTAGAGCCAAATCCTCAAGTACCCTGGGATGCAGACAATCAGGTCCTGGGAATTTATCACCCTTCAGTCCCATCAGTCTACCCAAGACCATTTCCTGCCTAATGTGGATTTCCTTCAGTTCCTCCGTCACCCCAGATCCTCTGGCCACTAGTACATCAGGAAGATTGTTTGTGTCCTCCTTAGTGAAGACAGATTCAAAGTACCGGTTCAACTCCTCTGCCATTTCCTTGTTCCCCATAATAAATTCACCTTTTTCAGTCTTCAAGAGTCCAACTTTGGTCTTAACTAATTTTTTCCTCTTCACATACCGAAAGAAGCTTTTACTATCCTCCTTTATATTCTTGGCTAGCTTACCTCCGTACCTCATCTTTTCTCCCGTAATGCCTTTTTGGTTATCTTCTGTTAATCTTTAAACATTACCCAATCCTCTTGCTTCACGCTCATCTTTGCTACGTTGTACTTCTCTTTTATTTTTATACTGTCCCTGACGTTCCTTGTCAGCCTTGGTCTAAGGATTTTAATTCCATGCCTCATTTATGAGAAGTATGGATGTTAAAATGATGGGTACTTGAAACAAGTAAAAATTTCCAAGTGTGCAAGTTAATTGTTATATTTTTGAGAAATAATATTTCTTAATAAAATAAACTGTACACCATGAGTCAACCTGGGATTTAAAACTCTAGCATTGGGTTAACAACCAAGCAGAGCACTGCAAATCCTTGTGATTGTCACCATACCTAGGTATCCTATCAGAGCTGCTCCAATAGTTCTTGCTGGTCCATTTAAGTGGCCTGCAGCATTATGCAGCAGTTTTACTGGTGTAGCATTTTCATGAGAAGAAATGGCCATCTAGAAAACACAGAAAAAAGTTAGTAATTTAGTAGTTCCAAATGTAACCATCTGCATTACAACCAGCAGAAAATATAAACAAGCAATTTTTGCTCACTTATTTAGTGCGCAGGTCAATTTTACTGTCTTCCTTACAGAAAATAAATTGTAAGCAGGTTGAAAGTAAACAATCGTCCAATATTGCATCAGCCTCCCATACTTCCACAGCCTCCAACCTTTATCATGCCCCAGCCCTGCACTGCCTGCTTCTATCTCCTTCCCAAAATCCACAAACAGGATTGCCCTGGCAAACCCATTGTTTTTGCCTGCTCCACAGAGCTCATCTCAAAGTACCTTGATTCCATCCGATCTCCTCTTGTCCCATTTTTTCCGACATACATTCGAGACATTTCACACGCCCTTCAACAGCTTCAATTTCTAGGCCATCATTGCCTCATCTATACCATGGACATTCAGTCCCTTTACACAAGCAACCCCCACCAGAAATGGTTCAAGGCCTGTTGATTCCTGATTTAATACTCTCTGTAGCAGATTTTCATATCTTTCAGGTAATTAGCACCCTAGCCGCTATTTGGATGAGAATGGTTGAAGGCGGTGTCTTCTAAACGCGTGCGAGCTCACTCAGAGACTTTCGTAGCTTCTTCACAGATATGGCTTAAAAACACAGTCTTTTGATGAATAAATGCTTTATTGTTGATAGAAAACAGTGAGATACATCCACATTTCTTCTGACTCGTTACGACAATCTTCTTCGAACTCCAGCTTATTACTTTGGACATTAGAAAACTCCTCGTGTCTCCGTAACACTGGCATGATCTGGCACATGGCCCGCTTGATCCGCACGATCCCGCATGGTAGAAGGGTTAACCTTCCCCATCGTCTCTCCAAACTAATCTAAAAACTAAACTTCTGCGCAAGCATCTTAGCTCCAAACACGCCCAAAATCAAGTCATAAATCCCACCCACAATATAACGGGCAGTCTAAAATTTAAGGGCACATGCCATCATCAATGACATGCAAAATAGGCCAAATGGCCACTACACTCTCTCCCTAGTCTGGTTCAGTAAAACTACTGAGTCGAACACTGGAGTGCAAACTCTTCTTGTATACAGCCTCGGATCCACTCACTCGAGCCCTCAGCAGCCTCGCGTAAACAGAACAGAAGGAAAGACAGCCGACGCCCTAACAAATTACCCACCCTTTTATACCCATATACAGTGGCGGGAAAACTAACGGCACGAAAGTACAGAGGGGAGGCAACCCCTACAAACCAATCACTGCACCTATTCGGTACACGGAATACAAAGTAAATATATATTAGGTGAGATAACCCCTCCTGAACCAATCACAAATACTGGCGGGAAGGTACCAAAACAAAGTAGAAACATAAGGCTTCCCCAACCAAACACAGGCATGCATTAAGCGTCAGTGTACTGAAACAAAACAGAAACCACTTTAGGAACCCAGACTTGGTGACTACAGGTGGGTCACATGGGCAGAGGCTTCCCGGGGCTTCTTCAGAGGTCTTCAGAGGTCCAGACTTACTGGACCCAACTAGGTCACATGGGTCTCCAGCACCTTGCAATGTATTGTCACTATCAGTGAAGCCCAATTTCTCACAGATGCCTGCCATTTCCAAAGTACTCAAACCCCTGCTTATTAACAGGCCTCCTCACCCAATCATCTTCACTCTACTAACACTCTCCTCCGCCTGGCAGAACTTGTCCTCACCTTCAACTTTTCTTTTGACCCCTCCCACTTTCTTCAAGTTAAAGGTGTAGCCATCGGCACTCACATTGGCCCTAGCTATGCCTGTCTTTTTGGTTAGTTGGAAGGGCTCAAGGCATTCTGGTGTTTGAACAGAGATCCAATCAGTTTCACTCTACTAACACTCTCCTCTGCCTGGCAGAACTTGTCCCCACCCTCAACATGTCCTGCACCCCCTCCCCACTTTTTCAGTTTTTCTCAGCCCTCTCCCACCACAATCAGATTGAAGATGGGTTCCGACCAGGAACTTTAACTATCCGTGTTCTCTGGAGATGTTGCCTGACCCCCCCGAGTTACTCCAGTACTGTCTTTTTTTGTAAATGAGCATCTGTAGTTCTTCATTTCTAATTATCCTATATTGTCTGCACATTGTTCCACAGCAAAAAAAACTCTCCATTCTTTAAACAATTCAGCAAAGCCCTGATTTCAACTTTCAATGCCAAACAATAGTAAAAAGGATCATGTCAAAGTTGCCTAAATCAATCAGACACCGTGCAACAAAATAATGGATGACTGGCAACTTGATTTTGAACAGGGAGCAATGAGGTGAAGGGATTGGAAGGGCACCCTAATAGAATAAAGCCAGAAATGGAGATGCTCATGGTTTCATCACAAGGCTGAGAGAATCTAATAGGCCTCTGTGAAAATTGCAGTTTATTTCTGGCAAATTCAAAATAGATGCAAGTGTGCCAAAATGACAAATTCTAATTCATGCGAAATGAACACCAGCTGAGGGTGGTGCTCATATCCCAACACAGATCTACACAAAAAAGATCTGCATCCTCCTGATCTTAGGATAAATATATTACACAAATGTCTATGTATACATTCTAAGTCTATTTATCTATACATTACACAAATGCCTGAATGCAACTTCACTAATTTGTTTGACAAATGTGCAAATAGTTCTGAAGCCCATTCATAGTAGAAGATCGAGAAATGTAAGTATGTGGTCTCACATCAGGCAATATTCTAGAATCAGATGATACAAGTCTTTCCTCATTGTGCATAAAATGCAAATTGTTCCATGACTTGGAAACACCCACTTTGGGCTTCTTGTTTCGTGCCAACTATCTGATGCTCCAGACCAATGCCAGACATTAATAATGAAAAGGATAATTCTTGTGCAATTGGCATGTGCATCATGTTCCTCACCAACCACGTATATGAAGGCACATGGCCTCATTTCAGATGTATCCACATCAAGGATCCTAAGCAATCGGGTGATTTACATTAGAGCTCCTCCTTTCTGTAAGTGTTTGCTTGTTGCCATAATTCTAACATCAAAAATGATCCTGAACAGTATCTGAAAAATGCTCACTTGTTGCATATCCAAACATTCTGGAAAAATGAAAGGTAACTATCTGGAAGTACTATACCAAGTTATGCACTTAAGATTCACGTTATAAAAGTCTGAAAATGGAAAAAAAAAAATTCTTAGTAAATCTTATAAACTATGGAAAAAGGACTGAATTTTAGATTTAAAACCAGCATCCACCAGGATTTACAACTGGAGAATCATCAGTAATCTGCAGTGTACAAGGCAGAAAGATCCAATATACATGCCTGTGAATTGCAAAATAGAAGTCATACAGAAAGTGCCAAGTCTTACATCCCATTCAAACATTGAACTGAGCTTTGTATCCAGAATAGATCCCAAGCGTGTTGACCTGAGCGGCCAGTTTACAATTTGGGTGGCCCAATCCAACAGATTAAGGAGCTAAAACCAGATAGAGGGTTTGTTTAAATTTTTTTAAATTTAATTCAATATTTTATTCAATACACCAACTAGGCAGAGATAAGAGTTAGCTCCCATTTGCACATTGTGGGATAACTATGGCAGAAAGGCCTGGTATCAATCTGTCTTTCGGAACCTCAAAATTAATTGCAGCTGAGGAAATGGTGTGAGGTACAAGCAGCATACTGGATCTATTATGATCCACCCCCATTAGTTTAGTTTGTGCAATTATTTTGAAGGAAAGTCTTAGAATGATTACTGACCTGTTTGGCTATTGTCTTGCTGTCCACTTTGTTGTAATTTTTTCTAATTCTGGCAACTGTAAGTGTAGAGACCGACAGTGCATAAAGTGCAAATGATACTTTCTCTTCAGGAATCAAGCTGATGGGAGATGGAATTGTCATTTCAGGTTTTGAATCTTTACCTTTATAAAAAGGGAAAAAAAGCAGATTAATAATTCAGAAAAAATCAACTGCATGTTATATTTAAAGAAAGCAGCAATGGCAAACATGAAGCCATCAGCCATTTTTCTACAAAATATATCAGTATATGCCACTTCTTAGCACACCTGTTCAGTGTCACAATGTTTGCGGTCTTTCAACGTTTACCTTGGTGGGAAAAACTATATTCAAAAACAAACATTTTCCATAACCGATCTCCATGCATCTTTCATCTGACCTCTTCTTAACCACTTCCTTTAAAACTGTGGGTCTTGGGCAATGGGCAAACTGATGTTTCTTCATTTAACCAAAGTACTTCCACAAGGATTAGCCACAAGCAATGGGTAGTGAATTATTTAATTTAATTTACCAAGCTTTGTTTAGCTCAGGGATGATTGCAAATGTAAAATACTAACCTATCCAGGTTAGTGATGCTAATTAATTCACTCATGAATAGAAATCGATTGGAAAACGCTTCCGCTCTCATTGATAGGTAGAATTAACGCTATAAAAATGACTTTCTTACCACAATTAATATATTTGTTTCAAGCGATCCCAATATATATTCCAAAATATTTTTTCAAAAAACTAGATTCCACTATCACTAATTTTATATGGGATTACAGAACACATAGAATTCAACGAAAGCATTTGTGCAAATCTAAAGAAGTTGGGGGTTTATCATTACCTAACTTTATGTATTACTACTGGGCAGTGCATATTAAGAACATAATGTACTGGCTGGATAGTTCCACTCAGCAGTTGGAGTGGATAAGAATGGAGAAAGAGGAGTGCTATCCGCACGATATAGGAACGATCCTGCTCTCACCGATAAAATTGAATAGTATAATATATAAGAACCCAATTATTCACAATAAATAAGAATTTGGAAACAAATAAAAGTATCCTTGAAATTAAATAATTTATCAGTACTAACCCCACTATTGAACAACCCCGCATTCAAACCTTCTCTCATCGACAACACATATCAACAATGGGATAGACTGGGGATTAGGAAAGTAGGGGATATGTATGAATTGGGCAAACTGTTATCATTTCAACAATTAAAATTTAAATTTAAATTGAAGGATAATCAATATTTTAAATATATACAGGTGTGTGACTTTATGAAGGAATATACACATAGATTTCAAACTATATTTTTAGACCCTTTAGAAGAAGCAATGAATATTAAGGCTGATTCACAAAAATTAATATCATACTTTTATAATAATATATTATATAGAGAATCACCCTCAACAGAAGCACTAAGGGAAGATTGGGACCATGAGCTAATGATAAAGATCTCGAAGGATAGATGGGAAAAGTATTTGATGAATACACATAACTGTTCTATTAATGCAAGACATAATTTAATTCAATTCAAATTATTACATAGACTATATTATTCAAAAACGAGGTTGAATAAATTTTATCCAAACGTCTCTCCCAGATGCGATAAATGTTTGTTTCTAAACGCTAATATAACACATTCATTTGTAGGATGTACAAAGTTGAATACATTTTGGAGTGATATATTTGATATATTTACAAAGCTCTTCAAGTCAAGAATAGAACCCAAAATGGAATGGATTATATTTGGAATAATAGGAGAAGATACCAATTTAAATAAAGACCAAAATGTTTTTTTAATTATAGGTTAATAATTGGAAAGAAATTGATACTTAAATTTTGGAAAAATACAACCATACCAACTGTTAAAATGTGGATTAGGAATATGATGGACATAGCACGCCTTGAAGAAATGAGACTCCGACTAATAGATAAATATGACCAATTCTTAAGGAGTTGGTCTCCTTTCATCGACTTTTTGGAATCATGTGATGCAGCGGTACCGTAAGGATTGCTGATTTCAGTTCATGACGTGGATAGATTTACATCTCCGAATATAGATTTGAAAAATTCTCTTTCAAGGGGCCTTCTCTTCTATTTCTACTTTCCACTTTTTATTTTTTATTTTATTTTTTTATTTTTTATATACACACTTCACGTTTTTCTACTCTTTACCATCTATTTTTCCACTTTTTCCCCTTTCTATTATTTTCTCTTTCTTGTCTTGCTTACTTACTTCCTTCTCATAACATAAAACTAGAGGTTGTACATAGAATGGATTACGGTGTGACATAGTTGGCACCTAAAATTAGGTGCCACTGTATTGTTTTGTACTGTATTAACTTCTAATAAAATAAACAAAACAACAACAACAACAAAACAAAAAAAATGGATAAAATTTTTTTTTTTAAATGAATAGAAATCGAAATACATATTTTCTAAATCATGGACGACAGCTGCAAACATATGCTGAGCCACTAGTAAATGCAATCCAGACACATTTGAATTCTCTGGTGTGTATGCTATCTAACACTGCACATATATTGAAATCTAATAGAAAAACATTTCCATTACAGGTGCACAACCTTTTATCCGAAGATCCAAATAACAAAAACCTCCGAATAGCGGACATTTTTTCGGTCCTTGAAGAAAGGTCCTTGAAAACGTTTACCGAGGGCGGCCCGCAGAGGTGACAGCGGAACCTCCGGTCGGTCCTCGAAGAAAGGGGAACTAAATCCCCATTCATAAAAGAGAAGGTGAGGGTATATTGCGCGGGAGGGTTAATAATTGGCAATATGCTGCTGCCTGCCCGCTGAGTTAAAAAGTTCCCACGGTAGACTCACGATACACAGTGTATCGTGAGTCTTGCGTGGGAACTTTTTAACTCAGCGGGCAGGCAGCAGCAGATTGTCGCTCCCTTCAGTTTCACCCCACCTACACCCCTCTGCTTCCCGGCCATGTGTGTGACCCCTTCCCTCCCCTCTCCAGCTCCCCGCTCATTGCACCGGCGCGGGGGCTTTGCACTGTCTTCACGTCGGCGATACCAGCAGGTCAGTGC
The DNA here is from genome assembly GCF_010909765.2 of Amblyraja radiata. NCBI lineage: Eukaryota > Metazoa > Chordata > Chondrichthyes > Rajiformes > Rajidae > Amblyraja > Amblyraja radiata. Next base: position 73,231,780 of record NC_045956.1, read on the forward strand.
CAGTCACCGGAGATGTCAGGACCAACGGGACACCGAACCCCAGGCCCACTGCAAGCACGGAGATCCCAGAGATCCACAGCCAGCAGCAGCCCAGCCCCGTTCCAACTCCAGAGGAAAACTGCAAACTGGCCGGAGACGTCAGGACCACCAGAAGCCGTTCCCCGAGCTGCACCCCCTCATCGGGACACCGACCCCCAGGCCCACTGCAAGCACGGAGATCCCAGAGACCCACAGCCAACAGCAGCCTAGCCCAGCCCCGCTCCAACTACAGAGGAACCTGGGTTGCGGATGACGGGGCGCAGCTCGGGGCGTCGTAGGGGCCCATCGGGGAGCGGATTCCTGTTGGTCCTGACGTCTCCGGCCACCTGCCATCCTCCGGGAACTGTACCGCCCTTGCAGGAGAGTGGGGTTGTTTGCAGTTGCAGAGGGAGGGGGCAAGGGCGGTACAGTTCCCAGTCTCAGCTCCAGTCCAGGGGGGTGGCCGGAGACGTCAGGACCATCGGGACACCGACCCCCAGGCCCACTGCAAGCACGGAGATCCCAGAGACCCACAGCCAGCAGCAACTCCAGCCCAGCCCCGCTCCAACTCCAGAGGAACACGTAGGGGCAGAAGCTGATGGTGTGCAAGGTACGTCTTGTTCTTGCGGTGGGGGATGAGGGGGCGCAGCTCGGGCTGTGGGCAAACTGCCACTTGTCGCCGTAGCGGCCCATCGGGGAGCGGATTCCTCTGGAGTTGGAGGGGGAGGGGGGTATTGTGCTGTTTGATCGCCCCCTGCTATCCCAGGGACAGGGAGACACAGCGGCTTTTTAGACTGGCGGGCAATCACTTCCAAAGTTCTGCCCACACAGTCAGTACACCTCTCCTACACTGCATTTCATACAAACATTTATTCTGCAAGAAAAAACTACATTGAAGACTCAAACTCGCGACCGAGTAACTGCCAGGATCGAGGCGCAAACTCGCGACCTAGCTCGGGGATTCAAGAATCCCCGAGCTAGGCCGCCTAAGGGCATGTAGCCCCGCTAGGGTGACATGAGTGCGAGAGGTGATTCAATGCTGCGGGCACATTTACAAATTCAGGAATTCATTCAACACACTGCATTTCATACAGACATTTATTCTGCAAGAAAAAACGACATTGAAGACTCAAACTCGCGACCGAGTAACTGCCGGGATCAAGGCGCAAACTCGCGACCTTGTGGATATGAGCCGAGCATTCTACCACTGAGCCAGCCATTAAAATCTACGCTAAAAATTTCCATTCCGAAGGCCGACAAATTCTGAATTACGAAAAGTGTCTGGTCCCAACGCTTTCGGATAAAAGGTTGTGCACCTGTACTTCCTTAAGGTTGAAATATTAGGAAGAAATAGCAAACATGGGCCGTGTTTAAGTGGGAGAATAAAAGTAAAGGGACATAGGTATTGAGCTAAGCAGCAAATTGGTAGAGTGATGCGAGGTGGAAAACGGCAGTGTTCAACAGCAAAAGTGAAATGGCAGAAATCCACATTCTGTATCTGAATGCATTTGTACAAATGGGTGTGACATAAATGTAAGAAAGACGTGGCTGCATGCTGACTACAGTTGAAGATATTTCAAAACACTTTGTATTTAAAGATATCAAACAATAAAACGGCGTGAGCGAATAAGACTTGACAAAAGGTTAATATATGAAGCATAATTTCTCTAGAACAGGGGTAAAATCACTTCTTCCTGGGAGCTGCTACTTGAGATCAGGGATTACTTGCTCTACATCGGGTCGATGACATGTGAGATAGTTAATGAGGCCAAAGTAATGAGGGATGTTGGGCTGGGAGAGGACACTAATATTGATTCATTTATTCTGCCAGTGGACAATAGACAATATGTGCAGGAGTAGGCCATTTGGCCCTTCGAGCCAGCACCGCCATTCAATGTGATCATGGCTGATCACATTGGGGAATTTGGGGGATTTTGTGCAGGCAGCCAAATTTAAGAAGAATTCTCTCATCCTTGAGCTGGCAACATCAAATCTATTGTGCCTCTTGATAAGCAGAATCCACTCTGCAGAATAGCTCCTTAACCACCAGGGAAAGACGGATGAAGAGAAGCCTTGAAATGACTCTCCCTTTGGCTGATTGCAGGAAGACCCTTCTGTAGTTACCACAATCAGCTGTATCTCCCTTCCTGAAGACGGTTATGATCACTGGTCTCTGTCACACCGTCTTCCTAGGTATGGGAGACAAGGCTTTGCATGTGTAACTGAAGATCCACTCCAGGAATCTCCAGAATTTTAACAAGGAAATTGTCTTTTGTAGAATCTTTGTTGGCTTCAGCTGTCATAACTGTCTTTTCCATTTCCTTACTTTCTTTGGAGATGGCAAGACTGCACTTGAGAGTATGCTATGGGCTAGAATCAAGGAAATACTCGTTCAGCACAGAGCATCTTTTGGGAGGTTCTTTGGTGTCCATAAGGTCATATGGAAAATAAGTAAATTAGGCCATTCGGTCCATCAAGTCTACCCCGCCATTCAATCATGACTGATCTATATCTCGCTCCTAACCCCATTCTCCTGTCTTCTCCCCATAACCTCTGACACCTATATGAATCAAGAATCTATCTATCATTCCCCCCAAGCCTCTTTTATCTTTGAAAAGACCTCTGTGCTTGGCTGTTATTAAGTGGGCCCAATCGAGTTTAGACCAGTCATCAGAGTGCGAAGAAATCCACTCATGTTGTGATTATCACTGAACTGATGTGCTCTTTCCACCCAACAGGAACACAAACAAAGTAAAAATCTATATCAATATTGTTTTATGAAAGGATTTCATATTTATCAAACTGATAAATTATTTTTGAGGACAAATGAGTACGACATTTCGAGATATTTTAATCAACTGATAAATTCTACAAAAAGTTTACTTTATAACGGCTCAAGAGGTTTGGTATATTATTATGGACATAGAATAAAAAACAGTAAGAATATATGGAGGAAAGACACAAAATGCTGGAGGAACTCAGCGGGTCAGGCAGTATCCATGGAGAATATGGATTGGTAATGTTTCAGGTCGTATTTTTCTTCATTTCTGATTGCAGGAGTATAGCATCCGCAGTTCCTTGTTTACACATTTTGACTGCGCCACTGTAAAATCGCCTCAAAATCTGCCTACTTTGACGAAGTTCTCCTCTTCTCTCTGACGAGTTCTGTGAGACCCTCTCTGACTGTATCCCCTCTGTAGTTTCTGCTGCTCTCCTGCTCTACAGGTCCCTGCAATCAGTCTGATGAACAAAAATATCACCTATCCATGTTCTCCAGGGATGCTGCTTGACCCGCCAAGTTTCTCCGGCACCTTGGCAAAGCAGCTTCCGTAGTTCCTTGTTTCTACAAGAAAATATGGGTCATTTTCAGATTAGGTGAATTAGATTAAGTCGAGTACCATAGGGATCAGAAATTTAAAAAAAGGAAATGCTCAGCAAGCCAGGCAGCATTTGTGGAAAGACAAACAACTCATATTTCAGGCCTATAACACTGTATCAGAACTGGGAAAGGTTAGAAATGAAATAAATTGATCGAAGAAGCCTTGTAGATCAAATGAATGATTCCTGTTGTTATGTTGCTAATTCTGTCAGTTTTCCTAATGCGAGGATACTTAGGTAATGAACGTAGTTTACAGACTTAAACTTAGAATTTATTTTTATGTTCTCCATTTACTACTTGCAAAAAATGGAAAGAAGAGTTCTAATCCATTATTATTCTTTATAAAATCGCTGAAAATTGTTGAAGTCACAATCTGCGGCTGAAAAATGTAACACCAAAGACAAGTGTTGGAACATCGTGCTTAAAGCAATGTGCCATAAAACAAAAAATATGTGAGAAGGATTTTTCAACAGATACGTCAAAAGCTAGGGTAAGTCTGTTGTGTCGTAACACCAACACCAATTTTAATTCTAATTAACAAGCACTTTTATCTCTGCCGAAAATCCTATTTAGTTTGATTTTGAACCACAATTTGATGTTGAGAATATTACTTACAGGGAACACACACAGCTTGGAAGCTGCCAATATAATTCGGCCCCAATTCATAAATGATACTGACGCTGGTAGCAGGTAAAACTTCCTCCAAGAAGTGGGTGGGTCCAAGGCGCCATATTAAGGATGAAATCTGACGCTGAGCTGGAGGTGTGCCAATGTAGCCATACACGGTACTAACAACTGGCAGATTTGCAGATCCTGATCCACCCGGTGAACCGTGGATATAGTGAAGCTACAAACATACAAAATAAAATGGTCAATGCCAATAATTATCAGTTCTGCAAAAATCCTGTAACACTTGACTAAAAATGATTCATTTTTGACATAATGAAGGCAGGTTTAAGTACATATGTAAAGGTAGAATCATAGATTAGTACTGAATCATCACAACACACATTTCAAAAAATTGTTTCCTCAGTTTAGATAATCTCTTCAACAGAATACTGTGCCTTCCGTGGTATACTAATAAGGGACACTAAAAATCCTGATGCTGATTGAATGTAGTATAACTTATACATCAATCTCATGGAGCAAGGATGTTATCAGAAGACAAAGGATACTAATATACTAATTTCTCCAAACTATCTTTAAAAAAAAAACAAAACTGATGCTAATATTCAAATCCTTCAGTTTTTAAATTAAAACCAGGCCAAGTGCGGACCCGTAGGGCCCGTCCCCCCAACGCAATATTCCACCATTCACCCATAGCAACCAGCTGCGCAGGCGCGGCTGACAGGTTCCCGTTGTGACGCCAGAGATTCCCATTGTGATGCGAGTCACAGCAACCCTCACCCAACAGCACAGGCGCGGCCGGAAAGTGGGAGCGCGGCTGCAATGTATTTAAAGTTCAAAATGGCAATAACTTGTAAAATATAAGATTAATGTGAACGCTCTTCAGTCCCCTATTCCCCATCTCCATTATCCTCCCACCCACCATCCACCAACCTTCCTCTGCTTCTTCCCCTCACCCCCTTCTCCCTCCCCTCATCTATTACCTCGCCATCCCTCTTCCTACCCATATCCTCCTCCATTCCCTCATCCCCCAGCACATCTCCTCTTCTTCACCCTCCCTCTAATATCCTCCTCCCCTCCCCCCACACCTCTCCCTCCCCTTTCCCCTACCCTCAGTCACTCCCTCCATAACCCCTCTCCCCTCCCTAACCCCTCCTCTCCCTCTATCTCCCCGCTCCCCACCTCCTCCTATCCCCACCCCCCACTCCATCTATCCCGCACTCCCTACCTCCCTCACTGCCCCCTCCTTTCCCCTACCCCCCTCCTCCCCCACTGCCCTCCTCTCCCCATATCTCCCACTCCTCTCCCTCTACCCCCCCCCCTCATCCCCCACTCTCCCATCTCACCTCTCCCACTTTCCCCTTCCTCTCCCCTCCTCTCCCTCAATCCCCCATCCTCTCACTCTCCCTCCTCTCACTCTCCCTCCTCACCTCCATCTCCCCACCCCCTCCTCTCCCTCTATCCCCCTGCTCCCCCACTCCTCACCTCCCCCTAGCCCACCCCCCCACAATGAAAATCGCGATTTAAAAAAAAATGAAATCCTCAATGAAAATCGCGTTTTTTCTTTAAAATAACCTAAACACAATGTTAGCTGTTAATGAAAAGAATGAGAAGAATTTGATTTTAGAATAAAATCAAAGTCAATGAAAAAAAAAAATAATTTGGGATCCGATTGTGACGTTGAACGCTGCTGACGGGCAGGGCAAGTGGAAAAGTGGTTTTGTAAAGTGGTTTTTGTAAAGTTTAAAATGTCAATAACTTGTAAAATATACCATCAATCTGAACAAAACTTGTTTCAATTACACCACAGGACAACGGTGCGCCATAAATTGTAGCGCTATCGTGTACCGTTTTGGCTTTATTTCGGGGACACACGCATACATATATATATATATATATATATATATATATATATTGACAAACAAACAAGATGAGAGTTTTAATAATATATACATAGATGATGATCAGCATCTTTTCCACAATGAAATTAATAACATTGATCACAAATAATCCCATTTACACCGTATCCAAAAATGCTAACATTGCTACTGGCTAACGTTCTCCTTCAGCTTCTTTGGTGAAAGGCAACAGTCTAAGAATTTTATCAATCCTTTAAACAATAGAAGACTGACACCGTTAAGTATCAAAGAAAGAAAATTGCAATCAAATACGTAATGGATTGACCTCAGATTGTGGAATTACATGAAATTTATGAACAGTTTATTCCATGTTAATAGGCATTAGTCCTTATAAAACTGAACATAATCTAAATGGAATAAATATTATACCACAGGTACACAAAAAAGCTGGAGAAACTCAGCGGGTGCAGCAGCATCTATGGAGCGAAGGAAATAGGCAACATTTCGGGCCGAAACCCTTCTTCAGACTGAAGAAGGGTTTCGGCCCGAAATGTTGCCTATTTCCTTCGCTCCATAGATGCTGCTGTATCCGCTGAGTTTCTCCAGCTTTTTTGTGTACCTTCGATTTTCCAGCATCTGCAGTTCCTTCTTAAACAAATATTATACCACATTGGACAAGTTTGAGGATTATTCTGGAAATCTCACAAAGCGGCAGTTGAACCTAATGTTAATGGGGAAGACAGCTTTAATGAGATGAAGCATCATGGAAACCTCTTAATTTCCATGGATATTTTATCTTTTTTCGAATCATCTTTCTTGAAGGATCCAAAAAGCTTGAATTGAACTGTTTCCAAATACACAGGACAAGATGTTAAAAATCCAAAGTGCCAAATGTCAACTTGCTCCCGGTGGTGATGGGACCCTTATGCACTCACCTATGCTCCTCCGATGTTGAGGAAGGCTAGGCAGACACGTCATTGGGATTATCAAATGGGCACCTACTTTCATCCACGTTTCGTTGATTGGACCCGGTAGGCACAGAACCACCCCCCTCTGCATCTGTCTAGTCGGTTATTTGGGAGACCAAATGGGGTCTTCCTCTTCAGCCTGAGCCACTGGCTACTCCGCTCTGCCACCCGTGATGTTTCTTTGATGGCCTGGCGTAGGGCTTGTCCACTGATCCCCAGGTCCTTCATCAGTCTTAAGGTAGATATTGCCACGAATCCTCGACATCCAACTTCTACCAGGCAGATCTTAGCTCTCCAGCCCCGCTGTTCTGCCTCCGCTGCAAGCTCTGTATATCGCAGTTTCTTTCTTTCGAAGGTTTCCTGCACAGCATCCTCCCAAGGGACTGTGAGCTCCACAAGATACACCATGCGATGAGAGTTCGACCAGAGGACAAGATCAGGCCTCAAGTTGGTGATGGCTATCTCTGATGGAACTGAAAGCCGATGCAGCATCATGGAAACCTCTTAGTTTCCATGGATATTTTATCTTTTTTCGAATCACCTTTCTTGAAGGATCCAAAAAGTTTGAATTGAACAAATGATATCAAGCAAAAATACACATCAGCACTGTTCTCTTTTGCAAGTACTGTGCACAACTTCTATATTGTGCAGTAAAATGACATCATTGCCCAGCAGAGTGGATGAAATAATTGAAAATAAAACCAAATCTTGCACATCATTTTGTGAATACATGATCTGTTAAGATTAAGGATTAGTGAAAGAACATCGTAGTCACTGTTGATTGCAGTCAGTTCACTTGAAAAGTAATGTTGACATTCAAAAATTTGCAGGGAAAGACAGTTACAACAGTTTCATCGCAGATTCAAAGAGCATAAGTGAAATGAAAGGATTGTATACAATTAAAACAACACTTAATGAAACAAACTGCACAAATGGATCATCACTTTATCAAAGCCTAAAATGTTCTTGTTAAAATGGAATAATGGCATTAATAGACTGTCAAGCTGGAGATCATATAAATATGATTGTCTAAATATTATGTTTCATACCAAAAACGCTTTTTTAAAACAAATGAATCAAAATTCCAGCCCACCACCCGACAGCTCAGATCTTTATTTAATCATGATATTGCTTGCCCCTCTTAGTTTTCATTTGAATCAACATTAGCCAAAAAAGTAATAATTTTTGGCTAGAGTACCAAAAGTCTGTAATCTGATTACTTCAACTGTTCAAGTCTACAATAACATCATAGGTTCTGGGGTCTCAGTTGAGTCATTTTTTTCCTATACACTTGTCATTAGATAATTGTATGGGACGTGGGACGTGGAACCACCACCTTATCTAAATTAGCTTCTAAAAACACAAGTTCTTCTGGGAATTAACATTCACTGGTTAACCAATTGGCTTACTTGATTTTGATTAGATAACGGATATTATATCTTCACAGGAATGAACTATTTCCCACAGGGCAAAGAGCGAAGTCATAGACTATGAATAATCATTACATAAAACAGCCTAGTTGAGGAAATCCTCAAATTACAATTCTTGAGCAACACAAGGGCCTAATTTGGGCTATGATGATACATTGGCTTAATTAGATTTAGTATAAAAACTACTGAATATATGATATCATTTAAAAAAGAAAGGACCATCAAGAAAAATAATTTGATTGAAAATGACAAACTATTTTAATTTAATTTTACAATTTCAGAGTATTTTATTTGAACTCTTTCTCAGGATTTCATCATACCTTAACTGTGTTAACATGTTGACCGTCCAGGTATAAAGTAGCATTGCTGTTCTTCAACATGCCTTTACTCATCACAAGCACTAGGTGATGCCACTGTCCCTCATTAATTAGTTCACCGCAGCGAAATCGAGCACAGCAAGGAAGAATCTCATAAAAGGATGACTCCTCACTGAAGTCATCAACTAAAACAAAGAGGAAAAGCAATTCAGCATGTTTCACAGGATGACATCACTCAGATTGCTCTGAACAAACCAACTTAATACTCCACCAGCACCATGCAGCTTAGAATCAGAGGGTCAGGTTTCTTCACACAAAGGGTGGTGGGTATATGGAGCTAGTCACCAGAGGTGGTGGTAGAGGCATGTTTACAAAATATTTGGACAAATACATGGATAGGAAAGGTTTTGAGGGATGTGGAGGCAAAGACAAGCAAATGGGATTAGCAATTTGTTGGCATGAAAAAGTTGAGCGAAAGGGCATAACTTTATGAATTTTTTTCCAAACACATTTTCAAGCTCAATAATATAATCTTGAAAAATTGCTTAAATGCATTGCAAATATTCACTTGCTTGAATGTATACCTACCCTCAAAGTAATAAATTACCTCTCCATAAACTAGTGATCAGACATACACTAAGAGCAAGTGAGTGGATTATTAGAAACAATGATCAAAACCTTAAAGAGGTAGTCCCAAATAGAAACAAAGGATAATACCATTTAAGACCCTGCAATGATTTAAAATAATATTCTAGCACATCATACCACTGGAAATCCAAACCTCTGCCAGAGAATCTAAAACATTTGACTGTAAATCAATGCCTACCACTTTTAAACACAAATGTGTTTGGCCGCCTCTCAGCAGATGCCCAGTTGGTGTTTACAATTAAATAAGGTATTTTTATTGAGCAATCAAGAGGGAAATACATTTTAAAACATTAATATTCTAATGAATTACAAGTACTGTTTTGCTAAAAAAAAAGGACAATTGAATTGCAAAAACAAGCATCTTATTTTTGTACGTCTTCCACAGGTCACAACAGTTGCTGTGAAACTGCTCGTAGTCTGAACAGTTCACAAGGCAGAAATGCAGTTGTGAACAGAGTTCCTACGTGACAGAAGATGGGTGCAGCCCTACAGCACCTGACCATCCAACCCGCAAATGCTCATTCCTGTGTGCGTGCTGTAGATATCAGGTGTTCATAAGCTAGGGAGGACCTGTATGTATTTACTACATGTTAATATCACAATTGCCACTGTTGTTACATTATTAATGAATGCAGTCTCAGAGCACTCTTCGATTTGACCTTCTTCCTTTATTTTTCCAACCGAAGAAACCAGGATCATCCAGTCACTAGTCATTCCCATGGCAACTATTTTTTGAAATTACCAATGCTCTAAGATTATATTATGCTTGTATGTCCTAGAATATAGCAAAAACAGAGAAATAAGTACCTCCTGCTTTTATTAGTTTTCACAATAATGAAAAGATTTGGTGTCTTTCTGCAGATAAGGAAATCAGCTGATAAAATAAAATCAGACCAGGTGTATAAGAAGAACATTTAAACGACACTTCATGCTCCTAAAGGACCCCTCGGGGGTCCTTGTTTATCAGTGAATGAAAGTAAGCATGCAGGTACAGCAGGCAGTGAATGAAGAAAGTGAATGGCATGTTAGAAACATAGAAACATAGAAAATAGGTGCAGGAGTAGGCCATTCGGCCCTTCGAGCCTGCACCGCCATTCAATATGATCATGGCTGATCATCCAACTCAGTATCCTGTACCTGCCTTCTCTCCATACCCCCTGATCCCTTTAGCCACAAGGGCCACATCTAACTCCCTCTTAAATATAGCCAATGAACTGGCCCCAACTACCTTCTGCGGGAGAGAATTCCACAGATTCACCACTCTCTGTGTGAAAAAAGTTTTCCTCATCTCGGTCCTAAAAGATTTCCCCTTTATCCTTAAACTGTGACCCCTTGTTCTGGACTTCCCCAACATCGGGAACAATCTTCCTGCATCTAGCCTGTCCAGCCCCTTAAGAATTTTGTACGTTTCTATAGGATCCCCCCTCAATCTTCTAAATTCTAGCGAGTACAAACCGAGTCTATCCAGTCTTTCTTCATATGAAAGTCCTGACATCCCAGAAATCAGTCTGGTGAACCTTCTCTGTACTCCCTCTATGGCAAGAATGTCTTTCCTCAGATTAGGAGACCAAAACTGTACGCAATACTCCAGGTGAGGTCTCACCAAGACCCTGTACAACTGCTGTAGAACCTCCCTGCTCCTATACTCAAATCCTTTTGCTATGAATGCTAACATACCATTCGCCTTCTTCACTGCCTGCTGCACCTCCATGCCTACTTTTAATGACTGGTGTACCATGACACACAGGTCTCGTTGCATCTCCCCCTTTCCTAATCGGCCACCATTCAGATAATAATCTACTTTCCTGTTTTTGCCACCAAAGTGGATAACCTCACATTTATCCACATTATACTGCATCTGCCATGCATTTGCTCACTCACCCAGCCTATCCAAGTCACCTTGCAGCCTCCTAGCATCCTCCTCACAGCTAACACTGCCCCCCAGCTTCGTGTCATCCGCAAACTTGGAGATGTTGCATTCAATTCCCTCGACCAAATCATTAATATATATCGTAAATAGCTGGGGTCCCAGAACTGAGCCTTGTGGTACCCCACTAGTCGCTGCCTGCCATTGTGAAAAGGACCTGTTTACTTCTACTCTTTGCTTCCTGTCTGCCAGCCAGTTCTCTATCCACATCAATACTGAACCCCCAATACCGTATGCTTTAAGTTTGTATACTAATCTCTTATGTGGGACCTTGTCGAAAGCCTTCTGAAAGTCCAGATATAACACATCCACTGGTTCTCCCTTATCCACTCTACTAGTTACATCCTCGAAAAATTCTATAAGATTCATCAGACATGATTTACCCTTCATAAATCCATGCTGACTTTGTCCAATGATTTCACCACTTTCCAAATGTGCTGCTATCCCATCTTTAATAACTGATTCTAGCAGCTTCCCCACTACCGACGTTAGACTAACTGGTCTGTAATTCCCCGTTTTCTCTCTCCCTCCCTTTTTAAAAAGTGGTGTTACATTAGCTACCCTCCAATCCTCAGGAACTACTCCAGAATCTAAAAATGCATCCACTATTTCTGGGGCTACTTTCTTAAGTGCTCTAGGATGCAGCCTATCTGGCCCTGGGGATTTATCGGCCTTTAATCCATTCAATGTACCTAACACCACTTCCCGGCTAACCTGAATTTCACTCAGTTCCTCCATCTCATTTGACCCCCGGTCTTGCTATTTCCGGCAGATTATTTAAGTCTTCCTTAGTGAAGACAGAACCAAAGTAGTTAGTCAATTGGTAAGCCATGTCCTTGTTCCCCATGATCAATTCACCTGTTTCCGACTGCAAGGGACCTACATTTGTTTTAACTAATCTTTTTCTCTTCACATATCTATAAAAGCTTTTGCAGTCAGTTTTTATGTTCCCTGCCAGTTTTCTTTCATAATCTATTTTCCCTTTCCTAATTAAGCCCTTTGTCCTCCTCTGCTGGTCTCTGAATTTCTCCCAGTCCTCTGGTAGGCTGCTTTTTCTGGCTAATTTGTACACTTCATCTTTTGCTTTGATACTATCCCTGATTTCCCTTGTTATCCACGGATGCACTACCTTCCCTGATTTATTCTTTTGCCAAACTGGGATGAACAATTGTTGTAGTTCATCCATGCAGTCTTTAAATGCCTTCCATTGCATATCCACCGTCAACCCATTAAGAATCAATCGCCAGTCAATCTTGGCCAATTCACGTCTCATACCCTCAAAGTTACCTTTCTTTAAGTTCAGGACCCTTGTTTCTGAATTAACGATGTCACTCTCCATCCTAATGAAGAACTCAACCATATTATGGTCACTCTTGCCCAAGGGGCCACGCACAACAAGACTGCTAACTAACCCTTCCTCATTACTCAATACCCAGTCTAGAATAGCCTGCTCTCTCGTTGGTTCCTCTACATGTTGGTTTAGAAAACTATCCCGCATACATTCCAAGAAATCCTCTTACTCAGCACCCTTGCCAATTTGATTCACCCAATCTATATATAGATTGAAGTCACCCATTATAACTGTTTTACCTTTGTTGCACGCATTTCTAATTTCCTGTTTGATGCCATCCCCAACTCCACTACTACTGTTAGGTGGCCTGTACACAACTCCCACTAGCGTTTTCTGCCCCTTAGTGTTTCGCAGCTCTACCCATATCGATTCCACATCCTCAAAGCTAATGTCCTTCCTTTCTATTGCGTTAATCTGCTCTCTAACCAGCAACGCTACCCCACCTCCTTCCCCTTTCTGTCTATCCCTCCTGAATATTGAATATCCCTGGATGTTGAGCTCCCAGCCTTGGTCACCCTGGAGCCATGTCTCCGTGATCCCAACTATATCATAGTCGTTAATAGCTATCTGCACATTCAACATCCACCTTATTACGAATGCTCCTTGCATTGAGACACAAAGCCTTCAGGCTTGTTTTTACAACACTCTTACCCCTTATACTATTATGCTGAAAAGTGGCCCTTTTTGATTTTTGCCCTGGATTTGCCGGCCTGCCACTTTTACTTTTCACTTTGCTACCTATTGCTTCTACCCTCATTTTACACCCCTCTGTCTCTACGCTCACACATTTAAGAAACCCTTTCCCTTTAACTCCTTCCTCCACTATCCCATTCGACACCCCACCCCCCTTATTCAGTTTAAAACCACCCGTGTAGCAGTGGCAAACCTGCCTGCCAGAATGCTGGTCCCCCACCTGTTAAGATGCAATCCGTCCCAGGGACCACAGTTTAAGAATAAGGGGTAAGTTATGTTGGCCTTCATAACAAGAGGAGTTTAGTATAGGAGCAAAGAGTTGAGTATAGGAGATAAGAAGTCCTTCTACAGTTGTACAGGGCCCTTAATGAGACCACACCTGGAGTATTGTGTGCAGTTTTGGTCTCCAGATTTGTGGAAGGACATTCTTGCTATTGAGGGAGTGCAGCGTAGGTTCACAAGGTTAATTCCTGGGATGACGGGACTGTCATATACTGAGAGAATGGAGCGGCTGGGCTTGTATACTCTGGAATTTAGAAGGATGAGAGGGAATCTTATTGAAACTTATTGAAAGATTATTGAAAGATTATTAAGGGTTTGGACACATTAGAGGCAGGAAACATGTTCCCGATGTTGGGGGCGTCCAGAACCAGGGACCACAGTTTAAGAATAAGGGGTAAGCCGTTTAGAACGGAGATGAGGAAACACTTTTTCATACAGAGAGTTGTGAGTCTGTGGAATTCTCTGCTTCAGAGGGAGGTGTAGGCCGGTACTCTGGAAACTTTCAAGAGAGAGCTAGATAGGGCTCTTGAAGATAGCGGAGTCAGGGGATATGGGGAGAAGGCAGGAACGGGGTATTGATTGTGGATGATCAGCCATGATCACATTGAATGGCGGTGCTGGCTCGAAGGGCCGAATGGCTTACTCCTGCACAAATTATCTATTGCCTAATAAAAAGGAGTTTAGTAGTTCAAATAATTATCGTAAATCCGAGATCGATTTTTGTTAGCCAAACTTATAAAAGGAAATTGTACCAAAGTAGATGAATAGTGTCAAATTACCGATCAGTTGCAATTTCACTGAAGGATAAATTCAGAGGGTTGAGAGACTTGTGCTAGCACATAATGAGAAAATAACAATCACAATAGTAGCAAATGTCAGGAAAATTCTGCTACTGCATGAACATGGCTAACCTGAAACAAGTATACTACTAAATATGAACTTCTTTATTCTAATATTGAACTCAGCTAAATGCAATGGAAGTCCGATAAATACAATAGCAATATTCAAAATAAAATATGCACATTCACCAGGAGGCTACCAAGAGAAAAGTAAATAAGACTTTTTTGGGGTTAATTAATTTTTTCTTTTTTGCAGGTGTGCACATGTTTATAAATCGCTTCTTTTATTTTTTTAATTTTAAATTATTTTAAACATCTTAATTTATTTTGTTTTAAAAAAACAGAATCCAAATGATTTTGAAATGTTGTGAAGACAGCTTGTGAGTCTGAATCCTGAGAGGCTCAGTACTCCCTGACATCTGTGAGCCAACTATCCAGCAGAAAATTGGGTCAGGAATATACTGGAACTATGGGCAAATAACTGGTCACCTCAGGGCAGAGAAAAAGATCTGCCTGAACATCAGAAATCTGGCAGCAATTTTTGGAACATAGAGACGCATATTTAATACACAACGCCCAACATTGCCATATTATTCCCTCTTCCTCTGCATGATACACTGCTTTGCACCCTACTGCAGCAATATGTGAAATAAGCAAAGCCATAAACCTCAATCAGTCTCTCGTGTTTCAACAGATGAGATATTGCCCTCAAAATACAAATTTTATGTGTAAAGTGTTATTCCTCATAATTATTGTAAGTTTCATACTTAAACTAT
Source organism: Amblyraja radiata (assembly GCF_010909765.2). Lineage (NCBI taxonomy): Eukaryota > Metazoa > Chordata > Chondrichthyes > Rajiformes > Rajidae > Amblyraja > Amblyraja radiata. The sequence continues at coordinate 73,246,894 of NC_045956.1, forward strand.
ATGTTAAAATCTATGCATTTGATATGTCATTGTAATCACTGCTTCTGCCAACCAGTAAAAAAAATTAAAAGCTGGAGCTTTTTTACTTCTTAGTTGCCTGCGAGAAACCTTCTCAACCTTTTTTAAGGATCAATGTGCTGCTTGCACATCCCCTCAAGCTAATGCTTGACAGTTGCAACATCGGAAAAGGCAAAATCTGTGCCAGAAATCTCTAGATTTGTAAGGACAGTATTCTTCAAGGTCAACGACACACACTACTCTTGTCAGGGCACTGCCACAAAGTCTTGGCCGCAGAATGATGTAAAGCACAGAAGGTGGCCAATTAGCCCATCAACCTATGCTGGTTCTTCGATGGAATTATCCAATTAGTACCATTCTTGTGCTCCTTCTCCAAAGGCTACACAAACAATAACCCTTTTATTAATGCTCTTTCAAAAGTTACCGTTGGGCTTGGTTCTGTATCCAAAGAGATAGCACCATCCAGACTTTAACATCTGCCAAAATTCATCCTTGCCTGTCTGTTGTCAATTAGATTAAACTGTTATCCTTTGGTTATTGCCACTTCTAATAATATTTAAGCGTTCAAACTTTATTAAAATGTGTAATATAAAATGTGTAATAAATGCTCTTTCAAACCTCACTGTTCTTAGGTTCTCCATTCTCTCCACATAACTGAAATCCTGCATCCTTGATATTATTCTAATAAATCTCCTCTAATCATCCTTAATGTCTTAAACACTCCAAGGTCCAAAACTGCACTCTCCGTTGCTAAACATTGAGATGTCAATTCTGTTGACCACACATTTTCAATTCAAGCAATTGCTGAACGAGATGTCCTGCACCTCCAACTGTATTCTATTAAACCTTGTCCACAAACCTTCAGCGTTTCATTCTGAGTACAATTGTTGCTGGAGATTTTTTAAATTATATTTATAATAATAAATGAAGTATTGAAACTTCCTTATTTAGACCCTGTTCCTATTCAGCATTATTTTACATGACAGGATATTAGATACACAACTGCATGGAGAGAAGGATTGGTTAATAAAAAGAAATGCAATATTTTTAATGTGGTTATTTATGAGATTGTACACGGCCAACTGAAGAGGCCTGCGTTATGTGCAATACATGTTAAAGATTTTGATGAAGGTACTTTGGATAATATGCCTGTTATTAATAATTAAGAAAGCAGTATTATAAACACAATATTTTTTTTAAGTAAGAAATTAGTAAATATTGGAATCAAGAGGAACATTTGTGTGCTGATATATGAACCACAATAACTTCCAGATGGTGGCAAATGATGTATTGGCTTTTATTGCAAGGAATTCATCAGTAAGGAAGACCTGCCACAATTATATAGGATATCACTCCAGGTCAGAGTCTCAGCATTTGGTTTCTATACCCAAGGATGGACATATTTGCCATGGATGCAGTGCAGTATAGACTGAGAGTATTAAAGCAGGATGCCAAGAAATGTTCATTAAGCAGAGATTGAATAAGTTTGGTTGAGAATGAAAATATATTACTTTTCATAATGTTACAGAGACATAGTTTATCTAGATAATGCCTCACAAAATATAGTTTTGGAATATTCTTAAAAAATGCATATTTATTTTGAAAAACCTTCATATTTAATCTGTTACTATCCAAACATGTTTAAGCAACAAATTTAACCCCAACTCACCATAGTTTTGCAGCAACTCTTCCTTGGTAGAAACAAATAGGGACTTGTCTTTCCCAGAAAGGATTACAGCAAGGCAAATGTAATGCTGCTCAGATGAATTTGATCTCCGCACTAGGGTAAGAAGCTTTACAGAATGATTGGTCAGAGGGTTACTGAACCTCTCAATGCAAAACCAGGTTGAATAAGTAAGTCCAGATGGTGGTGGAAAGAATCGTTCACCTGAAAAAGAGTGTTTTACTTTTATTCATATATAAAGAGAAAGACAGCACATATATTTTTTCCACTTCTCATTGGTTTATTATTCCATCAATTATATTAAAACTAAATCACATATTCTGTTTTTCCTTCCTTCCATAGTACATCACCTTACACTTCTGTGTTAAACTACATTTGTCTATCCACTTTACCAGGCAATCTTTCACCTCCATAAATCTGTTGGCATCCTTCTTATTACAAGTGTAAAACAAATCCGACTTGCTGCTTCACACATGCAATGCAACTTGCATTATTATAGTCATTTACAACTATAAAATAAATTTTGACCTCCAAGCCTTACTTATATTGATACACAGACACTGCTAAAATACTTATGTAATTTCGCAAAAACAATATCTTGGAAATCCCATGAAAGCAGTTCCCAAGACGAAGCAAGACGAAGAAGAATCTCTGCCTGTCACCTTCTACCAACAAAGATTCTATTATAAATCTGGGTGATGAGCTTATTTAAATAATGGAGACAAGCACTAACAAAGATTTATCGAAGGTACTCAGCATTCAATGCATGTAGAGATGGAGTCATTTTGTTCTATTCAGAAAGGGAGCATGTTGTGCCAGAAATAATCCGGGAAACATCAAAAAACAAATTAAATTTTCTGAAGCTACCGTGGGGAGCTTTGCAAAGGTAAATTATCCTTGAAGGATCGATTACAGATGCCTCTGCCCTGTTAGATTTTCCAGAAAGTCCACAATAGTGCCACTGCTGCTCTCAGCAAATTCAGATCTTACTTAGACAACTGGAATACTTATGCTGGGATTTCTGTGTGTCCGGGGATGCTGATTTTCTATTAGAAGGAAATCTTGAAAAGATACAGTGCTTATCGCTGCATATTTAGAATCTCATTAAGCAAGCAATGTTTTTTAAAAGATGAACCAAATATGAATCCTTTGCTATAATTTCACCCATGTTAAATAAAATATTAGTTTAGCCGCAGAAAATAATAGAAAATATCAATAATTTTTCATGACGTATGTCGCTTTTTTAGTAGTTTAGAAAACTGCACAATTTGGTGTTTAGGCTTCAGTATTGCTAACTGGTGTGGAAAATGAATGAAATGCTCAAGTTAGAGCAACAAAATGAGCAATGGATAGCAGAATGGGAAATAGTGGAAACATTCCTATGTTCAAGGATCTTTTCTAAGAGGGCACCAGAGATAACTCAAAGATGTACTCAAAGATCTACTCACTCAATCCTTACATGTGTATTTCCTCCATAAACAAAATCCATATGGTAATCAGAAATGCACAGAGATTGATGTTTCGCAACCGATGACACCCCCCCCCCCCCCCCCTCCTCCCTGTGCACCATCCTCCACACCTCTCAATGCAAGGATAATACAGCCTGTTATAATAATCAAAATGCAATCTAATAATTCAGCACAAATGCAATGCATTTTTTCTTGGACTTGGTATCTGAACTTGCTAAACCCTTTTAAAACAAGTTTTCTTTGAATAATGGATGATGCATATAACTTTGCATGTGTTTTATTTACATGGACCCTGGGGGATTCTATCATAAACCTCTTAAATTGCTTTTGTCCAACTATTTAACATTTTTTCTTCATTGCCATTTCCTTGGGATTGAAGATGATTCAATTGTGCAGTTTTAGCAGCGGCTGATGAGGCTAATGTAGGACTCGCAGACTCTGCTGCACGGTGACAAAAGATGCCTAACTAAAAAGGCTGGTGGTAGTTCGTGTTCCATTCATTATTTACGACAAATGGCTGTGTGCCGCCGATGTAGGGACTCCATTTTGAGCAGTCATGAGCAAAGGCTCCCAATAGTCAGTGGGGTGGTTGCATTTTTTCACCATTGTTTTGAGGTCAGCCTTGAACCTTTTCCTTGCGATCTGGTAATCTCTTCCTGTAACAGGCCTCCAAATAGAATGATTGTTTCAAGAGTCTGGTGTCAAGCATGATAATGATGTGGCTTGCCCAAAAGAGGCAAATGAGTGCAGCACCATCCTCAATGCTTGGGATGTTGGCCTGGAAGAGGAAGTATGCTTATCCTTCCAGTAGATTTTGTGTATATTGCAGTAATTGCATTGGTTGGATCTCTTTAGGGCCCTGAGGTACCTGAAGTAGTGAATCTCAGAATCATAAATCTAATAGGAGTCATGGCTGCCCCAATGGACCATGAAGTTTAGTCCCAGTTTTAATAATGTTCTTCAAATGTCCTTTTCCTCAGGTAGCCAAAGGATGTACTGGTTCATGGTAAATGATAGTGTTTCGCATCATTAATGTCTATCTGCAATGAGAGCTCATTCCCTAAACTATGGACCTTATCAAAGGTCTTGCTATGGACCCTCATTCTCAGAGGCCGCATTGCAAAGCAGAGGCAGGTGAAGAGACGACCTTTGTTTCGTAAATGTTGAGTACTCTTGTATGCTACGGAGAATATGACAACTCTGATTTGGCACTCAGTGCCCAAACACGCAGAAACAAAAATAGTTGTCTATATGCCATTGCTCAATGCTTGAAAAATGGTGGAACACAACATAAAATAACCAATGACCTGGTAAATGAAATACATTGTGAATGTAACATTTTTACCTTGGCAGAAAATATTAGAAAAAAGAAACACATTATCTGAATGGTGTAAGATTGCATAACTCTGAGGTGTAGGTCATCGACACATTCTTCTCCTCCCGCCTAGATTACTGCAACTCCCTTTACACAGGCATCAGCCAATCTTCCCTGTCCCGCCTGCAATTGGTCCAAAACGCCCCAGCGAGACTCCTGACGGGCACCCGAAAAAGGGACCACATCACCCCGATCCTGGCCTCTCTCCACTGGCTCCGTGCGGTTCCGTATAAACTTCAAGATACTCCTCCATGTCTACAAAGCCCTCAATGGGCTTGCCCCCACCTACATAAAAAGTCTTCTCACCCACCACTCCACCTCCAGGCCCCTCAGATCGGCCGACTTGGGGTTGCTGAATATCCCACGGTCTAGGCATAAGCTCAGGGGCGACCGCGCCTTTGCGGTTGCAGCCCCTAGGATGTGGAACAGCATCCCCTTTCCCATCAGAACTGCCCCCTCCATCGACTCTTTTAAGTCAAGACTAAAGACTTATCTATACTCCCAAGCCTTTCCTGACGTCCTCTGAGTGAGGGCCACATGTGTATATGTATGTAGTCTGTTTTGTTGTGCTATTCTTATAACAATTGTAAAGCACTTTGGCCAACGAGAGTTGTTTTTTAAATGTGCTATATAAGTAAATGTGACTTGACTTGACTTGACTAGAAGGATGTGGGTGTTCTGGTACATGATTCATGAAAGGGCAGTATCAGATACTACAAGTAAATAAGAAAGCTAACTGAACGTGTAGGAAAGAACTGCAGATGCTGGTTTAAATCGAAGGCAAGTACAAAATGCAGGAGTAATTCAGCTGGAAAGGCAGAATCTCTGGAGAGAAGGAATGGGTGACGTTTCGGGTCTGAAGAAGGGTCTCGACCCGAAACATCACCCACTCTTCTCTCCAGAGATGCTGCCTGTCACGCTGAGTTACGTCTACCTTCCTTTAAAGCTAACTAAATGTTGTCCTGGTTAGTTTAATTTGGCATTATTTTTGGTGCAGACATTCTGGGCTGAAACGCCTATTCCTGTGCTGTGCTGTTCAGTGTTCAATGGACATAATTATGTTGCCGCTGAGGTCTCCAGGGACATCCATTTTTTTCCCAGACGTGGGAGGTTTGGTTACGTTTATTTTAAATGAAGTTCCTCCATGCCATTTTTTGATTACTTCAACAGCAAATACCATCTGCTCCCAAGACCCTGTTGTTTTCAGTTACCATATGGCCATTTCAGCTACTTGTCTGTTAGCCGTGGCAATAAAGCAGATCTGATTACGCTGCTATGGGATGAATTCAAGAGTGACTATGTCAAATAATAGGTATGTTACAAAACTTACATTCAGCGGCGCTGCAGTTCTGTCACTGGCCGTGTGCGCGACTTTAACTCCTTGGGGGGGGGGGCGGGATTAAAATGCCGTTTACTCCTGCCTGTCCGAGATATATTTTCTCGGGCTACTACCTGATGCTGAAAAATCGTTTTGACTGCCATTCTCGGAAGTTTAAAAAATAAAACGCTGGCCAATTTAATCGCTGGAGTAAAATAAAAATCGACTTTTAACTCCGTCAACGCCGACAATGGGACGGATCTCACATAGGGGAGAAAACATAACGTAAGTCGTTTATTTTACATATAAACTTGCTTCTTAGGATTACTTTAATCAAAATTTCATCAGCGAAAATGTGATTAAGGCCCCATACGAACCGGCAGTGTTTTTCCTGCCGATATGGGGTTTAAATTCACCGCAACCGCAACGTTCCAAACGATCGCGTTCCACAAAATCTCACTCACAAGATGATTTAAATGGCCATTAATTTACGGGAATTAAACATTAAATTCCTTCCATTTGGCCTATAAATTCATGACGAGATTTACAAATCATGTTATATTGTGAATTCTTGCGTGAATGTTATTTGGACACTTAGGCTATTTAAAAATGTTAACCTTTTCTTAAGAAATGGATTGATGTTTAGATCTAGTAATTGAATTTTGTAATTAGCTACAATTAGGTAACCAACTAGTTATATGCTTTAATTTCAGGTCATCCAAGTAAGATTGTTTCATATTTGTTTCAGAATGCTTCAATCTATACTAACTGAAAATGTCATTCAGTTCTCTTAATTTTTAAGAAAGTTATGGGCTTTTGACTGTCCTCGATCACAGCTTTTGAGTTAGGTCAATGGAAAAGCAATAGGGAACGAGATGCTAATTTCCGAGTATGAAAATGGCCATAACCTTTTTAATACTGAAGATAAGAAAGTGAATTAGGTGTCAAATTAAACTTCTTTTTATGCTTTATCTGATGGGGTAAATTGCAGACTTGATTTTTAAAATCTCAAAATGTTGTAACATTGCTACAAATAACTGCAGTCAAGGAAATCTTCAAAGGATTATTTTCCAACACGGAAGACAGCCTCCGATCTTGAGGTTTAAAACCCTGAAACCAGTGTCAAAATACCTCTAACATTTGGTCAGGTGGGTGCTGAGAGTGTCAGAGAATGTGGAAAGGTTGAAATCAGGGATTGGGAATAGAACATGGATTGGACCAGTAATTCATTGCTCGAGCAGGGCTGAGAATGTAGGTAGGTGAGTGACCACCGGTCTATCCATGTGTGCAGAGTGTGGTTAAAACTGGACTGCTCTGGGAGTGAAGGGGGCCAGACCCCAAGAATGGGCATTGAGAAGAGAGGGTGGAAAATGTAATGGATGAATGATAGAGGTCTGAGGAAGGATGAATTGAGGGACAAGTTCGTGTGCATGTATGCTTTTGAGTATGTGGAATGGGAGAAGAGCGATATGTGAAATAATTGCCTGAGGGGTTAAAAGTGGTGTTGGTGGGAGATAGGGTTAAAATACATCATTGCGATAGGGGTTCTATGCCTCAGCCTGTGCGTGTCTGTGTGCATATGTGTGCGCATCTGTGTATTTGTGAGTGTGTGCAAAGGTAATCAGGTAAAAATGCATATACAAGCAAGTGTTGAAAAGCATCTATGTATGTGTTCATATTTATGAGCATTTAAATGCTTCCCAATTACTTTGATCCCCTTTCCCTTGCATCAAGCCTCACTGTTAAATTGGTGTAAAAATAGCTACCTCATGCTAAAAGGGATCACATACAAGCAACCTCCACTGGTCAGAGCCCTCATGTATAGCCCCAAATCCACGAGGCCCGAATATTATTGTTTTATCTCAGGAAAGCAAAAGCTTCATTATCAGCATCACTGCCCTGTGTGGAAGCCACTATTTAAGCACAAATGTTGTGTGCAATTTTATTTTACCTGCACCAAGTCCACTTGTAACAGCTCCGTCGTTTATTCCTCCTGTTGCAGTCGGAGCATGGATGGGGGAATTATGAGGAGCCAAACTGGGCAAAAACAGACAGCTGACAAGAGAAAAATCGAGCCCTCATAACTACAAAGGTAGCAAAAACAATGAAAACTGCAACACAGTTTCAACTTATTAAAGATACACCTGTATTATAAATGAAAATAATTGATTGACAGGAAATATAGGACTTCAATGAATGCAAAATGTAGTTTTGCTTTAAATTTTCCCGATGTTGGGGGAGTCCAGAACCAGGGACAACAGTTTAAAAATAAGGGGTAAGCCATTTAGAACAGAGATGAGGAAACACTTTTTCCCACAAAGCGTTGAGAGTCTGTGGAATCCTCAGTGGCTGGTTCTCTGGATACTTTCAAGAGAGAGCTAGATAGGGCTCTTAAAGATAGTGGAGTCAGGGGATATGGGGAGAAGGCAGGAACAGGGTATTGATTGTGGATGATCACCAATTATCACATTGAATGGCAGTGCTGGCTCAAAGGATTAAATGGCCTACTCCTCGTCTATTGTCTATTGTCTAAATGACAGTTGAATTCCCAAGCAGATTAAAAGCTAATTGTCCAGTGACCAAGAGTCCTCAATTTTGTTTTCAAGTAATGGGTTATAAATTAAATTGTAATTTTTTATTCTAAGTTCAACTCATCATTTAACAAAACCGTACTGGATTCTGACCAGCCATTTGACATGGTTTGAAGAAGGGTTTCGGCCCGAAACGTCGCCTATTTCCTTCGCTCCATAGATGCTGCTGCACCCGCTGAGTTTCCCCAGCAATTTTGTGTACATTTGACATGGTTATATTGGATTGCACAATCCATTAATACTTCATGTGTAGAAAAGAATTGCAGATGCTGGTTTAAATCAAAGGTAGACATAGAAAACATAGAAAATAGGAGTAGGCCATTCGGCCCTTCGAGCCTGCACCGCCATTCAAATGATCATGGCTGATCATCCAACTCAGTATCCTGTACCTGCTTTCTCTCCATACCCCCTGATCCCTTTAGCCACAAGGACCACATCTAACTCCCTCTTAAATATAGACAATGAACTGGCCTCAACTACATTCTGTGGCAGAGAATTCCAGAGATTCACCACTCTGTGTTTTTTCCTCATCTCAGTCCTAAAAGATTTCCCCTTTATCCTTAAACTGTGACCCCCTGTTCTGGACTTCCCCAACATCGGGAACAATCTTCCTGCATCTAGCCTGTCCAACCCCATAAGAATTTTGTAAGTTTCTATAAGATCCCCCCCTCAATCTTCTAAATTCTAGCGAGTACAAGCCGAGTCTATCCAGTCTTTCTTCATATAAGAAAGATTGGATAGACTCGGCTTGTACTCGCTAGACACAAAATGCTGGAGTAACTCGGCGGGACAGGGAGCATCTCTGGAGAATGCGATCTTCCATTTATACCTTCCATTTATACTTCATGCAGAGCTCCGTGCTATGAATTCTACCAACTGATTGGCATACAAATAACAAAGTCTCACTGTAGTTTAGTGTTTCTATTTAATGACAGTATCATTAAACTGCACATGAATATTATACATATACTAAAGCATCTACAGTGGTATTAGAATTGATGAGTTTACTCTGAACCTATCAGCACTGAACTGAAAAATAATTTTGTGAGATATTTGCAAATTAATTAGTTATGCACAAATTTAGCAATGGGCAGCAGGGAAATAAACTCCATCACATTTCTCATCATTAAATTTAGATGAATTCAACATATCTAATAATTTTATCCTTTTTACTTTAAGCTTCCAGTTGTACAGCATGAAAAATAATTATTTTTACTAATCTTAAATAAAGTGAAAAACCTTTTATTTTTCAAGATTAGAAATCCACCTGACACTCACCCAAAGCCTTCCAGATTTGTATCAAACTCCACAAATGCTGGAGTGACTGATGAACCATGAAGTCTAATATCATGTGGTGTTGTCATGGAGACCAAGCATTTCACCCTGGTCAGAGGCACGGTGCTTCCTTCTGCCCCTTTGAGCAAGCTTTTGCTAATCTTGTAGTGACTGTTGTCTTCATTCAGGGTGAATACATTATCAGGACCATACCCATCCATTACGTTCCCTAGGGGGTGAGAATAGTTAAATCAGTTGACAATAAATGCAGGAAGCAAGGTAATATTCAACACTTGAATATAAAACAAAATATAAAAATATATATATTTTTCCATTGAAGCTGTTTAAACATCTTGTGATTTCTCTTAATATTGCACATATAACTGCAGAACTATTAGAACTGTCATGGCATTAAAAATAAGATACAGATGGGGAAGCACTTTAACAAACAGGATCATAGATAATGTACTCATCAAGAAACATGTCGGAAAATACATTCACTGGCCTAAAAAACACTCCAAATTAACGTTAAAGTGGCTCAATATTTTAAAAATCAGCCCAATATTATTCAGCTTGCATCTTTCATATATCAGATTATGTACAGCTTATAATGAAATGGGATGCTTAAGTCTTCAGCACAGAAATCTATCTAAGGATGCAAGGTATGTGAATAAGAGCAATGATTTTTAGACTGCACCACTTTTGTTATTTTAACTCATAAGCAACATTCTTTTCTTTTGAAATACCCTGCATCCTATATAGTTGTCATTTGTTGACAATATAATTGATTTATTGGAATGTAGTTTTAAAACTAGGACATTGCGTACAGTATGGTTGATGGTAAAAGAGAGAGAGCTTTAAAATGTAGAAAGGTATCGATGGACTGGTCATTTGTGACAAAAGAAACTCAATCCAAAGAAGTGTGAGGTAATTTATTTGAGGATGGCTCATATGGCAAGGGAGTATACAATAAACAGCATTACAGTGGGAAATGCAGAGGAACAAATTGAACTAGAAATGCATGCCTACAGATCAAGGCACTTTAGGTGCACAAAAAGTACACAAGATGTTATCCGTTGCTGGGCAGGGACTGTATACTAAAGTTGGGAAAACACATGTCAGGTCATCATAAGACAACTATGTGCGGTTCTGGTCACATCACAGAGTAGATGTAAGAGCAACAGTGTCACTACTGAGATAATTTACGACTGCAGATGTTTTTTACTATATCTTGAAGATACTGGGGTTTTCACTGGGGGAAAAATTTAGATGCAGGGAGATTTACTGATGTATACAAAATTGGTGTGTATAGAAATTATATGATGGTGTGTACAGAAACCATATGCATCTCTTAACAGCAAACAGAAGATTTATTAAAGGAGTAGAAACGTTCGGATTCAGAGGGATTCATAGTAATATAACACTGAAACAGGCCATTTGGTCCAATTTGTCTATGTCTACCATGATTATCTTATAATCCAATTTGCTTGCATTTGGCCCATTTCCCGCTAAATCATTCCTATCCTATGTCTTTTAAATATCGTTACTGTACCTGCCTCTACAATCTACTCTGGCAGCTCATTCCATGTACCCAACAGTGTGTGGTAAAATCTGCCCCTCAGATTCCCTTTATCTGTGAATGTCTATCCTGTCCATGTTGCTCATAATTTATTTTTATTTTTTTTTTAATAATATTTTTATTAGAAGTAGACAAATTATAAAGTATAGTTACATATTATAGTAAAAAAACTTTTCATATACATCAGTCATACATTAAAATTTTCAATTGTCGATTACTTCTGCTTCTAGTGTTTTTTTTTATATAGAAAAAGAGAGAAGGAGAGAATAAAGAGTTACAAATATCAAAAAAACAAAAAAGGTGGAATGGATTACTTATAATACGTCATTGGAGATAGGTTCGTAGATTATAAAGTATGACTTTTCATCTAATCCTGAGTTCAAGTTTCAGTTGGGTTTTCGTGCTGGACCAATCTATCCCGTCAGATAATTAATGAATGGAGCCCATATTTTATCAAAATGTTCTTGTTTGTCCATTAAGACAAGTCTAATTCTTTCTAGATATAGGGTCTCCGACATTTCCACAATCCACATTTTAATTGTGGGGGTTGTAGGGCCTTTCCAAAATTTTAATATTAATTTTTTCCCGGTTATTATACTGTAGTCGAGGAAATTTCTTTGGCTTGTTGTGAGTGTTAAACTTTGCTCTGATATTCCAAGTATTATTAATTTTGAGTTTGGATCCAGTTTTGTATTAATAACTTCTGAAATTATTTCAAAAATATCAGTCCAGAAATGTTTAATTTTTATACAATTTGCAAACGTATGTGTTAAATTAGCATCTAGATGTAGACATTTATCACAAATAGGAGAGATTTGTGGGAAGATTCTATTTAGTTTTATTTTAGTGTAATCTATGTAAGACTTTAAATTGTATTAAAGCATGTCTGGTATTTAACGAACATTGTAAACTTGTAAACTTTCGTCCCACAAATCTTTCGTTATAGGATGACCTAATTCATTTTCCCATGTGTGTCTATATGGTTCCGTCGGTGGTACCTCGTTGTTTAGGAGGATGTTATAAATATAAGCTATTAATTTTTCAGTGTTAGGATGCTTGTTCAAACATTCATCAAGGATTTCTGGTTCCCTAGTCCTGTAGACTTGTGTGTTAGATTTAACATAATCTCTAATTTGTAGATATCTGAAGAAATTATTTGAGTGCAGTCCATGATTCTGTTGTAACTCTTGAAATGAAAGAAAAGTGCCTTTCCCATAAAGATGTCCAATCTTTTTAATTCCATAATTTTTCCATTGTGTGAAACCCTTATCCAAAAAGGATGGCTTGAATAAAGGATTATTTACAATGGGAAGGCATAGTGGTATATTATTCAATTTTAAAACATTTTTAAATTGTTTCCAAATTCGTATTCCACTATGTATTATGGGGTTTTCCTTATAGGTTTTTTTGTGCAGTTTTGTGGTAGCAAATATGATCGGACCAATTTCAAAAGGTAAACAGTCTTCCTTTTCCATCCTTAACCAATCTGGTTGTTGATCCATTTCTTCCAGCCAGAAATTCATGTTTTTAATATGGACTGCCCAGAAATAAAACAAGAAATTTGGCAAAGCCAAACCTCCATTTATCTTTGACTTACATAAATGTTTTTTACTTATTCTATGATTCTTATAATCCCAGATAAAACTTGTAACAATGGAGTCGACTTTTTTGAAAAATGTTTTTGGGATATATATCGGGATTAATTGAAATAGGTACAGTAGTTGCGGTAAGAAGATCATTTTTATAGCATTAATTCTACCAAGCATTGAAATGGGAAGTGTTTTCCAGTATTGAATATTCTTGTGTAGTTTATTCAGTAAGGGTGGAAAATTTAGTTTAAATAAAGAGGTACGTCTTAGTTACATAGATTCCTAAGTATTTAAATTTATCTTTAACTATTTTAAAAGGGGATTGTTGTAATGTATGTAAATTGAGTTTTGTTATTGGCATGATTTCACTTTTATTCCAATTAATTCTATATCCTGAAAACTGACCAAATTGAGTTATTAAATTTAATAGATTTGGAATACTAGTTTCTAACTTTGTAATATATATTAGTACATCATCTGCATATAAGGAAATGTTATTCCTTGTGTCTCTAGTGTTGTATCCGTATATTCCTGTATGGGTTCTAACGCTTTCTGCTAAGGGTTCGATTGCAAGAGCAAATAATAGTGGGGATAGTGAACATCCTTGTCTACAACCTCTAGAGAGATTAAATTTAGTTGATAACATTTGGTTTGTTAATATTCTAGCTGTTGGATTAGAGTATAACAATTTAACCCATGTACAGTACTTCTCTCCCAATTGAAAATTTTCCATCACCGAAAATAAATATGGCCATTCTACCTGGTCAAATGCTTTTTCAGCATCTAACGAAATAATTGCTAGATCTGCATTAGGAATTCTATTGGAGTATATAATATTGAATAGTCTTCTCAGATTATAAAATGAATAACGTTTTGGAATAAAACCTGTTTGGTCGGGGTGTATTAATTTGTTAATCGCTAAGCTCAATCTATGAGATAGAATATTAGTTAATATTTTCTGATCAGTATTTAAAAGGGCTATTGCTCTATATGAACCTGGGTCTTCAAGATCCTTATCCTTTTTTGGTATGAGTATGATTGTAGATTCATTTAGAGTTTCTGGGAGTTTCTGTTGAGTGTAAGCGTATTTGTACAGTGTCTGTAGGCGTGGAGAAACCAGATCATAATTTTTTTTATAAAATTCAGAACTTAGACCATCAGGACCTGCAGCCTTTCCGTTTTTTAAAGATTTAATTGACTTCGATGTCTTTTATCGTAATTTCAGCACCTAGTGATTCTCTCTCTTTCTGATCTAAACCCGACAGTCGAATTTATGAGACACAATCTCTCACGAACAAATCCATGCCGGCCATCCCTAATCAGTCCTTGCATTTTCAAATTGACGATGGAATTGATCTCCTTCATTGATTTCCATAATTTTCTCAGATTCAATGATCAGGCACCAGGGATTTATCTCCTCCTTCTTACTTTTGATATTCTCTTCCCTGCTCACTAACTTCCACATCCATTTCCATGAACAATATAGACTACAAGTATTCATTTATGACCTTGTCCAAACAGATTACCATACTGATCCTTAAGCCCCTGTGCCACTTAGGAAACCTGAACGGAAACCTCTGGAGACTTTGCGCCCCCCCCAAGGTTTCCGTGCGGTTCCCGGAGGTTGCAGGTGGTTGCCGGAGGTTGCAGGTAGTGGAAGCAGGCAGGGAGACCGACAAAAACCTCCGGGAACCGCACGGAAACCTTGGGTGGGCGCAAAGTCTCCAGAGGTTTCCGTTCAGGTTTCCTAAGTGGGACAGGGACATTAAGATAACCTACCATCTCTCTAGTTAGCCTTTTGTTCTTCTCCTTTACCTTCTTAACCAGGGATATCCCATGTCCCCTTTATTCCCTCTTAATTTCCTTCTTAAGTGTGCTCCAACAATCCTCAGACTCTCCAAGCAAGTTGTCTGATTCCAGCTGTCTATACCTGACATGTGCCTCCTCCTTTATCCCAAGCAGAGTCTCAATACCGCTGGTCATCCAGGGTACCCTTAATCGAGCAGCTTTGCATTTCATTCCAACAGGTACATGCTGGCCCTAAACTCTTCCTATTTCATTTTTAAAAGCCGACTAGTTTTAAGTTTATTACTGTCACATGTACCGACACTACTTACCAGACATCCCTTTACCTGCTAATCAACCTCCTGTCTATAGTCATCAAAAGTAGCCTTGCTCCTATTTTTTGATAATTATATTTAGAGGTTTACAGGATTTTTCTTTATCCAGCAGATGATAGGGGTCTGGAACACATTCCTTAAGTGAGTGGTAGAGGGAGAAATGTTCCTGTCTTTATTAAATAAGACAGAATAGAACATAACTGATTTGCAATATTCTTTAGGGAAAACAAATCATCTATTACCCATATAGTTTTGTTCCAGTACATGTGGTTGTCTTTTAAAGTCCTCAGAGCAATTGCTGAAAGGCATTTAAATGTGCCACACACATCTCACGAACAATTCGTTTTGAAAATTGCTATATTTCAAATATATTACTGAATAAATCTGAAATCTATGAAGTTCCACATAAACCAGAGAAAAACGAGAAAAGAGATTTTACAATGTATATATACCTTACAGCATACCTCTCATATCTGCTTCACAACTTAAAGAACTTGGCTTGTGCACCCTGTACACACTAATCATTTTCTTATCCCAGGCCCCACAATTCAATGGGTTACCAAGGCGGAGAAACTCCCTGAAAACAATCAATACAAATATATTCAATATCACGAGAAAGAAACAGTAAACACTTAAAGGTTTCAGTTAATTCAATATGGTTTCTCATCTCTTCATTGAGCAGAAAAAGTTATTGGAGATTGTCTTTACTTACAAATGACCCTGCCTATGCAAACCTTTTAAATGCTTTTACATTGAGGCCATTACTGTAATTCAGAAATAAAGTTGAATTAAGAAAATAGGAGGTAATATATTTTCACCAATATCTGAAAAATTGAATTTATGATAACGGAGTGGCTGTTGAAGTATCTAAGTGTAGGAACGGTAAATTTAACATAAGCAAACATGAAGCAAACTTAAATTCTTTCAACAATAATGATGCCACATTCTTTCATGTTCATGATAGCCTTCACAATCAACAATGTCGTTTCTGGGAATAATGCTAGTCAACTACCAAGTACCAAGTCTACACATTATTAATTTAAATATTAAAATAACTACATATATCCTTAAAGAAAATTTCAGTTTATCTGATTAAAAACAATGCAAATGCAGGACAAATATATCTAAAAATATCTACAAATATCACTGTGAAAGAAGTAACACATTACAAAAATCAGATTATTTATCAGTTAAGGTACTACTAGCAATGTGTCTTCTTCCTCCAACAACAGTATGGCATTGCGAGTCCATGATCTTAGTTGTTAATTCACTATGCGGACTGTAGAAAAAGGGGTTGGAGGAGCACCGCCATTATGGAAAGTTTATTTTTGGTCCTATCTTACATTTCTAGTGGTGAAAGGCTGGGGTAGGGGGCAGTGCTAAGTTGAATTGAACTACATTTTACAGTGTCTCTGCAATTAATATCAATGACGATGTCAGGGAATTGATGGCTATTTTCATTGATTTGTAAGTCCTGCTCATTAGTTTGTTGCATTAGCAGTGGGTTTGATAGAGTTGGAAGATGCTGGGGGTTATAAGGGAAGTTTACCTTTCAGGCAAGGTATATTTAGCCTCTGATGTTGGAACAATGAAGCTGTAGGCAATGTGCTACAAATTAAAGCCCATTGCTAAGCTGCAAATATCATATCCGAAGGTAAACATTGGTCGAGAAAGTTTACAAGGTTAAATTTTACTTTTAAAACAATATTTTGACTAATTCACAATGGATATAAAATACTTAATAAGCTTAGATTAATTTGTGTTTTTTATATGCAGTATTCTTACCCAAGGACGAAGGTAGACACAAAATGTTGGAGTAACTCAGCAGGACAGGCAGCATCTCAAAAGAGAAGGAATGGGTGACGTTTCGGGTCGAGACCCTTCTTCAGACTGAAGCTGCCTGTCCCGCTGAGGTTCTCCAGAGATGCTGCCTGTCCCGCTGAGTTACTCCAGCATTTTGTGTCTACCTTCGATTTAAACCAGCATCTGCAGTTCTTTCCCACACATCTTACCTAAGGACCATTGGTTCTAATGACTGCGAAGCTAATCGCTCGAACATCCTTTGAAGTGGGGGGTGTAGAGGATGGTCTTCATCAGACAGAGCAGAACTGCATCTTTGCAAAAGCCGTGCATGAAGTCCTGCATCACACATCACCTGCTGATTTCTCTCCGAGTGGATGAGTGACTGCAAACTATTAGCCACCGCAAACTGAAGGGCTAATGCATGCTAAGAAAGACAGGAAAGAGATTTTTAAATAGTTTGCAAATCATCCAAACTGAGCTCCTTTTTGCCATAGACCAAGCGCGATCAAACTACTAGAGGATATACAGCTGTTAAATGCAAATTATAAAACCTAAAAAGAGAATATCACAATCAATATCCCGTACAGATATGATTAGAAATTTCTCCCAGTAAAGATATGGTATGGTCCACTTTTAAAATATCCTTTTCCTTATAATATGATCTTTGCAAACACGGGAATATTTCTCAACAAAAGAACCATTTTCCTATTGTTTAAAATAATTACAATTCTTACAAATTACAACAATTACAAATCACATGACATTTTACCGACATCTGACATTCGGAAGTACATTCACCATCTTCGATTGGCTTTTATTAAATTTTGGCTGTTCTACAATGTATACGCTTAGCATCATTTTAAAAAATATATATATTTTACAGTGTAGTGGCAGTTAATTTTAAAATGTTCTTAAATTTGTCAAAATGTCTGTTTGAACCTTTCTGCTTTGGGCTCAAAGGCAACAAAAGAATTCAATCTAAACAAAGCAGGATATGTATTAGAGTTTTATTTAGAAGAAAATATCACAACCAAAACTGGACAACTCATTTGTGCACTGATGTTAAATTATGCTTTGTTATGGAATTTAGACTGTCAGCAGTGCTATCATTTGGATCTGTCCTTCAGCCAACAAAGAGTGAACAGAGCACTTTCCTCGGCATTACTACTCATCCATACTTATGAGGTAGTTTACTGGGTCATATTTCTCAATGTTGTTTGTGCACTCTTTCTGTGCTGAAAACGCCCATTACTAATTTAGTAATAACCACTCTTCAAAAATAAGCCATAAAGTGTTTAAACAATTGTGTGTAGTGAATGTCACTGTAAAAAAGGCACTTTTTTTTTCTCAGTTAGTCAATACACTGTGAACTCAAGATTATCATAAAATATCACTAGTTCATAAGTGTTGATCTGAAGAATAGAAGACCTCCTTGCCCCCATAATATGGCAATGGTGGTCAATTAATAGCTCTATGCACTCCATCCACTGCCCCACATGATTGACAATTACTATTAAGAGTTTCTTTAATACAAATATGACATTTAATAAATTGAATCTCATAATTTTGACTGCCATGGCTGAAAATCAAATTCCAACTTGGGACAGATATGAGTGCGGGAGTGGAGCACCCACTTTCTTTTGAACAATATACACCTTGCAAGTAAACGTATTATGCAGGTCAACATATTTTTTAGATGATTCTAAAGTTAATTAACTTTTTGATGATCCAGCAGATGGCAAACTTTTGTAGTGTTTCAATATTCAATGGAGTATTTTTTTATTCTAGTGATTCAATGTAATTATTTCAATTTGAGTTTATCACAAAAGTAGTGAAATTGCCCGACAACCCATTATCATCAATACAATTAAGTATATTGAATGAGATTGTTTAGTATTAATTTCATCCCTGAGTCAATGAAACATAGAAACATAGAAAATAGGTGCAGGAGGAGGCCATGCACCGCCATTCATTGTGATCAAGGCTGATCATCCACAATCAGTAACACCTGCCTGCCTTCTCCCCAATAGAAGTACATTTTGTATCGAATGTTCATGTACTGATACCTATGATTAGAAGTACACTGTAAATTAATTAATATTAAAAGTATTGATTAGGCTACACAAATAATCATAAATTTAATGTTTCATTACCCAAAAGATTCCCAATGTTTGTGTTTCATTGGGTAAAAAAGAGTGAAATTACTTGTATTTATTTCATTTTTGCATATTACTTTATATTACTAAATATGAATTACAAATACAGTTTTCAGATAATATGCCATAGAAGTACTCATTAGCACAAATGCAGATCACAAATGAGGAAAGGGCAGTTGAAAGAGCAGTCAGGGAGTGAAAGAAATCCCAAAATTGCATTCAAACTCCATGTCCAAAGATGGTTGCAGGCAGGAGTGTGGAATGGAAGAAATGAATCTGTTTATTTAGTGGCCTCCATTGACAAGAAAAAACAATATGCAAAGACAGTTGGGCATAGTTTAATTAGGATGTGTTCTTTTAAGCCAATTGCCTTTGTACAGAGGTAAGAGGACAAAAGTAAGTTTGCGATTTTAAACAGTAAAAAGATGCAGATATACGTATTACAATGCAGTTCCCAAAGTAGCTATGCAACTTTTCGAAGTCTACATAATATTACCACCATGTAGATGAATATTAAAGATTAAATAGATTATATTTTATTGTTTCTGATCATAACAGAAATAAGACTCAGGTTCCTGGTGCGAGTCTCAGCTGGTTCAGGACGTTTTAGAACAATTTATTTCAAATGTAGGAATGTGGTACAAAGAAATGGCTTCTGAAGTGATAAACATTAAATCTTACAGCAAATTAAACAGAGAGAAAACAAAATAAAGAAGATTGGGAACAAGTACAGTAATTAAACTGCATTTTTATTATTATAAACTGCATTATTATAATGATTTTCTTTTGATTCGAGCATGGATAGCAGGTTGGCTGGATGACAGAAGGCAAAGAGTGACGATAAAGGGGGCTTGCCAGTGACTAGTGGAGTTCCACAAGGGTTGGTGCTGGGGCCGTTATTCTTCATGTTGTATATTAATGATTTTGACGAGAGGTTTGAAGGCTTTGTGGCCCAGTTTGCAGATGATACGAAAATATCTGGTGGAAGGTAGTGTGGAGAAAGCAAGGACTCTGCTGAAGGACTTGGACAGGTTGGGAGAGTGGGCAGAGGTGGCAGATTGATTATAGTGCAGCAAAGTGTGGAGTCGTGCATTTTGGTAGCGGAATAAAGGCGTAGACTATTTTCTAAGTGGGGAGAGAATCCAGAAATCGGAGGTGCAAAGGTACTTGGGAGTACTGGTACAGGATTCCCAAAACCTTAATCTGCAAGTCGATTCAATAGTAAAGAAAGCAAACTCAATGCTAATATTTATTTCAAGAGGGCTTGTATACAAAAACAGGGATGCTGAGGCTCTATAAGGTGCTGCTGGTAAGGCCGCATTTGGAATATTGTGAGCAATTTTGGGCACCATATCCGAGGAAGGATGTGCTGGCTCTCGAGAGGGTCCAGAGGAGGTTTACAAGAATGATCCTAGGAATTAGTAGGTTAACCAATGATTGAGCGTATGTCGGTACTGGGCCTGTACTCGCTGGAGTTTAGAAAATTGAGGAGGGACCTCATTGAAACATACAGAATTGTGAAAGGCTTGGTTAGAGTGGATGTGGAGAGGATTTTTCCACAAGTGGGATAGACTAGGACAAGACGTCATAGCCTCAGAATTAAAGGATCTTCTTTTAAGAAAGAGATGAGGAGAAATTTCTTTAGTCAGACGGTTGTGAATCTGTGGAATTCTTTGCCACAGAAAGCTGTGGAGGCCATGTCAGTGGATATTTTTAAGGCCGAGATAGATAGATTCTTGATTAGTACAGGTGTCAGAGGTTATGGGGAGAAGGCAGGAGAATGGGGATAGGAGGGAGAGATAGATCAGCCATGATTAAATAGTGGAGCTGAATGGCCTAATTCTACTCCTGTCACTCATGACCTTATGATGTCTCCATCTTAGTGTCACTGAACCTGGTGTGACTGAACAGACATATAACCCATAACACAGTAAAAACAATCAGCAGTCAAAATTCAAATCTACCAATAATAATTTATTTTTGAATCCCATTTTATCTACCTCAAATTGTTCATTGGAGCCAACTGAAGCCAAGAGGTCTAAAGTTGCAAGTGCAGCTCCTGGATGTATTATGACTGCATCAGGAGAATGCAAGGAAGTCAGTGTGTTGAGTAGCTTTAATTCTGAGACGGATTTGGCTGGCAACACAGGTGGAGCTGAAACAGTGTGATAGCCCGGCCTACATAAGAAATAAAACCATTAACATTACCTTGCATTCATTCCACAATTACTTTAGTGCAAATCGAAATATAAAAACAATTGTAATTTTGAGTATTTACAAGTTACAGCTATTGTGTATGTAAATCATTCTTGTTAAAGTCCTGATCTTTTCTTCGTATATCCCCTTATTTTAAAGAATAAAATGTTGTTAAGTTTGCCACAATTTAAAATCATGATTTTCAAAGGTTATAAACATATATATAACATATAAACATGAGTATAGAAGCTGGGATGTAATGTTAAAATTGTACAAGGCATTGGTGAGACCAAATCTGGAGTATGGTGTACAATTTTGGTCGTCCAATTATAGGAAGGATATCAACAAAATAGAGAGAGTACAGAGGAGATTTACTAGAATGTTGCCTGGGTTTCAACAACTAAGTTACAGAGAAAGGTTGAATAAGTTAGGTCTTTATTCTCTGGAGCGCAGAAGGTTAAGGGGGGGCTTGATAGAGGTCTTTAAAATGATGAGAGGGAGGACAGAGTTGATGTGGACAAGCTTTTCCCTTTGAGAATAGGGAAGATTCAAACAAGAGGACATGACTTCAGAATTAAGGGACAGAAGTTTAGGGGTAACATGAGGGGGAACTTCTTTACTCAAGAGTGGTAGCGGTGTGGAATGAGCTTCCAGTGGAAGTGGTGGAGGCAGGTTCGTTGGTATTATTTAAAACTATATTGGATAGGCATATGGATGAGAAGGGAATGGAGGGTTATGGTATGAGTGCAGGCAGGTGGGACTAAGGGAAAATAATTGTTCGGCACGGACTTGTAGGGCCGAGATGGCCTGTTTCCGTGCTGTAATTGTTATGTGGTTATATGGTCAAACAGCTGGGTGATTAGAGCAGTGCTTCGATTTGCAGACAGCAAGCATTCAAATTGTAAAAGTCTGTCAACAGCATACCAACGTAAACTTTGAGATAACAGTCTTCTAAATACCTCAATTAACTATTCAGCAACAAGTAGAAATGTTTTTTAACGCATCCAAAAGAAACTTTACATCTGCCTGTCATATGTTATCTTTAGTTTATATGAACATCTTGGACTGCTGTTGGAATTTTTAAATAATCAATAGTCTCATGATTTAAAAGCTTCCATTTCAGGTGCATAAGATTACAATATCAGTTACCAAATGTTTCTCATTTTGAAATAACTGAATCCAATTTTATTTTCTGTAAATGTAAGATGGGAATAATTAATGTATTTTGAAACTTCAATAAATATCCCTAATTGTGATTTAAATGAGAATCAGTAGGACTGAGAGAAAGTTTGAGGATAATAGGGTAGGTCACATTAATCGATGCAACCTTTATATCTTTTACAGGTCGAACACCAATTTTCTGGCTCCCTCCATTCCAGAACCTTTCTGAAATATCTGTGTTTTCCGGAACAACCGGGATCATGTGATAATGAAAGGTCAATACATCCCTGCCCCGCTAATGACACCCCTCCTGTGTCTCTAAGGCATCATAGAGTGCCAGAAACCTAAATAAAATAAATATAAAATGTAAACTGAATGTAAATGGAATGACTTGCTGACCCATCTCCAGCTCCCATCATCTCCCTGGCCATTTAGAGCTCTGGCATCAAACCCACTTCTGACTTACAAAGTGCACCAGCGAGCACTTCTTCATGGTCCGGATTACACAGCTGTTGGTGCAGGTCACATTGTTGCCCCTGGGCACAGCGCTTTCTTCTAGCCCCACCTCCATTCCCCTCCCTCAATGTCCCCTCATTTCCCCCCCCTCCCCCCGCCTCCCCCAACTGCCTTCTCCTTCCCCCACCACCGCCGCTGCCTCCTCCTTCTCCCCCAGTCGCCGACATACTGCACCCTGGAAGTGACAGGTGAGAGGATATGGAGACCCATGGTGACCAAGCACGTTCTGTCAGTGGGGACATACTAAGGAAAGCGTTGTCCCCAAGGGCAACAGCATGAGCCTCAACCACAGCGTGTGAACCAGTGAAGAAGGGCTGGTGCATACTAGTTTTAAAGTGAAACAACTCAAAGTGCTTGAGTAACTCAGCCGACTGAATCAGTCTGAGGAAGGGTCCCAGTGTCACCTATCCGTGTTCTCCAGAGATTACTCCAGCACTTTTGTGTCTCTCAGTGGGTGCAGAAGGGCTCGCTGGTGCTTCTTACGAGTCAGGAGTGGGATCGGAAGCTGGGGCTCTAAACGGCCGGGAAGACGATGGGTACCAGGATGGGTTGGCAGGTCTGTCCGCTATATCCAACATCTGTTATAAGGAGATCGTTAAAATGGGTTTACTGCATTGTTGTTGAGAAACAGTTAGGAGAGAAGATTGAGAGCATAGTTGGTTATTTCACGACAGAGTGACATGATCGGAAAGAGCGCTCGCCATTCACAAGGCCATCTGTGGCCTCCCAGGGAATTTCAACTGAGCTCTCATAATTTTGACCAGTTTATAGTTGTGTGTGGACCATTAGTGCCGGAAAATCAATGTTCAACCTGTACCTTGTAGACGTGGAATCAGTCTGATGCAAAAGTCCTAAAAATCTGAGTCGGTATATATTACATTGGATTTTCCTTGCAGGAAATTTTGCAATTATGAAATTTTGAATGGATAGGAATCTCCATTAGAAATAACAATTCAAAAATATGACATTGGCATGCCTGCATTTAAGATAACACAACATACACTTCTTAAAGTTTTAAATGAAAGGTAGATTTTCTCTATTTTATTCCTTTGAATCGGAAATAGCAAAATTGTTGGGTATTCACTGTCTCAATTGCGCCCCAATATTTCTCAAGGGGACAGATTTCTTTGGTGTAAATAGATTAACAGCTTTAATACATGCTGGGTCAACACTAACAAGGAAATAACCTGAGGACTTCTGAGTGCATCAAAGGGCACACTACCTTCAAGTTGTTTCAGTAGCAAGACTTGAGACAGCAACCTCCATGGATTAGAAAATATATGACAGAAGTACATCCAAAGATGTGAAATGGGCACATTTTTTTAATAAAACAAAACAAAATCTTTAACCCCGGTTCTGAAGGCAGAAATGATGCTGTTGTAATGTGCCTGCTCTGCTCATTTGATGATGACACAGGAACAGTACCACTTGACTAGAATCAGGATCTTATTTGTATTCATGCCTCAAAAGCTATTATCTATCTATATCACTAAAAGTCTGATCTTGACCGCTTTTGGCCCACTGTGCTGCGATTTCCGAGAGAACGCCACCACCTATGGCTGTCATTTTTGGCCACCTCACTCAGAGCCCCCCTCCGCCTTCCGGGACCGGAGGGTTTTTCCCATCGATGAAAAATCAGAGAGATATTAGTGTTTTTTAAAAAATTGCCATTCTCCCTGCTGGCGGCAGGGGGGAGGGACTATAAAACCTGGTAGTGTAGTCCATCACTCAGTCTCTGCCAGATCCAGGAAGCGCGAATGTCACGGCTCTCTGAGCTGCGAATACTACTGAACGCACGTCTACTCCACGGTGAGTCCCCTCGATGCGGCTATAAAGTGGCTGCTACCCAATTGTTTGCCTCGCCTTTTTTTAAAGTTTGTGTTCACAAAATGAATTTTGGTTGTCAGGTGGCTGCAGCCCAATTGTTTGTCTCGCCTTTTTAAAAAGTTTGTGTTCACAAAATGAATTTTGGTTGTCATGTGGCTGCAGCCCAATTTTTTGCCTCGCCTTTTTAAAAAGTTTGTGTTCACAAAATGAATTTTGGTTGTCAGGTGGCTGCAGCCCAATTGTTCGCCTTGGCTTGGCTTTTAAAATCGATGCAACAGTTAGATGCCAGCCCAAGAATCCATTTGCCCCACAATGTCTATACTAGCCCTCTGGAAACCAGTACCTTTGGCCCGCAACACCCATATTAGCGCAACAGACAGCCACCCCACTGGCGAGCAATATTGGAATTGGTGGAGAGGTGGAATATTGCGTTGGTGACCAGCCCTCCTGTGTGATGCTGGGACCCAACGGGTCCCACTTAGTCTAGTATCTATTAAGTACTTGTAATGCAAAATTGGTCTGCCTCTAAAGCATAAAACAAATGGGAACTTTATTTCTTAAATAAATAAATATATTTGACTTAATTTTATTTTACTTGACCAAAAATTATTGCAATTTTTATAATGCTCTTGTATGCATTGTTCATTGGTCATTTAGAAACCAATTTAGGACTACCAAGTTGTTAAATAAAAAAATGGATACAAAAATTTCAATTAAAAAAACTAAATAAATTGACAAAGACATGTTGCTGAGCTGGACTGGTCGGACACTCCAATGACAGAGCACTAAGCTGCATGAATATCCACCGGGTGGCGCCGTCAGTAATCGCAGCCTCGCTAACTGTCTGTCTTTTCGTCTCTTTTGTTATTTTTAGAATGTTTTAAAAAGTTTGTGTTAATATTCTCTGGTTTGTTTTATGTGGGGGGTTGGAGAGAGGGTCAGGGGCATTTTTTTTCAATCTCTTACCTTGCCGGAGATGCGATTGTTTTCCGGATCGTACCTCCGGTCGCTCTGCAGCCTATCATGGAGCTGGTGGCCTTGCTCGAGACTGACTTTGAGCCCCACCGCGGGGCCGTGGACTTAATATCGGAGCCTGGGATCCCTTGCCTGGGATCGATACACCAACTGCGGCCTGCGGACTTCAACAACGAGGAGCTCGCAGTCTCGGGTAGAGATTGATCGGGAAGCTCAAAGTCGCAGGAGGTTCGACTAGCCCCGACCCAGGGTCTGATCGCCCACAGCGGGGAGCTGAGATCCCCCCGATGCGGGAGCTTGATCACCCCGATGCGGAGGGCCCGATCGCCGGCTTTGGGAGCCAAGATCGACCCAACAATGGAAGGCTCGAGGCCCCCGACAAAGGACAAAGAAGGAAAGAAAATTAACTTTTTTTGCCATCCATCACAGTGAGGAATGTGGGAGGAGTCACTGTAGTGGATCTTTATGTTAAAATGTATTTTATGTGTCTTGTTGTTTTTATTGGTATGACTGTATGGCAAATCAAATTCCTCGTATGTTGCAAAACATACTTGGCAAATAAAGTATGATTATGATTATTATTATTATGATTATGATTATGATGAATCAAGTCTTAAGATCTGATTCCCAACCTGAACCAAGTCAAACTTAGAATTCTGACTGGAATATATCCATGTCGTACATTGTCAAATGAACATCAAATACTTGCTACAAAGTGTGCATACTATCATGTGATAGTTTAACATAAAATCCAGGATAGCTTGCAAATGTCTCACAATATGAAGTACCCGTAGACTTCTGCAGGCTAATTATCGATGTCTCATAACTGGGCTGACTGTAACATTGGTAAAAACACAACGACATTCCAAAACATTTGACAAATTCACTAAATGATCCAGCTGACGAAAGGCCATCAAATCCTCTATAGAGCAAATGCTGGAGAACAATGAGAACTTTGGTTTTGATTTCAATTGAAAATGTTGTGTCTTATCAATAGTATGGAAACATTCCAAGGCTATTCCTACTGGGCGAGTACCTTTTTCTGGCCAGAGCTGGAGTACCCCAAGGTGAGGGAAGGGAAATCTCATGTGTCAAGCAAGGCGGAATCTGTTCAGCAAAACTACAGACAAAAAAAGCAAATACCATTGGACAAGGGTTGTTAGAAGAAATAAGCACAATGATTGTTAGTACAATTACTATTAACATCGCTGATTAGTTCAGGAATACAGTGTCCTCCATAATGTTTGAGACAAAGACCTATAATTTATTTATTTGCCTCTGTATTCCACAATTTGAGATTTGTAATAGAAAAAAATCACATGTGGTTAAAGTGCGCATTGTCAGATTTTGATAAAGGCAATGTTTATACATTTTGGTTTCACCATGTAGAAATTACAGCTGTATTTATACATAGTCCCCCCATTTCAGGGCACCATAATGTTTGGGACACATGGCTTCATAGGTGTTTGTAGTTGCTCAGGTGTTTAATTGCCTCCTTAATGCAGGTATAAGGGAGCTCTCAGCACCTAGTCTTTCCTCCAGTCTTTCCATCACCTTTGGAAACTTTTATTGCTGTTTATCGAGGACCAAAGTTGTGCCAATGAAAGTCAAAGAAGCCATTATGAGACTGAGAAACAAGAATAAAACTGTTAGAGACATCAGCCAAACCTTACGCTTACCAAAATCAACTGTTTGGAACATCATTAAGAAGAAAGAGAGCACTGGTTAGCTGACTAATCACAAAAGGACTGGCAGGCCAAGGAAGGCGTCCACAGCTAAAGACAGAAGAATTCTCTCTATAATAAAGAAAAATCCCCAAACACCTGTCCGATAGATCAGAAACACTCCTCAGGAGTCAGGTGTGGATTTGTCAATGACAACTATCCGCAGAAGACGTCATGAACAAAAATACAGAGGTACAGAGGCTACACTGCAAGATGCAAACCACTGGTTAGCCGCAAAAATAGGACAGGACAGTTTGCCATGAAGTACTTAAAAGAACAACCACAGTTCTGGAAAAAGGTCTTGTGGACAGGTGAGACAAAGATTAACATATCATAATGATGGCAAGAGCAAAGTATGGAGAGAAGGAACTGCCCAAGATCCAAAACATACCACCTCATCTGTGGTGGGGGTGTTATGGCCTGGGTATGTATGGCTGCTGAAGGTACTGGCTCACTTATCTTCATTGATGATACAACTGCTTATAGTAATAGCATAATGAATTCGGAAGTGTATAGACACATCCTATCTGCTCAAGTGCAAACTAATGCCTCAAAACTCATTGGCCGAAGGTTCATTCTACAACAAGACAATGATCCCAAACATACTGCTAAAGCAACAAAGGAGATTTTCAACGCTAAAATATGGTCAATTCTTGATTGGCCAAGTCAATCACCCGATCTGAACCCAATTGTGCATGCCTTTTATATACTGAAGAGAAAGCTGAAGGGGCCTAGCCTCCAAAACAAGCATGCTAAAGATGGCTGCAATACTGGCCTGGCAGAGCATCACCAGAGAAGACATCCAGCATCTGGTGATTTCCATGAATCACAGACTTCAAGCAGTCATTGCATGCAAAGGATATGCAACAAAATACTAAACATGACTACTTTCATTTACAAGACATTGCTGTGTCCCAAATATTATGGTTCCCTGAAATGGGGAGACTATGTATAAACACTGCTGTAATTTCTACGTGGTGAAACCAAAGTGTGTAAAAATGGCCTTTATTAAAATCTGACAATGTGCTTTTTAAACCACATGTGATTATTTCTATTACAAATCTCAAATTGTGGGGTACAGAGGCAAATAAATAAATGATGGGTCTTTGTCCCAAACATTATGGAGGGCACTGCATAACATGCAAAGCAGCAGAAAAACAGCAGTTTAAAGGCCAGAACTGGTGGGTAAAAAGAGGGGAAAGTTGTAGAACAAAATAAGTATCAAAATGTTGATGAGATTTATGAAAGAACTCTAAGTTCACATAAATATTTGCAGATACATTCCTGTACTAAAAGTGCTACAATCTCATTTTATTTTATTATCAATGGTTTTAAATACAATTATTCTTGACAGTTTGATATTTAGGCTGGACTTTTATTTAAAAACGAAACCATATATTTCAAAGGTACACAAAAATGCTGGAGAAACTCAGCGGGTGCAGCAGCATCTATGGAGCGAAGGAAATAGGTGACGTTTCGGGCCGAAACGTCACCTATTTCCTTCGCTCCATAGATGCTGCTGCACCCGCTGAGTTTCTCCAGCATTTTTGTGTACCTTCGATTTTCCAGCATCTGCAGTTTCTTCTTGAACACAACCATATATTTCAAAGCTCCCTCCATGGATACTGCCTGATCTGCTGAACCGGCACTTTGTTTTTTTGCTCAAGATTTCAGCATCTATAATATCTCGTGTCTCTCTTCAAAACTAGTTTTCACTAGCTTTTTAAATGTGAACATTTGATTCACTTGTAGTAGCAAAAAAAGATACCAACTATACCAGGCCATACTTAAATTTGCAAATCTTTTAAAACAGGATAACTACGAAGTCATAATTAATAACGTACTAAATTGTCACTTCACATTTAATTTAAAAAATATCAAAACAGTGCAGGTGGTGGAAAGCCAAAATTAAAATGGGATTTTTTTTTCGGTTTATAACAAAGAAGATATTTGCTGCTAAATATTAAACAGGGTAGCAGATTCCTTCATATTTAATCATATGGATCAATTTGCAATGGAAAAATCATTCCAATGTACAGGATATCAAGATCATGCAAGTGTTGACACTTGGTCAACAAACACCTGCTCTTACAATTATGTTCATGGGCAACTAAAACAAACTTCCATTATATTCAAGTCCAATGAATGGAACCTTCTCCGTTTGACCCACATTCCTTGTAGCATTTAGTTCCATTGTACTATGCTAGACAATTTATTTCATCCTGGACATAAGCTCTGCGAGCATCTCCAATTGTCATCTAAAAGGTTGTAGTGATAACTGAGCAGCATCCTGGACCAATTTAAGAGGGGAACTTAGTATGAGTCTGGAGTGACATATATATCAGACCAGTTAAGAATGGCATGTTCTGAATATCAGTGATTTAAACCAGCAGAGTTTTTAAATGACAGCCATCATTACTCATAATAATCCAAACGTCCAAAAGTAATTAATCAATTAATTAACAAAATTCACAAACTTCCATGCAGAGCTTTTAACTTAAGTCTCAAGATTATTAGGTCAAGTCTTTCAATTTCCCATCCAGCAAAACAACAATGATATTACAAAATCCTAAAATCTATAAATGTGTCATTATATCATATCTTGAAATATTTTATCCAAAATAGATTTGAAACTGACTGACTTGTAAGTTCTTGGTCAGTTCTACTCTTTTTCAAAAACAAAAACAGAATTTTCAAAAAAAGACTTCGAAAGCAATGTGGCTTAAACCCAACAAGTGTAAATGTACGTATATGCGCATTGCCATGGATGTGTCTGTCTAGACATGGCTGTACTAAATATAATAATCAACTGAATTAAGAAATATAAAAAAACAAAAATAGAAGTGATTACTTTCCATAAACATCTTTGTTACATCCAGATTATTGTTGAGGGGAGAAAAAAAACCCCAAAACAAAACAAGACTCAATAAATCATTGGGCCTCTGTAATATGCATTTACGGCAAGGCGCCACAAATTTGGTAAACAAGTGTCATTGACAACTCTATTTTTTTTTTTTTAAACTGTTTTGGAAAAGCTTTATGAATAAATAGATAAATCCACAAACTTCATTCGAAAAAAGCATTTTTCCTCTAAAAAAATTTGAATACAAACTCTAATACAGTTTACAATTGCCTTAAGAAAAACAATGCATCTTATAGGAAAGGTACACAAAAATGCTGGAGAAACTCAGCGGGTGCAGCAGCATCTATGGAGCGAAGGAAATAGGTAACGTTTCGGGCCGAAACCCTTCTTCAGACCCTTCTTCAGATCTTGTAGGAAATACTTGGTTTCAAAAACAAAATCAATCAACTCTTCATTAATATTCAGTCAATACAGAAATGTTTACAGGAAGCCAAATAAATTGAGAAGTGAAATAGCAGAGTTTTTAAAAAAAACACTCTCACTTGTTCTTGTAAAGAACAAGTTGAGGAAAAATATGCTAGTGACTATTAACTTTAGTATGATTGCATGTTGAAGTTTAGAGGCACATATTATTAGCACTTTATTGTGGCTCAAAATGCTGGAGTAACTCAGCGGGACGGGCAGCATCTCTGGAGAGAAGGAATGGGTGATGTTTCTGGTCAAGACCCTTCTATAGACAGAATGAGGGGAGGGGGAGATACAGAGATAAGGAAGTGTAAGGTGTGGAACGAGACAACAAAGGGGGTGGAGATCAAGGGAAACGCAGAATAGATCATTGTTAGCTAGGAGAAGGCAACAGCAAAGCAAATAGGGATAAAATGTAATCAGGGAGAGTCAGACTAGTCAACCTGGACACACAGTCAGGGACAAGACTGCACTTGGTCTCACCGATATATAAGAGGCCAAGCGCAGGCTCAGCGATCGTTTCGGTGAACACCTCTGCTCAGTCCACCAAAACATACTTGATCTCCTGGTTGCTAAACACTTTAACCACCCCTCCCATTCCCACATTGACCTTTCTGTCCTGGGCCTCCCCCACTGTCCGAATGAGGCCCAGCGCAAATTGGAGAAACCGCACCTCATATTTTGCTTGGGTAGCTTACACCCTAATGGTGTGAATATTGACTTATCTAACTTCAAGTAACCCTTCCTTTCCCTCTCTCTCCATCCCTCCCCCTTCCCAGTTCTCCAACCAGTCTGACTGTCCCTGATTACATATTATCTCTGTTTGCTTTGTTGTTGCTTTCTCCGAGCTAACAATGATCTATTCTACATTTCCCTTGACCTCCACCCCCTTTGTTGACTCGTTCTCACACCTTACACTTCCTTATTTCTGTATCTGCCCCTCCCCTAAATCTCAGTCTGAAGAAGGGTCTCGACTCCAGCATTTACTCCAGCATTTTGTGTCTATCTTTGGTTTAAACCAGCATCTGCAGTTCCCTCCTATATTCCTATCCATTGTGGCACACATTAACACAGGTAAATCACAATTGTGGGCTTACATCTAAATTAATTTTCACCTTGTTCTTATTAAATACCAGCATTTAATTTTTTTTTAAATAACCTAGTGTGAAAACTTGATAAAATTTAACTTTTCTGAAACTTTTGCTAGAATTCTGTTATTCTTATAAAAATTAGTTTCTAATTAAAAATAGTTAAACCGATGAAGTCCCTACCTGTCAAAAGAATCCGTGACCATTTTGTAGAGACAACAGAAAAGTTTACTACAATGTTTCAGTGTGGGACCAACTGAATCCAACAATGCATCATCTTCAAGTATGTTTTGAAATGGTTGGATATTTGAAGGGTAGGAGGTTGTTGAACATATTTGTCGCATATTTGAGAAGCAACCAAGCAAACGCACAGCATCTGCAAGTTTTTCATACTGAATTTCAGTTTTAAAGAAATGTGAATTAGCAGGTTCATAACGCATTGCTGCTGTCAGTGTACAAATGACAGTATACACTAGTTCGAAGACTTGGTTTGAGTTCACCTTTTCCCATACTCCTTTGGGTTGATTAATCAAAGATCGTTCCATTGCAACTAACAGTGAGGTGACATAAACAAATCCCCCAACTTTTCGGAACACTGTTCGTGTGCGGTGACTTTCTCTCAGCACAGTAAGTAGAGCCTGTGGAGATAATATGAATTTCAAGACAGTGTAAATTGATGGAAATATAAAGTAGATCTCTAGTAACATCATTAATCTGGTTACGATTCATAAAACAGATTTACCAAGACTTCTACATTCAGAAAAATCCGTGGGATCGCTTGTTACCTCCAACTATTTAAAAGTTGATATTCGCCCTGTGATAGGCTCAAGTCTCAATGGTAACTAGGGTTATTGATCAAATGTACCTGCTGTTATTTCGATTTTACAGTTGACAAGATATAGAGTTGAAAAGGACATTATGAAGAGTAAGTATTTTGCTGAGTTTTAAAAAAAATGACAGCAATGTAAAAGTGAACCTAAAATGTGAATATAATACTTACCATTAGAATATCAGTTTTGAGCTGTAGCTCTGCAGGTGTGGCTGTGTGCATCAGTCCTAATAAAGTACCCATATCATCATCACCACTAGGGGACAAAATTAACTGTTGGATAATCATCAGTGCAGGTTCTCGGCACTGGGGATACTTCACTATATTATGAACACATCGTGCTCCTCCAAACTCTCGGAAAACACCTTAAAAAACACATGGAACAAAGATCGATGTTAAACATTTTCACACCATTCCTACTATTATTCCCACTTCCACAAACCTTTTTCTTCAAGTATCATTTTCAGCAATCAGCAAACAATTAACATATAATATATTCATACATCTATAAATGGTTTGTTAGATCTCATGCTAAATAATTCTCTATGTGAAGTTCAAAATCTGAGAATTCAAAAATGTAAAGTGATCACTACCACTGCAGGCTCTTCATAACAAAGTAGCTTTATCTTCATTTAAAACATCTGGAAAACTTTTATTTTGTTGCTAGATATTCATGGTGGGCTGATCCAGAAGATTAAGATGCATGGATCCCATGGTAACTTTGTAGTTGGATTCAAAACTGGATGACCAATAGAGGACAGAGGGCAGTGGTGGAAGAGTGGTATTCTGGTTGGAGTCCATGACCAGTGGTATTTCTTAAGCGCCTGTGCCTGGATGTTTGTTGTTTGTGTATTATATGACTTGATTAGCCTTTAGTTTTTAGTCTACAGTCAAGTGTACTGTCATATGCACAAGTACAGTAAAGTACAGGTGCAAT
The DNA here is from genome assembly GCF_010909765.2 of Amblyraja radiata. Classification (NCBI taxonomy): domain Eukaryota; kingdom Metazoa; phylum Chordata; class Chondrichthyes; order Rajiformes; family Rajidae; genus Amblyraja; species Amblyraja radiata. Next base: position 73,280,452 of record NC_045956.1, read on the forward strand.
GAACAACTTTTCAGTTTGCAAATAACATTAAGATTGGTGGAGTTGTGGACAGTGAAGAGGAACTGTTTAAGGATATTGTGGGATATAGATCATTTACAGATATTGGCAGAGAAATGGCAAATAGAGTTTTAATCTGGGCAAGGATGAGATACTGCACTTTGAGAAGTCAAATCTAAAATAACTCCTAACAGCATTGATGTACAGAGGGATCTTGGGGGTCCAAGTCCATAGCTCCCTCAAAATATCAACACAAGTAGATAAAGTGGTAAACAAGGTTTATGGTATGCCTACCTTTATCGGTTGGGACATTGAGCATAAAAGTCAGGAAGTCATGTTGCAGCTTTATAAAACTTTGGTTAGGACACATTTAGAGTGTTGTATGCAGTTCGAGTCAACCCGTTACAGGAAGGATGTCAAGGCTTTGGAGAGGGTGCTGAAGAGATTTATCAGGATGCTGCTTGGACTAGGGAGTATTTGTTAAAAGGAAAATTGGACAAACTTGGATTGTTTTCTTTGGAGCTTTGGAGACTGAGGGGAGACCTGATAATAGTTTATAAAACTATGAGAGGTACAGATAGAGTCAGAACCTTTTTCCCCCGGGTGGAAATGTTAAATGCTAGTCTACAGTCAGAGGGAAAAAGTTTAAAGGAGCAGCGCAGGGAAACCTTTTTTAAACAGAGAGTGGAAGGTGTTTTCCATAATTCTGACAAAACGCTTTGCACTTGCATCGATGGGTACATTTCTGCACAACCCACGATAAGGTCTAAACATCCATCTATCGGTGTATTGTAGTGATTGTGTATGAATGTAACACACCAGGGCTTCAGTGGGTGATTCAAAGTTCCCTTGCAAATCATTTATATCTTAACTTGGGTATATTCACTGCACACAGATTAAAAGTTTAGTATTTACTTTCCCCCATCAGTATATGAATACCTTCATCAGAAGGATTACGCAATTCAAGGATGTTAACTGTACTTGCTGGCCTCATTAATGATGCCCATATCGAAAAATGAACATAAAGGGGAGTTAGAACCATATTCTTGGGTACAGATAGCGCGGGACGACAGATGGCACAATGGGCTAAGTGTTCGGCTGGCGACCGGAAGGTAGCCGGTTCGAATCCCGCTTGGAGTGCATACTGTCGTTGTGTCCTTGGGCAAGACACTTCACCCACCTTTGCCTGTGTGTGAATGTGTGTGAATGTGTGTGAATGTGTGTGAGTGATTGGTGGTGGTCGGAGGGGCCGTAGGCGCAGATTGGCAGCCACGCTTCCGTCAGTCTGCCCCAGGGCAGCTGTGGCTACAGAAGTAGCTTACCACCACCGAGTGTGACTGAGGAGTGAATGAATAATGCGATGTAAAGTGCCTTGAGTATTAGAAAGGCGCTATATAAATCCCATCCATTATTATTATTATTAGATATATAATTCCAATGCAAAAATCTATTAAATTAAGTATTTTCTTCAAATTACTGTTTTAGGACATTAATTAAAAGATCTTCTAATTACCTGCATTTGTGTTTGATCCTTGCAACAGTACTGTCAGGTCCTCCATTACTAATAGGGCAAGCTGATTCCGGTCCTCCAATGAGCAATTTGCTTTAGAATCTGTTTTAGTAAACAAAATTCAGAGTTAAAACCAGCAAGTTCACTTTATTATTAGAGGCTCTGATAAATTCTATGGTATCACCAAATCGATGTTACCAAGATACATCAATATTGAGAACAAATGGAGATATTAAACAAAATTTTATCAATATAAACATTGATTAATAGCTAGATGGGAGATAGAATATAAAATATATTTCAAGGACAATATCAAATGGAATAAAATACAATCTAACACCGCACCACATAAAATAGTAAGGACGAGTGGTGGATCAAAGGACAAGGACATATAAACGACCAACAAGATCCAAAAAAATTAATTCAGGGGAAAAAAATGAATGTGAGAAAATGATGCTTAATATCAAAACAGATTGCAAGGGCTTTTATGGATAAATAAAAAGGAATACAGTAATGAAGGCATGTGTGGGACCCCGAGAGAGCAAGTCCAAGGAATTAACAATGAGTTAAAAGGAAATGGCATATAAGCTAAATCAATAATTGCATATACCTGATGAATTAGTTTCAAATACTATGTAGAAATTACAATTATTATTATTATCAGAAACAACAAGATATTAGAAAAAAAATGGTAGTGAAGGCAGACAAGTCGCCAAAACCTGATAGTCTGCACACAATGGTTTTAAAGGTAGCAACAGCTGGGTTAGTGGAGCCATTGGCTGAGGTTTTAACAAAACTCCTCAAATTCTGGAAAGGTACCAGTAAACATAGACATAGAAAATAGGTGCAGGAGTAGGCTATTTGGCCCTTCGAGTCAGCACTGCCATTCAATATGATTATGGCTGATTGTCCAAAATCAGTACCCCGTTCCGTCTTTTTCCCCATATCTCTTGATTCCCTTAGCCCTAAGAGCCAAATCTAACTCTCTTGAAAACATTTAGTGGATTGGCCTCCACTGCCTCCTATGGCAGAGAAATCCACAGATTTACTGAAAGTAAACATACAGGTAGAGCGGGCAGTCAAGAAAGCTAATGCCATGTTGGCCTTCATAATAAGAGGATTTGAGTATAGGAGTAAAGAAGTCCTTCTGCAGTTGTACAGGGCCCTGGTGAGACCAAACCTGGAGTATTGTGTGCAGTTTTGGTCTCATAATTTGAGGAAGGACATCCTTGCTATTGAGACAGTGCAGCGTAGGTTCACGAGGTTAATCCCCGGGATGGCAGGACTGTCATATGAGGAAAGATTGGAAAGAATGGGCTTGTATTCACAGTAATTTAAAAGGATGAGAGGATATCTTATAGAAACGTATAAAATTATAAAAGTTACTGGACAAGCTAGATGCAGGAAAAATGTTCCCAATGTTGGGGGAGTCCAGAACCAGGGGCCACAGTCTGAGAATAAAGGGGGGGGGGGGGGACTTAAAACTGAGATGAGAAAACACCTTTTCACCCAGAGAGTTGTGAATTTGTGGAATTCTCTGCCACAGATGGTAGTGGAGGCCAATTCACTGGATGAATTAAAAAGAGAGTTAGATAGAGCTCTAGGAGCTAGTGGAATCAAGGGATTATGGGGAGAAGGCAGGCACAGTTACTGATTGTGGATGATTAGCCATGATCACAATGAATGGTGGTGCAGGCTCAAAGGACCAAATGGTCCCCTCCTGCACCTATTTTCTATGTTTCTATTTACAACTCTCTGGGTGAAAATGTTTTTCCTCATCTCAGTCCTAAATGGTCTGCCCCTTATACTTAAATTGTGACCCCTGGTTCTGGACTCCCCCCAACATCGGGAACATTTTTCCTGCATCTTCCCTGTCCAATCCTCTAAGAATTGTATATGTCTCTGTAAGATTCCCTCTCATCCTTCTAAATTCCAACGAATACAAACCCAGTCAACCCATTCTTTCATCATACGTCATTGGTAAAATGTGACTTAATCGTTCCAGAAGGAAGGAAAAAAAAACGTGGATAACTATAGACAGATTCTCTCAATGCTTGTTGATAAGATCGCTGGAGTCCATAATCTAGAAGGAAATAGCTTATATTTCATATAATGTAAATATAATGTAAATAAACAGTCATAAAAATAAGATATTTGAAGGATTCTTTGAGGATGTAACAAGCAGGGAAGTTATCTTCCCCACAGAAGGGAACTTAAAGATATAGTCTATATATTGATATCCAGAAGGTATTGATCACATAAAAGTCTGATGCACATGATAAGACTATGTAATGTTCTCTGTAAGGCCCGGTTGTAACTAGCACAATGAATACACGTTCGCCATCTTGTAAGTAAGATTTAATTCGAACAACCAACGGAAACTTCTAGAAGGTCACCTGACCTCAGTCACGAGGTACAGGCACATTTGCATATACACATCTCCCCCTTCACTTTAATTACATCACATCTCCCCCTTCAACGCTGGGGTCAAAAAAATAACTGGAACCTTTACTCAACTTATTGTGGATAAATTACCACAAATAACACAGTGCTCTACATATTACAGAACTATAAAATAATTGTCCATCAATTTTACATAACGTCGAGTTTGGGGTTTCGACCATCGCCCACTTCTCGTGCAAGTCGTATTTCCACCTCGTTCTGTGCGGTATTTCTGTTGTTTGTGTGTATGACTTGGCACACTTCGAGCCGGTTCCCCCACCACAGAACCTGGTGATGCGGCCTGTGATAGTTCTCTTGAGTCTGGGAGACTAGCTCCTTCTGGGAAAGAGTTTCCTTCTTGTGGGAGAGTGTTCGCACTTGTCTGCTGCGTGTTGCCAGGGCATGGCTCAGCTGCTTCGTGCGCAGGTCGTATGTCCTTCCTGTCTCTGTGGAACTCAGTACCATTCGGTGTAGAGATGACGTAGCTCCGAGGGGACAGGTTTTCTCTTGCAATCCGGCCACGTTGCCACTCGGTTGGTTTGGCATGAAACCTCACCTGCTGCTGCTGTTCCAGGCGCGGCAGCGGCTTGGCGCTTGCCTTCTCATTGAAGTATGCTGCCTGTTTTTCTTGCCGGACGGCCAGTTGTCATCCCATGGGCGGGACACGATGTGGCAGTAAGAGCGATGGAAATTTGCTTCTTAACAGTCTACTGTTCAGTAACTGTGAGGGGGCATAGCCGCCTGTCCCGTCAAGGCGGGTGTTGCGGTATTCGAGGATGGCGTACATCGGGTCACAGCCGCTGCGTTTGGCTTTCTTCATACCTTTTATAGTTTGCACACAACACTCTATCTGCCCGTTGCTCTGTGGATATATGGGAGTTGAGGTGACATGAGCATATTCCCAGTCATCCTGGAACCTACGAAACTCAGCATAGTCAAATTGTCTCGCGTTATCTGTCATCACCAAGTCAGGAATGCCATTCTGGGCAAACATGCCCGTCATCTCACGTATCACCGAATGTGACGTCATGTCCGTCAGTTGCGCTATTTCTGGGTATTCGGAGTAATAGTCCACTGCAAGCAAATGGTCAACTCCATCCAGATGGAAGATGTCTGCTCCGACCTTAGACCAAGGTCTGCTGGGGATGAAGTGTGGTTGGAGCGGCTCGCTTGCTTGTGCTTTCCTGGTCGCCTGGCATATCGAGCAATTTCCCACTGTGTCCTCAATATGTGCATTCATTCCGGGCCTAACTAACTAAATTGTAGGCTCGTTGTTTAAGTTTCACTACTCCCAGATGCGATTCATGTAGCGCGTTTAGCATCTGCCTTCGCATGCTTTAGGGGACTACAATTCAGTTTTCCCTCAAGACTAATCCATCAATTTCAACCAGCTCGTGATGGTATGTATGAAAAGGAGTCAAGTCCCACATATTCAATCTCGTTTGAGCGCATTACTGACTTTCTGGGATTGAGCTTTAGGCCTGATTCTTTCACCCGTTCGAGCAGGGCTTTCACCCTTGCGTCATGTTGTGCTGCATTCACACCCCAAACGAGAATGTCGTCAACGGCTATCTCTACCCCTTCTAAATCGCTGAACTCTTCCTGCATCGCCCGCTGCCAAATCTCACTTGCGGATGAGATTCCAAATGGAAGCACGAGGAATCGGTATCTCCCAAAGGGAGTATTAAATGTGGTCAGACGCGAGCTGGCATCGCTCAGTGGAAACTGCCAGTACCCACTATTCGAGAATTTCGAGAACCATTCTGCCTTCGGCATGCGGGCTGCAATGTTCTCGAACGTCGGCATCGGGAAATGCTCCCTACGAATGGCCGCATTGAGGTCATGTGGGTCAAGGGATATGCAGACTTCGCCAATGCTAACCACAGTCATTGAATTCACCCAATCCGTCGGTTCGCTCACGGGCTTTATGACTCCCAAGCTTTTCATGCGCTCTAATCCGGCTTTGACCTTATCCCTGATCTTATTGGGGATAGTGTGGGGTGGGTTTTGCTTAGGTTCCACGTTCCTTTGCAGCGCTATGGTGTACTCATGTCTTTTTAGCTTTCCCAGCCCTTGAAAAATTTCGTGGTTTTCCTCAATGATCCTCGCAGTGTATGATGGGCTCGCACTCACGCCATCAACCACCTCCTTTCACACAAGAAGCCCTAACTTTTCACACGTTAGTTTCCCAAATATGGGTTTCACATTCCCCTCCACTACTTGAAAGACAACTCTATATTCTTTCTTACCTACTTTGACGTTCCCCTTTGCCTGCCCCACAGGGTTCATTCAGTAAGGCAAGCGCTCTGGCAGGATGTCGACTCTGGCAGAACGCCAGAGTCAAGTTTGAACTCAATGTTCACATTGTTGATGCTGCACATCTGTCCCCCATTCGCGCGTCGACTCAATAATGGCGTCAGTCACGGCGTCAATGTAGAATACATCAACGTCGTCGTCCATTGGCTCAGGCAGCGGTGAAGCGTTCGTCTGGAAATCGATGTCGCGGACGTCACGGCTCCAATCCCCGGCCTTTTGTCTGATTAGCCGGTCATGTTGTCAGGGACGTGGGCGGCTGTTGGGCGCTCGATTTACCGGGCAGTCGGAGGATCTGGAAAGATGTCCAATCTCTCCGCAGGTATAACATCTCATGTACTGAGCGGTGCAGTAGTTGCCTTTATGGCCGCGGTTGCATGACTGGCCTACGGTATCCTTACCAGAATCACGGAATTCTGTCTGTGGCAGTCTGGGTCGCGAATCCCTGCCTCGGCCCCATGGCCGACTGGCGCTGTCCCGTTTCACGTCATCCACTGTCTCTTCTGTGTCGATGGCGGTTGGGGCAAGTTTCTTCACATGCTCGGCTGATGTTTCTGCGATCATACACATGTCACTGCATTTTTACAGTGTTAAATCATCGCATTGTAGAAGTTTCTCCCGGAGCGGCTGGCTGGTGATGTCGCAGACGATTCTGTCTCGCAGCAACGAATCATTGATAATGCCAAACTCTCAATCATTAGCTAAAGCCTTCACTGCAGTCAGGTAGCTGGAGAAGGTCTCCCCTCGCCGCTGATTACGTGTATTAAATAAGTATCTTGTGACAGTTAAGTTATTTTTTGGTTCACAGTAACTTATTCTTCAGCGGTTGTATTTTGTCACTTTCCTCAGGGGTGAACCGAAAGGTCTCATAAAGCTTCTGAACTGCTGGTCCGGCCACGTGGAGAAATGTTGCAGCTGGAATGCCTTTATCCAGTCCTTATAATTCTTGGCCAAGTTTCCTTGCATGGAGAGTGGCCCTGGAGGCTTGAGTCCTACCATTCTTTTCTTTAGGTTTTTTTACTTTGACACCATGTAATGTTCTCTGTAAGGCCCGGTTGTGACTAGCACAATTAATACACGTCTGCCATCTTGTAAGTAAGATTTAATCTGAACAACCAACGGAAACTTCTAGAAGGTCACCTGACCTGAGTCACGAGGTACAGGCACATTTGCATATACATCACAGACTACATTATTGAGCAAAGTGTGTTAGCATGGACTGAAGATTGGTAATCACATTGGAAACAGTGTGGGAATAAAGGGGTCTTTATCAGGCTGGAAGGATGTTAACTTGTGGAGCATATATAGGATATATATGTGATATATATATGTTATATATATATATATATAAGATATATATTGTGGAGCATATATGTGGATATAAAGGGGAATATCTTGGCATTCAATTACTTACGACGCATTATAGCCTGGGAGTGGGGGCGAGAAGAAGTGAGGGCATCAATAAGGTGTCGTTTGCCAATGACACGAAAAAGCATATCAGATTCAGATTCAGATTCAATTTTAATTGTCATTGTCAGTGTACAGTACAGAGACAACGAAATGCATTTAGCATCTCCCTGGAAGAGCGACATAGCAAATGATTTGAATAAATAATAATAAGTGTCCGGGGGGGGGGGGGGGGGGGGTGATTGGCAGTCACCAAGGTACGTTATTGAGTAGAGTGACAGCCGCCGGGAAGAAGCTGTTCCTGGACCTGCTGATTCGGCAACGGAGAGACCTGTAGCGCCTCCCGGATGGTAGGAGGGTAAACAGTCCGTGGTTGGGGTGAGAGCAGTCCTTGGCGATGCTGAGCGCCCTCCGCAGACAACGCTTGCTTTGGACAGACTCAATGGAGGGGAGCGAGGAACCGGTGATGCGTTGGGCAATTTTCACCACCCTCTGCAATGCCTTCCGGTCGGAGACAGAGCAGTTGCCATACCATACTGTGATGCAGTTGGTAAGGATGCTCTCGATGGTGCAGCGGTAGAAGTTCACCAGGATCTGAGGAGACAGATGGACCTTCTTCAGTCTCCTCAGGAAGAAGAGACGCTGGTGAGCCTTCTTGATCAGAGTTGAGGTATTGTCTCGATGGTGCAGCGGTAGAAGTTCACCAGGATCTGAGGAGACAGATGGACCTTCTTCAGTCTCCTCAGGAAGAAGAGACGCTGGTGAGCCTTCTTGATCAGAGTTGAGGTATTGTGGGTCCAAGAGAGGTCATCGGAGATGTTGACTCCCAGGAACCTGAAGCTAGAAACACGTTCCACCTCCGTCCTGTTAATGTGGATGGGGGTGTGCGTGCCGCCCCTGGACTTCCTGAAGTCTACAATGAGCTCCTTGGTCTTCTTGGAGTTAAGGGCCAGGTTGTTGTCAGCGCACCATGCTGCTAAGTGCTGGACCTCCTCCCTGTAGGCCGACTCATTGTTGTTGCTGATGAGGCCAATCACCGTTGTATCATCTGCATACTTGATGATGGTATTAGTACCATGTACAGGTGTGCAGTCATAGGTGAAGAGGGAGTAGAGGAGGGGGCTCAGCACACAGCACGGGGTTCAGGGTGAGGGTTGAAGAGGTGTGCTTGCCTAACCTAACAGACTGGGGTCTGTTGGTTAGAAAGTCCAGTATCCAGTTGCAGAGGGAGGGGTCGATGCCCAGGTTACCGAGTTTGGTGATCAGTTTTGATGGTATAATGGTGTTGAATGCTGAGCTGTAATCGATGAACAGCATTCTTACGTAAGTATTCTTACGACATTCTTACGACAGTATATTAGGATTGAATAAGTGGAAGAAAACTTGGCAAATGGAGTATTTCGTGGCAAAGTGTGAGGTTACACACCATGATGAGAGTAACTTAAATTCCAACTATTATCCAAAAGCAGAAAATATTGCAGATGGGTGGGAACCAGTGTAGTAGGTTAGAAATTGGAGGGACTGATGGGAAGGTAGAGGTTAGAATCAAAAGGACTCAAAGGAAGGAGAGGCAGGGAGAGGTGAAAGAATATGGTGACGCTGATGGGATGAAGAGTGCTTATTTCAATGTACGGAGTATTGTGGAGAAAGCAGATTAACTCAGAGCCCGGATCAGTCCTTGGGACTATGCTGTTGTGACAATTGCAGAAATGTGGTTGCGAGAAAGACACGACTGACAATTTCTGGGGTACCAATGGTTTAGACATGTTTGAGAGGGAGAATAAAGAGGTGTAATTGTGTTATCAGACAAACTGTCACAGCAGCACTCAGAGAGGACATACTGGAGGGTTGTCCAATGTGGGAAGCTCGGAAACAAGAAAAGCGTATACACTCCAATGGAATTGCACTATATGCTTTTCAAAGAGCAAGCAAGAGATAGAAGGAACAGATATATCGACAGATTACCAAAGCATCAGGGTTGTCTTAGTTAATTCTCCAATATTGGCTAGGGTTTGCTCAGTGCGAAAGACTTAGAAGAGGCAGAATTTGAGGTGAATTCAAGAGGGGTTCTGGAAACAGTATGTAGATAGTCCAACGTGAGAAAGGATGGACCTTTTATTGTGAATTGCGCCTGGCCAGGTGACCAGTATTTCAGTAGAAGAGCATTTTGGAGATAGTGATCACAACTCCATGAGTTTTATGATTGTTTTGAATAGGAGAAGAGTGGACCTTGCGGGAAAGTACTAAATTGGAGAAAGGCAAATTACAACTTTATTAGGCAGGAGCTTGACAGGGCATACAGGAAACAATTGTCTACATCTGACATGTGGGAGTCATGTAAAGAACAGTTGATCAAAGTTCTAAAATGCCAATGCGTGTGCCAATGAGGATGAGGGATAAGGATAGCAAGTAATGGAACCTTGTGTTGACCAAAGACGTAATAAATTTGGTCAAAAAGATAAGGTGTGCATGCAAAGTTTAAGAGGATGGAGTCAGACAGATCTGAGGAATATAAAGGGAGGAGAAAAGAACTCAAGAAGAGCCAAAAGGAGCCACTTTGATGAGTCAGATCAAAGAAAATGCCAGCTTTCTATACCTATATTAAAAACATGAGTTAAACCAGGGAGAAAGTAGGGCTGCTCAAGAATAAAGGAGGGAATTTGTGCTTGGAGTCTGGGGATGTAGGCGAGGTGCTAAGTGAGACCGCATCTGTTTCACAAAGGGCATGGAGGACTATGAGATCAGTGTGGAGAATACAAATATGTAAGGGCATTTTGAGATGGAGGAGGAGGTGGTGTTGGGGCTCTTGAAGACCTCTTCCCACATTGGACAAACCCTCCAGTATGTCCTCTCTGAGTGCTGCTGTGACAGTTTGCCTAATTAATAGAACAACTACACGTCTTTATCCTCCCTCTCAAACATGTCTAAACCTTTGGAGCCCAGGAAATAAATCCCCAGGACTCGATGGGATTAATCTCAGGTTATTGAAAGAGGCAAGAGAGGAGATTGTAGAAGATTTTTGCTTCTTTTGCCACAGACTAGGTCTCGGAGGACTGGAGAGAAGTTAATGTTGTTCCTTTATTTAAGAGGGGAAGTAGAGCGAATCAAGGGAATTATAGGGCAGTGAGTCTCACATCAGTGGTAGGGAGGCTATTGGAGAGGATTCTTCGGGATAGGATTTATTCCCATTTGGAAGAGAGTGGGTTAATTAGGGACAGTGAGCATAGCTTTATACACAGTAGGTCAGGCCATACTAACTTGATCCAGTTTTTTGAGGAGGTGACAATGGTAATCAATGAGAGCAGGGTGTAGGATGTTATCTACATGGATTTTATTAAGGCATTTGATAATGTCCCCTACAGTAGGCTGATCCAGAAGATTAAGATGCATGGGAATAACAATGATTTAGACTTGGCATACTGATAGAAGCAAAGGGTTATGGTGGAAGGACAATTATTCAGGCTGGAGGTCTGTGACCAGTGGAATTCCACGGGGATCTGTGCTAGGACCTCTGCTGTTTGTGATATATAGAAATGACCTGGACAAAAATGAAGATAAGTTGGTTAGTAAGTTTGCACATGACACCATTGTGAACTGTGAGGAAGGCTGTCAAAGTAGCAAAGAGGGATATGGATCAGCTACGGAAATGTGTGGAGAAATGGCAGATAGAGTTTGATTCGAGTAAGTGCGAGGTATTGAACTTTGGCAGGTCAAATGTAAGGGCAAAATCTCCAATTATTGCCATCACCCGAAACAGCATTGATGTGCAGAGGGATCGGGGTCCAAGTCCATAACTCCCTGAAAGTGGTAACACAAGTAGGTGGAGTGGTAAAGAAGGCATATGGTTTGATTGCTTTCATAGAGCAGGGAATGGAGTATAAGAGTCAAGAAATCATGATGTAGCTTTAAACAACTTTAGTTAGCCGAATTTGGAGTATTGCATGCAATTCTGGTCGCCCCATTACAGGAAGGCTATGGAACGTTTTCTCTGGGACGTCAGATCTTGAGGGGAGATACAGATAAAATTATGTGGCACAGATGGGGGAAAACAGTCAGAACCTTTTCCCCTTGGATGGAAAAATCAAATACTTAAAAACATAGCTTAAGATGAGTGGGGCAATGTTTAAAGGAGTTATGCGGGGCACCATTTTTACACAGAGAGTGGTGAGTGCCTGGAACATGCTGGGGTTAGTGGTTAAGAAAGATACAATTGTGGCATTTAAGGGACTTTTGGATAGGTATAGAAATGGAGGGATATTGATTAAACAAAGGTAGATAAGAGATAGTCTTGGCATCAGGTTCGGCACAGACAATGTGGGCCGAAGACCCTGATCTTGTGCTGTACTGTTCTATGTTCTATATAAGTGATCTAGGTCTTGAGCATGGATCACAAAGGTTTTCAGACAGGTACAGCTAGTAGTTAGGAAGCAATTACATACTGCCTTTATTGCAAGAGGGTTGAAGTTTAGAAAGAGGGACATATTGCTACCATTTTACAAATAGACGTGAGCCCGCATCTGGTGTGCTGTCCTCTTATTTAAGAAATTATATTCTGGTATTGAAGGCAGTCCAAAATAAATTTGTTAGATTAATTCCTGAAATGAGAGAGATGCCTTATCATGCACAGTGAAATAAAATGATCTACATTCTTCGAGATTTAGTAAAAGCAGGAGTGATCTTATTAAAACATAGGATCATAACACAAGCGCATGATGGAATAGGTGTTGAGATGTTTGCGCCAGTCAGAGAATTTCAATTGATAGGACCTAGTTACAAGATTAGGGGGCAGTTATTTAAAACGAAGTAGGAACTACATCGTGTGAAAGGTGGCGAATCTGTGGAAATATTTATAGGGTTTTAGAAGCTAGATCACTGGGGAATGAGTGGAGCAGGGTAATCTGCTATTTTCTCCTTTGTGATCTAAAACTAAAGCAACATATTTACTTTTGTATGAGCACAGAACAAAATTCCAGATATACCATTTTGCAATGGGCCCAACCATATTTTAACCACTTGCCAACCTTAATGCATTTGAAAGACATTCAAAAAACAATATCTATCTCTATACCAATAAAAGTCTCATTGTGTGTGTGTGTGTGTGTGTGTGTGTGTGTGTGTGTGTGTGTGTGTGTGTGTATTTATATATATAAACTTATAATGACTCACATTTTCCCCTCCACACAGCGATCAGGTTCACTTAAAATGTGATCCTATATTTCACAAGTTATTGGTGAATAAAAAGACAAAATGGCCTTTTTAACCGTATTTCACACCCAGATTCATCAACCAGCTTCGACTGATGATGTCACAATGAGGTGGGTCGGGTCGGCGCTCGTTTCACACACGCATTCCCGCAGCCTCGCTCGGGTCCACGCCCAGCCTTGGCCTCGCTCGGGTCCTAAGGTCCACGCCCGCCCGCGGCCTCACTCGGGTCCCTCCCGCCCACAGTACGGTGCTCCCTCCCTCCCTCCCACAGCGCGGTGCTCCCTCCTCACCGCCCCTCCCTCCCTCCCATAGCGCAGTGCTCCCTCCTCAACCCCCCTCCCTCCCACACACTTCCCATCGCGGACCAAATATGATTTGAAAGTACGGCCAACTCTCAACACCGTGGTAAATGAATTCAATCCCACTTACAGACCAGCTTCTAAAGTTATTCAAGATCATTTACCAGCTTCACATTCCTGACAACAACTCAGAAACCATCGAGACTTCAATGCACATAGTTCTGAAATTTGCTGTGAGCACGAGAAGGACCAAAATTGCAACGCCATAAAGTTGTCCCTTCCACCTCACCCCCCCCCACACACACCCCCTCCCCTCCCACACAACCCCCTGCCCCCCACACCTGCCTGTGTTCCGTTGGGTGAACGGGTTGCGTTGGGGGAACGGGTGAGTGTTGTAATATTGCATTGGGGGAGCAGACCCAACATGTCTGCACTTGGTCTAGTAAACTATTAAAAGTCTTGTCTTGTTTGTCTGTCTGTCTGTGAGATCAAGGAACTACGCACACTTATGTACCGCCAAAATGGTATACAGATCGCTCAAATTTATGCAGAATCTTACTCGGCTTTTTCCCGTGGTCGTTAGTATCAAGTTTCTTCACATTTGGTTACATTTCACAGGTTATTGATATTTAAAGTATTAAAAAAGCCAACTTTGAAAATAATAACTGCCTGTGAGTGAGAAACTTTTCGCGCAGCTTCCAGTGATAATGTCACGATGATATCTCAGTCGTCCAATCACATTGGGATCGCATTTACACAAGCTGTGAAGATTCCGAAAACCGAAAATGACATCACAATGTGATCTCTGCTGCCAATACAGAAGCTATTAGAGTGGGGGATGGGAGGAGAAGAAATGTTATTTAAACATTGTCTTTACTGGGGGAGTGCGAAAGGGGAGAGGTGAGGGAGGGAGTGACTGAGGGTAGGGAAAAGGAGCGGGAGGGAGAGGTGACAGAGTGACAATGGGATCAGCAGCTTCAAGGGGTGTAAGGAGAGAGTGAGATTTTTGCGCCCCCCCGCCCCCACGTGGGAAGGATTGATTCGTTGGGAGAACGGGTGAGAGGTGGAAACAAGTTGCGTTGGGGGAAACGGGTGAGTGGTGGAATATTGAGTAGGGGAAATGGGGCCCAACAGTCAGGAGGGTAGGGAGGGGAGAGGGGTTATGGAGGGTGGGAGGGAGGGGCTGAGTAGAGAGTGACTGAGGGGAGGAGAAAGGAGAGGGAGGGAGAGGTGAAGGAGGGAGTGGAGGAGGGGAGGAGGTGATGGGAGAGAAGAGGAAGGGTGAAGAGGAGGGGGAGGGGATGAGGAGAAATGAGCTGTGCCTGCACAGTTGGGGGCTCTGGGTGAGTGGTAAAATATTGCGTTGGGCGAACAAGGTTACGTTGGGGAAATGGGTGATGGGGGTGATTGGCTCCGGGGGACGCCTGTCTCCGGCGTGAGCGCCGACGCCGCGTTCTGGGACCAGCCCTCCTGTGTGACACCCCCAGCTTTGGGGGACATGGCCCAACGGGTCCCACTTGGTCTAGTTATTTATAAAAGTGTCCACTAGAATTGCTTCACATTAATTATATTCCTGAAACCATAAATAATGTAATATTAGAAGTAACAATGCCAAGTTTTGGCTTCCATTCAGATGCAAAAACATAGGAAGGAAAAGACCAATCAGCTCATCAAGATAATTCCGCACTCAGGCTTCCTATCCTAACTCGATCATTCCATTCCGAACAAGGTATACAAGAAGAAAATAAGTCGGACTAAATAAATAAATAAACTGAAAATCAACTGACGTACAAAGGTCATCTTGATACTAGAAGTATGTTTAAACATTCTATGATTGTCGAGAAATAAGAAATTACCTGAGTCATTAGAACTCTGAATAGGTTCTTTTAAATGAGCAGCGTATTTGTGCAGAAGATTCACCATCACCTCAAGCAATCCAACCTCCCGATACACATCCCGAAAAATAGGATCATGGCGTGCAAATTTCAAAAGTGTCTTCATTGCGATGATGCTACATTGGTAAGACGTGCTGGACCTTAATAAGATGCTGACACTTATTAGTTCTTTACAAGGAATATAGTTTAAGCTGAAAATAATCAACTCCAACATTTCAAAGTACTTTGGCTGCACCTCTGGGGCTTTCGAAATCTTCTCAGCAAACTGAGAGAGGGTGTGCTGAGATTCTAGGATGAAGTAATTGGCATTATCTGCCATGTAGATGTTTGAAATGGCATCTAAGATGATTCTGGCAAGATGGCTTGTTTTCACTTTTAAAAAGGCGATCTGAAGAACAGAAAAGGCTTGGATGTTTTTTACTGTGCGACCTAGTTTAAGAAAAGGATGAGAACATTCAATGCACAATTTTAATAACTAGTCTGCAATTTCAGAAAATGCATTTCATGTATATCCCCAATACATTTAAATGAATTTTATCAAAGCAAAAACTAAACAGTAGCAAACATTCACATCATTAATAACAAAATACCTTCCAGAATTTAATTTGCTGATGAGCTTTCAAGACCAGAGTTCTACCAATTTCTTCACACCAAGTGGATCCTTTTCCTATCTATACACCAAACTGTTTCCCAAACGTGGTACAATAAACATTTCAAACTCTTTCTTTCGTTCAGCATTTTCCTCAATAATAAAACAATGTAAAAAATTAAGGTGAATGGTCTACTGCCCGTGTTCTCCATTTTACTCTAACACATTTTTCTACTATAAAACCCCGGATGCCTGGACGTGACTCAGTCACTCTGCAGGATCACGAGTGAGAGGCCACGACTCTCATTCTAAGCTGTGAATCAACTGAACTGTGAGTCTGCAATGTACTTGCAATCAATGATTTGTTAGCCCTTAATGACAATGCCATGAGTTGTTTGGCCTGCTGCCCTGCCTGTGCTTGAAATTGCAATGCTTTATTAGGTCTGACTGTGTTTGGAAGGAATAAATGCTTTTTTAGGTCCGACTGCGTTTGGTTCAAAAGTCACGCACATTTCGTGACTTCCGCTTAGTGGACAGGTCTCGTTGATTGCATAATTTCCGGTGAGTAAAGAGGTCGCGCTGATTGCGTAATTTCCAGTAAATGCAGAGGTCACGCTGATTGCGGAAGCCCCAAATTGGAGAGTCCGCGCTCAACCGTGTGAGTATTCAAGAAAGTTTACTGCCATATTTATGGTGTGTGTCTGTGAGTGTGTATATGTGTCTGTGAGTGAGAGTGAGCGAGTGTGTGTGAGTGTGAGAGTGTATGTGAGTGTGTGTGCATGTGCGTGTGTGTGTGCGCGCGTGTCTGTGCGTATGTCTGTGCGTCTGTCTGTGTGTGTGTGTGTGTGTGTGTGTGTGTGTGTGTGTGTGTGTGTGTGTGTGTGTGTGTGTGTGTGTGAGCGTGCGTGTGTGTGTGTGCGCACCAGCCGTCCCGTGTGAAGCTGGGACCCAACGGGTCCCACTTAGTCTAATACAATGATATCAATTTGAAATTATCATTTACAAAAGTGTAATTTTTTTGGTATTATATGTAAAATTATATTTAAATATAGTACATAATTTAAAGATATTTGATCAACATTAAAATCTGATGAATAAACTTTTATCTGGAGATAACATTTGCAGTAGAAATGATTATTTGCATTAAAATGGTGTGATATGTAACATTATATTGCTAACATGAATTAGATTATCATGTTACATTTTCAAAAAATAAACAGTTGCTTCCAGGGTATTCATTATAGTTTTATTCTTTACATCAACATTAAGAATGAACCCATAACATTACCTTTGCCAGTAGGTTGTGGTACTGCAAATCCTGGCAGAAGGAAAGGTGCGCCACTACTTATGCCTGTGGGTCTTAATTCATTGATCCCATATGTTGTTAATGAAGTCACCAAGTGTACCAAGTCCATCAGTGCCTCTTTAGCATCAGGCTCTTTTGTTTGTTCCAATCTAAAATTTGTATGCACATAATGATTAGCTGATATGTTAACTATTGTATAAAACATTAAAATTAGCTGCAAACAAGCTAAACTGTTGTTTCTACAGTATGAAAGGTTATAATAAAGAGCAGTGCCAACTTACGCTTTGGATATAAGCAAAGGACAATTTTGAAAGCGGATGGACATATGGAAAAATGGTAAATTGTAGCTTAATCATTTCAGAGGGACTGCTGATTGAAAACTCTAGCTTCTCAGGACATCAGCCGCTTTGAGGAGGTTCCCTCCCAGAGGTTTTGACTGGGGTACATACCACAGATGAAAACAGGGTTTACTGGGAGATGACCAAACCAGAAACTACCTTGGAGTTGATGGTTAAGTGTAAATTTCAAGCCAATGTCAATTGCAGTTACAACATGCAACTGATCTGTGTTTACTGCCAAATTCAACGCCAGCAGCCATCCCAATGCTATAGCTTCATGCAGTAGGCTAGGATTGAAAACTCCCAAATACATCCAAGTACAACAGGAGAACATAGTTATCCACAAGGTGATAACCTTCAACACATTTTAAGTACTAGTGGCACAGCAGCAAAGTTGCTGCCTTACAGCGCCAGAGACCCGGATTCGATCCTGACTATATGGAGTTTGGAAGTTCTCTCTATGTGGTTTATCCGGGTTGGTTTGCTCCCACACTCCAAAGAAGGGGAAATCATGCTTGTCTAATCTTCTGGATTTTATTTGAGGAAATAACTAGGAAAATGGACAAGGGAGAGCAAGGGTGTACCTGGACTTTCAGCAAGCATTTGATAAGGTCCCACATAGGAGATTAGTGGGCAATATTAGAGCACATGGTATTGGGGGTAGGGTGATGACATGGATAGAAAATTGGTTGGCAGACAGGAAACAAAGAGTAGGGATTAACGGGTCCCTTTCAGAATGGCAGGCAGTGACTAATGGGGTACCGCAAGGCTCGGTGCTGGGACCGCAGCTATTTACAATATATATTAATGATTTAGATAAAGGGATTACAAGTAACATTAGTAAATTTGCATATGACATAAAACTGGGTGGCAGTGTGAACTGTGAGGAGGATGCTATGAGAATGCAGGGCGATTTGGACAGGTTGAGTGAGTGGGCAGATGCATCGCAGAAGTAGTTTAATGTGGATAAATGTGAGGTTATGCACTTAGGTAGCAAAAACAGGAAGGAAAATTATTATCTAAACGGTGTCAATTTGCGAAAAGGGGAAGTACAACGGGATCTACGAGTCCTTGTTCATCAGTCAATGATAGTAAGCATGCAGGTACAGCAGGCACCTGCATGTTGGCCTTCATAACAAGAGTAGTTGAGTATAGGAGCAAAGAGGTCCTTCTGCAGTTATACAGGGCCCTAGGGAGACCACATCTGGTACATTGTGTGCAGTTTTGGTCTCAAAATTTGAGGAAGGATATTCTTGCTATTGAGGGAGTGCATCGTAGGTTCATAAAGTTAATTCCCGGGATGGCGGGACTGTCATATGCTGAGAGAATGGAGCGCCTGGGCTTGTATACTCTGGAATTCAGAAGGATGAGAGGATATCTTATTGAAACATATACAATTATTAAGGGTTTGGACACACTAGAGGCAGGAAACATGTTCCCGATGTTGGGGGAGTCGAGAACCAGGGGCCACAGTTTAAGAATAAGGGGTAAGCCATTTAGAACGGAGATGAGGAAACACTTTTTCACACAGAGAGTTGTGAGTCTGTGGAATTCTCTGCCTCAGGTGGAGGCCGGTTCTCTGGATACTTTGGGCTCTTGAAGATAGCGGAGTCAGGGGCTATGGGGAGAAGGCAGGAACTGATTGTTGATGATCAGCCATGATCATATTGAATGGCAGTGCTGGGTTGAAGGGCCGAATGGCCTACTCCTGCACCTATTGTCTATTGACGTACAGGTTTGTAGGGTAATTAGCTTCTGTAAATTGTCCCCAGTGTGTAGGATAGTGTTAGTGTATGGGGTGATCGCTGGTCGGCACAGTCTCAGTGGGCTGAAGCGCTGTATCTCAAAAGTCTAAAGTAAAGTCTATATTTCGATCAGGTCCATACAACTACCATGGCAAGTTAGCAACATGAAGAACTTTTATTATTGATGATTTGACTTCAGCAAAACACAGTGCAGAACTAATTTCTGCCAATTAGTTTCACTTCTAGTCACTTGTGTGTTTTTGGCATACATTTAACCAGAGCAATTGCACTGCAGTTAACCGCAATGTTATAGCTTGCAAACAGTGCTTTTGAAGAAATCTAACAATGTGCTCTTGTATTAGGCGATTTTTCAGGCGACTGAAAAACCAGCAACTGGAACTGCGACTGTCAGTGTGGAACACACACACACATCGCTTCCTTCACCAGCCCGTTATGCAGGCGGGGGACAGGGCAAGCGGGGGGGGGGGGAGCGTTGTCTGAGTGAAATTCACACGGTGCAAAGCCAATTTAATACAGACACATGAACAGGAAGGTTTGCGCTATAATTTAGACCGTGAAAGCACAGTGTACGGGAAGGGTCACGTAAGTCCTTTGAGAGTGGGGGAGATGGGAGAGAAGGGGGGGGGGGGGGGGGGGGGGGTGAGCGGAGTGGAGACAACTTTTTAGAAGCCAGAGGTACACAGCTGTGTATTAACATTATCGGTCGGTTATACTTGGTTCTGAAAACTACTGCTTACGTTTTTTTCCCCAATGAGCCAATGAAATTCACCGATCAGCACCGGCTACAACCTACGACAACCTACGACAACCTGACAACCCACTACCACTGCACCTACGTCACAAGAACTCTCGCTACTCTCCATGGCGGCTTCATTCTGGTCGCCACTAATTTTTCAACATGTTGAAAAATTCGCGGCGACCATAATGAGGCCGCTACTAGTTCCCAGAATGCGGGAACTCCTCACGACCATGAAGGCGACTCCCCAGCAACCACCATGTGGCGGCCGCGTAGTCTCCTGCAGTCACCTAAAAAGTCGCCTAAGTGAGACAGGCCCATTATCCTCACACCGGCTGCAACCATCATTCTCCTGCCAATCTAAAAACATGGGCAGATACACTTTATACCATTTTTGAATTTAGATGCTACTAGGTTTAAATCAGAAATAGTACTGAATGTTCACAGTGTACAATCTTTTATAGTGACCTTAAAATTAAATAGCTAACCACAACCGACAACAATGCCCATCCAAAAATAAAAGCACAATAAGAATATATGGAAATTACTCAGCCGGTCAGGTAGCTTTCGTGGAGAAAGTGTTTACATTTGAAGTCAATGAACTTTGATCTGACAATGAAACACATATATGCACACAGTACTTTCTAAGAAAAGGTCACTGATATGAAACATTAACTACTGCTTCCTCCCATTAGCAATGCTCCCCAGATTGCTGAGTATTTTGAACATTAAACAGTAAAATCTCCAAACATCCATTGTCAACCATTTAGAAATCCCAATGGTTTAGAATCTGACTCACCAGGAGATGTTGTTGTGTTCTTTCCGCTCACTGCTAAGTTGGTTCCCACACTCCCTTTTCAGACATCAGGGCCCTGGTTTCCACCAACCTTCCCATTTACCAAGTTCCTGGTACCAAAATTCCCCTTTCCTTCAGCGGAATCCTGATTCCTGCCCTTCCAATCCACTCACCAGGGCCACAGTTCCTGTGTTTTCTTAAACTTTAAATTTTAATTATAAGTGAATTCAAAGTGTGTTGGGTTATACAAAAATAATAACATCCATCAGTCCAGAAAACCTGCTAGTCCGGAATCTCTAGAGTCCCAAATGGGACTGAATGTTGGAATTAATCCATTAAATTTTGCTTCTGTAACAATAAATATGATGCACACTTACTTGAGCAGAAGATCACAGAGAAATTGGTAACCTTGGCAAGACCGAAAATCATCCAAAAGAACTGGCGAGATATCACTGGAGTCTTTAAGAAAGCAGGACAGCCCAGCAAACATTTCAACAATTTCCAGGGGTAATAGATCTTCTGATTGCTGCATATTCTGGATACACGTGGCTACACATTCTTTCTCTGTATACAAAAATAGCACAGTATTTACATCTTGAATAGTTGCTAGAATAGATTTCTAAATTCTGGCAACAATTGTTTATTGAACAATTTTCTTGATAATTTCACACATGTTCTTCAACCATCATTTATCCAATGCAAATTAAAAATCAGGATTTTTGATGAGCTATCTAGTGTTATTATCTTATTTATGATGGCCAATCTTTAAAAATATTAGCTCCAGTTGGACAAGCATAATTTTAAGCTAAACAACAGATTTAGTTTAAAGATGCAGCATGGAAACGGGCTGTTCGGCTCACCAAGTCCACGCCAACTCTTGATCAACTGTTCACATCAGTTCTTTGTTATCCCACTTTCTCATCCACTCCTTCCACATTTCGAGCAATTTAGAGGGCAATTAACTACAAACCCACACGTCTTTGGAATGTGAGAGGAAACCAGAGCACTCGGAGAAAACCCACACAGAAATAGGGAGAACATGTAAACTCCACTCATACAGAACCTGAGGTCAAGATCGAACACATGCATGTCTCTGGTGCTGTGAGGCAGCAGCTCCACCAGCTGCACCACTTTAATTTAAAAGTTAGAGTATAAACTAATTACTGTTAAAAAGTTACCAGGCGTTATCTGTTACGTGACAGGTGAAGAGTGAATTTGGAGGCTTTTTATTAAATTAATTTATCTTCGGACACACTTTACAACAAAAAGGTGGGGAAATGGGATCAATTGCAAAGAGCTGATGAAGGGAAGACGGCGGATAAATTATATCATTCTTATACCAAGAAAGTCTGATGATTAACATAGCCAACAAAGCCTGAAAGCAAATCTCCAGTTCACATCTAAATCTGGTTGAGCCTTTCCATAGACTGTTTGTAAAGATCATAAGATCATAAATGATAGGAGCTGAATTAGGTCATTCAGCCCACCGTCTACTCCGCCATTCAATCATGGCTGATCTATCTCTTTCTCCTAACCCCATTCTTCTGCCTTCTCCCCATAACCTCTGAAACCTGTACAAATCAAGTACCTGTACTAAAAGTAAACACTTAAAGAAGGGGGTGTAATATGAATTCCAATCAATAACAAGCATCATAAGCTCCACAAACGTAAAGGAAAATATTACATCGAAGGACACACTAAGGATCAAAACAGAAAGTTGACAAAGGATTACAACATGTGGCAATCAAATAAAAAACGTTCCAAGAAATAGATTAAAGTATTTGGGAATATTTAATGAATTTAAATTAGTATGGATAGCTTTAAAATGAAGCAGTACAATAGGCTGAATGAATTGCACCGATTGTTTTTTAACAATTCAAATTCCTCTTTGCATGACAAAATATTAATGATAATGACATTGCAGGTACCTACCGTGAATATATTTGATAACATTGAGACTAAGTCCATGACGAGATATGGTCATTAGCACCTCTCCTGCGCTCTTCCTCCAAAGAATGTTATGGGGGGGACACCAAGAGGTAATAGCACTGAATAGTAGCTGGAGATCATCTTTTTGGGCTAGTTCTTCTGCCGGTGACACACAATTGCAGAGTTTCACCAAGATCTATCATAAAAGTATCACAATTGTAAAGTCAAACCCCGTGACCATATTTATTTTATATGAGCAAACTTGGTGATCTTCGTTGCTGATATATAATTCCATAAATATACCAAGTAATGCATAAATTGATGCAAGTGCACATGAAGAATTCTGTTTTTCTAGCTTCCTTAACTGTCACAAAGTGCTTAGCACCCAATTTCTAGCATAAAGATTTGCATGAAAAAAATAGAACTGCCATGTTAAATAAAAATAAAGCTGATATTGAGATTTGTTTATTGTAATATTAGATTCAAAATTTTGTTAGCTTCCAGACAGCCCTGGATTACTACATATAGATGAATCCAGTTTCTTCATAAATTTACTGAGGAAAATAGTTTACTATCTGCATTGACTATATTTTAATCTTTACCACAATATTTCTATCAATTGTTTGTCCAAGGCTGGGAGACAATATGTTTCCATCTACCCTGGTAATTACAGCCCATCCATGTGGGAACAAATGACATTGGTCTTGATGCACGACTTAAGTCACTTGTCATTGAGTCAGAGAGCACGGAAACAGTTCACCACATTCACGCCGACTTGTGGCGTCCAACGCATTAATACCATCTTCCAGCATTTGGTTCATAGCCTTTCATGCCTTGACTCATTTAGAAAATTACAAGCTGTCAGCAACACTGCTTTTTCAACCACTCTCTAAGGCAAATTATTCCAGGTACTTACCATTCTCTTGGTGATAAAGGTCCCCTTTAAATCTCTGGACCTTTAACTTAAATCTATGTTCCCGAATTTTATCCACCAATGATTTGGGGAAAGGCTTCCTGCGAACTAACCTGCATTCTGGTCACTGCGTGCCTTGAACTTGCTAAAGTTGATCGAACTAGGATGTTTGTGGGCAAAGGGATGCCCGGAGAGTGGGATGCTTTTAAAAGTGTGATGGTGAGAGTTTAAGGCATGCATGTTCCTATATGAGTGAAAGGCATGGCAGCTACATGGGGTAATGAGAAGAAGGAGACATGGGCCAGGTGCAGGCAGCTGGGATCAAGTAAATTCCTAGAGGAGTATAGGGGATTGAAAAATATACTTGAGGACATCAGGAGAGCAAAAAGGGGGCAGAAGATAGCTCTGGCAGATAAAATTAAGGAGAATCCAAAGAGATTTTATTTGTACATTAAGGGAAAGAGGATAACTAGAGAGAGAATTGGACCCCTCAGTAAACAAAGCAATCATCTACGGATAGTCAGTATGGTTTTGAACGGGTGAGATAATGTCTTACAAATTTGATTGAATTTTTTGATTGAAGCAAAAAGGTTAATGAGAGTACCCAGTTGGGCAGATGGGCTGAAGAATGGTTGATTAATTTTAATGTAGAGAAAAGTGAGAAGTTGCATTTTGAGAAGTCTATCATAGGCATGACCAATTCAATGAATAGTAGAGCTCTGGGGAGTGTTGTAGACCAGAGGGTTCTAGGAGTGCAGGTACACAGTTCCTTGAAAGTGGCGTCACAGGTGCAATGATTTTTGGCACATTGGCCTTCATCAGTCAGATTATTGAATATAAGTTGGGAGGTCATGTTGCAGTTGTAGAAGATACGATGAGGCCAGATTTAGGGTATTGTGATCAGTTTTGGGCACCATGTTATAGGAAAGATATTGTACAGCTGGAAAGAGTGCAGAGAAGATTTACAAGGAAGTTGCCAGGGCGCGAGGGCCTGACCTATAGGGAAGTTGAACAGGTTAGGACTCTTCTCTAGGATTCTTGGAGCACAGGAGGATGAGGGATAATCTTATAGAGGTGTTCAAAATCATGAGTAATAGATCAAGTAAATGCAGTCTCTTACTCAGAGTAGGGAGATCGAGAACCAGAGGACATGCGTTTATGTTTATCACTTGCCAGTTCTTGCGCCATCCCTCCTACCACACCCCATCCCATCCTTCACCTCTCTATCGCCCTCTCTGCTCTTTCAGTCCAGATGAAGTTGGTGCAACCCAAAATGTCAACTCTCCATTTTGCTCCACAGATGCTGCGTGATCCACTGGGTTCCTCCAGCAATTTGTTTTTTTGCTTCAGATTCCAGCACTAGTTAAGGACTGCACAGCTCACTTCACTGAATACTCAACTGAAATTAGTGATCATTACCAATAAGAAATCTGATACAGGATGAAGCTGTTACAAATTCTTCTAATTCATTTAGACCATTTGGATATAACAGACAAGGCAATCAAATACTGTCCACTCCCTTTGACAGTGAGCGATTTCTTAAACTGCTGCAGTCGATCTGGAGATGGTACTCTGGCAGTGTTTGCAGATGGAAAGTTATAAGATTTAGACTAAGATACAAATATGGAATATGTTTCCAAGTCAGGCAGAGTGTCTTTCTTGGATGGAAACTTGTGCGTAGTGCTCCTGTGCTTCTACTATCCTTATCCTTCTTAGTGGTACTACAAGTTTGGGAATTGGGTTTTTTTTTTTTGAAGATGGTTACTATCAAGGCCAAAGTGTGGTAAAGGTGGAGTGAACTGAAAATGCCATGTATGAATCTCAGGACATTAATACGTAGGTTCAAATATAATAGATTACGTCACCTGTACAAATACTTTTTGCAATAGTGACCGTCGTTCACTAAGTGGTAGCTCTGTCTGTGCTCCTCCAGGTACATCAGGCACATGAGGAAGATCAAAGAACAGATAGAGACATTTAACCAGTGTGGAAGGTAGAGACATTGTTGTCATGTAGTCTACAGTTTTCTGTTTGGTAAAAGAAAGAAAACCAGGTTATTGTTATCTGCTTTGAAAGAGCATTCTGAAGCTCTGACTGTACCTTTGAGTATTACAATGTTAAATACTTTCAAATACAACTTAAGCAGTAGTACCAGCAATAGAAAATATATTTCACAATTAAATCAAAGTCAACATACATTTAATTCACTCAATTGAGTTGGTTATCCTTTAATTATAACCTTGGGTTATCTATCACCCAAATATTAAAACTACCTCACCCTAGGATACCCTGTATGAATCAACTGTCTGTTGCTAGTTACTCATGAGAAGTAGTTGCATTTACCAAATTAACATTTCTCAAAAAATACTCATTAAAAAAACCTGAACTTAATATTCGTTGAGATCACTACTGAAGCTACCACATATATTTCATTTGTAATACTAGCTGTTGAAAATTGATGGGGGGGAAATCACTATTAATCTGGCACGTTCAGGACCCTGGTTTTCCAGGCTATTGGAAATTATTTATATTAATACATCACACCTTTAATTCATTTAAAAACAATGTTACACAGTAGAATAATGAATTATCCAGTGAACCCAGCATATTCAAAGGAAGCACAGCAAATGGATAAAATGAGCCCAGTGAGTGAAATAGAAAGAATATTGTTGGGTTGCATCACAGCTTGATTTGAGAACAGCTCTGCAAGATGGCAAGAAACTGCATAAAGTCATAGATGTAGCTCAGTCCATCACACAGACCAAACTTCCTACCATTGATTCCATTTACACGTCACGCTGCTTATGAAAAACAGCCAGCATAATCAAAAACGTCCCACTCTGGTCATTCATTCTTCTCCATACTCCCAATCATCAGAACATACAGAAGCTTGAAAGCATGCACCACCAGACACAGGAACAAATTCCTCCTCTGTTATCAGGCTTCAGAATAGTCCTTCCATAAGCTTGGGGACTGTCCGATTCACCTCCACCCTATTGAGGACATTGGACTTTGTCTATGGAGTGACTGCGCTACAATGCTGAGAACTAAATTCTACACACTATATTTTCCCCTTTGCTGTATTGATCGCACTTTTTTTTAAAGCTTAGTTTAGTTTTGAGATACAGTGCGGAAACAGGCTGTTCGACTCATCAAGTCCGCACTGACCAGCGATCCCCGCACATTAACACATTAGGGACAACTTTGCATTTATACCAAGCCAATTAACCTACAAACCTGTATGTCTTTGGATTGTGGGAGGAAACCGCAGATCTCGGGGAAAACCCACGCAGGTCAAGGGGAGAACGTTCAAACTCCGTACAGACAAGCACCCATACTCAGGATTGAACCTGGGTCTCTGGCGCTGTAAGGCAGTAGCTCTACCACTATGCCACCGTGCAACCTACTTGCGTTTGACTTGGATGTATTCAACTGATCTGTTTAGATAGTGTGCAAAATAAATCTTTTCACTGTACCCCAGTGACAATAATAAACCTAAACCAGTCCTGCCATCCTCATTACTTCCCACAGCATCTACTTCATGAAAGTGATAGAGATGAGATGAAACATGTCCTTTTATCTCCTTTCCCCATTCACCATCACATGAAAGCCTGATTTAAAAGAATCTGAAATCAGTTTATGTTTTCTTGACAATTTCTTTGCTATTCACCCACTACCTCCATCATTCTTTTGTCATCCAAATCACTCCTCCTCCCACTTGACCAGTTCCTGCTCCACTCCATACCTACCCATGAATCTGTTACATTTGCAATATTCTAAATGCAAAATGACTGCAGATGCTGTTGAAAACTCATGAATTGAAAGTTAAATGCTCTTTAAGCTGCTGACAGAGCTGAAATGTTGTCGTGATGTTGGTTGTCCTGTTAAGTACTTCCAGAATTTTACCTATTATTCTGATTTCTTGCATCTGCATTTCTTTGTCTTGTGACACAAACTTGATACTCCAGTTCTTATTTTATTCTAGGCTAAAATTGTAAAATTTCATAATATAACAATAAGGGAGTGCTTAGTGCAAGCGCAGACACAATGGGCTAAATTGTATCCTGCAACAATAGACATCATAAGCAATCATCTTAAATAACAGCAAGCTGAAAAAGACAATGGGTTACAAGGACAGTTCTACTTTGGTGCAAAACCCAAGAAGATGTGAAGCCAGAGAGGGTGGGAGCGTGCGGACATGGGAGGAAAATATTGGAAAAGGTAGGAAGGGAAATTATAGCTACATTGGGAAACACTATTTGACACGATTTGTTGTGTATCAATTAACCTGTCCTGATGATGCCAATAAGTTGATTGTAGTGAGAAGCATCCATCCTCTACTTGATTCTTCACTTTGATTAACTTCCAAAAATTGGACAATGGCTCGACTGGCTGCCTCTGTTGAAAGAAACAAATCATAAAAATACCTGATTTATTACTGTATCAATAGCCAGGAATATCATTCTATGTGTTTACGCATCACAAAATAGTGCACATTTCATATTCTGACAATAATAGATACTGAATATTCAAAATTGGTATGCATCACAACTATAAGTTCTGTGAATAAACAAACTTATCCAAGAGTTTTACAATACATACGTGGTGACACTATATGAACATTTATTAACTGAATAGGTACATGTCACATGTCAGGAACAAGATTTAGGTAACATCCAATTAAATTACGAAAATGAGGGGTAGGAATTGTTAATATGATTAAGGAGCTAAGAAGAGATTATAAGAAAGCATTAGTGGGCAATACTAAATTGAACCCTGAAATATTTTATAAATCACGTTTAAGAAATCATCTGGGAAAATGCTGTCTATTTAGTGTTCAAGTAAAATTCTTCACAGATAGGAAAAGAACAAGGGAAAATATTAAATGGGCACATTGCAGTTTTCCTTCCAAAGAAAGGGGATGTATTAAAAGCACCATGAAATATTAGGCAACGTTAATAAAAAAAGACAACAAATTAGCATTACTGAAAATGGAAAGTGACCTTGCCCAGATAGATTGCATCCCTGGTTACTAAAAGCAGCAAAGATGAAAAAAAAGCAGGCAATCTTTCAATGCTTATATTAAATTACTGGATATAGTACTAGAAGTGAGTTCTTATCATATACCATGATTCAAGAAAAGGAAGTGCAAAGGCAAAGTTATCTTAATTTAATACTTATGTTGCCAATACTTGATTGAAGCAAATTTTGTCAAACAATTGCTCATTTATTTGATTAGGTCATTCAACAGGTGTGTATACAAGCTTCTTGAAGACATTCAATGAATGACCACATTAGCTTCTTAAGATGATAAAAGTTCAAAAACGAAAGATGATAGAATGACAACAAAGTTGACACAGTAACGAGAAACACTGGAAGCTAATCATGGACATTTTTGAGACCAGAATGGTTCAATTTTGAGTCCTTACACTTAGCAATATGTGTTATTGACCTAGTCAGACTGTAGGCAGCAACATTATAAAATTTGCTGATAAGAAATGTAACCACTTAGTAGAGACCATGCTCCAAAACCAATGCAATTTCTAGAACACAAGAATTTAGCTAACTTTGGCTAGAGCATGTTTTAAATCTCAGTATTTTACAAATTTGAAAAAATAATGTTAAAGCTGACATATTACCCTTTCATCATAATTCTGCCCTTCTAATTCGAATGTGCATAAGCCATGCAAATGTTCATTAATTTAGGTCATAAGGAATAGGAGTAAAATTAGAACATTCGGCCCATCAAATCTACTTCTCCATTCAATCATGGCGGATCTATCTCTCCCTCCTAACCCGATTCTCCTGCCTTGTCCCCATAACCTTGGCACCTGTACTAATCAAGAATCTATCTACCTCTGCCTTCAGAATATCCACTGACTTGGCATCCACAGCCTTCTGTGCCCAAAATTGCTCACAATATTCCAAGGGCGGCTTTACCAGCACCTTATAGAGCCTCAACATTACATCCCGGTTTTTGTACACAAGCCCTCTTGAAATAAATATTAGCATTGAGTTTGCTTTCTTTACTACCGATTCGATTTGCAGATGAACCTTTTGGGAATCCTGCACCAGCACAGTCCCTTTGCACCTCCAATTTCTGCATTCCCACCCCATTTAAAAAAGTCTACGCCTTTATTCCTTCTACCAAAGTGCATGATTCCACACTTTGCTACACAATATTCCATATGCCACTTCTATGCCCACTCTCCCTTCCTGTCCAAGTCCTTCTGCAGAGTCCCTGCTTTCTCTGCACCACCTGCCCCTCCATCTATTTTCATATCATCTGCAAACTCTGTCACAAAGCCTTCAATCCCCTCGTCCAAATCATACACAACGTGAAGAGTAGCGGCCCCCAACACCGACACTTGCGGAACTCCATTTATTTCATTTGTATCATTTACCTCTATATAAAATATAGCAAGGTACATTAAAAATTGTGGCAAAGGACCAGTCAATGTTGGGACTAGGAGATTGGACAGACAAACACTGATCCCATGTTTAGAAGGTGTTCTTAGCAAGTTTGGCACCTGCCATTTTCTAAATCGAAACAAAAGGAAAATATTCCAAATGCTAAATTCTTTAAATAGAAATTGCTTCATTTAACCTGAAGTACCAAATATGTTTTTTTCCTCTCTGAAGCATTTCTTGCATTTAATGATTTTGTTTTCAGAAATGAAACAGGTTGAAGTTTGTACTTATCACTACACCCACTCAGTGTCTGTAATTCGAGTTGGGAAAGTGTTAGGAGGAATTGAAAGCACTGCTAAATGAATACAACTTGCATTTATTAAGCCTCTTTAATGCAGCAAAAAGTCTCAACCTGCATCACAGGAGGCGGCGGGGTGGGAGAAGGGGACCGGAGGTTGAGTGGGCAAATTGGAGGAGCAGCACCTCATATTTCACTTGGGCAGCTAACAACCCAGCGGTATGAACATTGATTTCTTTCATTTCAAGTAACCCTCGTATTCACTCTCTGCGCCACCCCCCTCTAGTCGCCGTACCAGTTCTACTGTTCGCATTCCTCTATTCCAAGGGTTCCCAACCTGGGGTAAATTTACCCCCAGGGGGTAAATTTCGCCTACCCAGTGGGTAAATTTGTTGATTCTGGATTTGTACATATTTTGTTCTCATTGACTGAATGTGTTTGGTTCTGGTATACCCGTATTTGTTCATCATTAGCTGTTCATAAATAGTGAAATAACATTGTTATGTGCTATTAAAGTTGTCAGGGGTAAACGGGACGAAAAAGGTTGGGAACCCCTGCTCTATTCCTTTGTTATCACCTCTTCCCCAGCTAAAAATGGGCCATTATGGGCTCCAACTTTCCTTGGTCCTCTGTTGCCCACTCTAATTTGTTCTGGTCTTTTTCTACCTCCAGTTTCCTCTATTCTCAGCGCTGAGAAGAAGTTCCAACCCAAAACGGCACCTATTCCTTTTCTCCAGAGATGCTGCCTGACCCGCTGAGTGACTCTAGCACTGTGTGTCTAACTTTGGAATAAACCAGCATCTGCAGTTCTTTCCTACGCATTAGTACAACCCTGTGGTTCTTCTATCCTTCTGTAATTTGTCTACATACCTGATCCTCTATTTCCCACTGGCATTTGGATAGCCTATAATATAATCCCATAGAGTAATTGCTCTTTCCTCATTATTGAGCTCAGCCCATAATATCCGAGTAGACGTAACCACCAGTACTGCTGTGACATTCTCCCTGTTTAGCAAAGCAGCTCCTCCACCTCTTTTATCATCCCTCTTCTCTCTATCTTCTCTGAAACATCGCAACTCAGGCATGTTGAGCTGACAGTTGTGTCCCTCGCAACCAAGTTTCTGTAATGACCACAACATCAATAATTCCAAGCACTGATCCAGGCTGTAAATTAATCAGCATTCCCCACAATATCCTTGCATTGAAGTAAACACACTTCAACCCTTCATTATGCCCATATTTATGAATCTCTCCATGCTTGTCCTTCCATTGGGACTTACTTAACATAACCTCCACTTTATCATCAGCCTTTCCATTTGCTGCCCTGCTGCTCTGTTTCCCATCCTCTTGCCATTCTAGTTTAAACCCTCCCAAGTCCCGGGGAGCTGCGCACGCGGCGGGATCGTCCCGGGGAACCGCGCGGTCCCGAGTCACGCACTGAACAACCGTGCTGCCGACCAGACCGGTAAGCCCGACTCGCCCCACAGGCCTCCCAGGGAACTACGGAGAAGCCAGGCGGCAAGGCTTGCCTGGGCCGAAGGAGCCTCAGCGGCAGCATCGGGTGCCTCAGCAACAGCGTGAGCCTCGACGACAACAGGGGCCTTGGTGGTAGAGGGAACCTCATGATCGGCCTGCAATTGGACAGTGGAAGAACAAAGGAGGTCCGGTGTGGGGGAGGGCACTCTAGTTTAGAATCCTCTGCCCAGTGGTTAAGTCTGTGTTCGTTTGTTGTTCATTTGTTCCGGTGAAGGGGCTGCGCACACAGTAGCCAGACAACAGTCGCGTGTCTTTTTCTTCTTGTTTTCACTCTTAATTTCAAGATTTTCGTATACCTTGTTGTGTGTTATGACTATTGGCAGACCAATTTCCCTCCAGTGATGAATAAAGCTCTATGGTATCGTAGTATTAGTTGAAAGTGATTGCTCCATGGCCATGAATAATCAGAAAGTTCAAAAAGTTCCTCCCCATATAAAAAAAATAGGCAGATGTGATTTATAGAGAGTAATAATTCTAAATAAGAGTTTAAGAAGGAACAGCAGGTGATGGAAAATCGAAGGTAGACAAAAGTGCTGGAGAAACTCAGCGGGTGCAGCAGCATCTATGGAGTGAAGGAAATAGGCAACGTTTCGGGCCGGAACCCATCTTCAGACTAAATAAGAGTCTCCCCTAGATAATAAATACAGTGCCATTTATTAACTTTCTGTCTAAATATTACTTTTAGTAATCCACAAACTTAAAAATGTTTTGCAAGTGTGGAATAAATAATATTGTGGCCCAACTGCACAATAATAGTACATAGAACACATTTAACAACTATTTGCTTGGACACTTTGTTAGTAAGGCGTATCTTGCAGCAACTATATGCAGAAAACAGGGGCAATTCATGAATCAGTCTTCATAGTATTTAAATTTAACTAGAGGTCTACATTTGAAAGGGTTATCATTTGATAAGAGGAATCTATGAACTAGATTTCAACTTTAATATACTCAAAATATAGGCGAGATATTATTGGAGATACAGCTGTGTCAGGCACAAGGAAGGATATCATCTCTTAAAGTATGACAAGAATCCGGAGTATCTTCTGATTTGGAGCTAGACGATGTAATTGATAAAGATTGGGGTTCACAGGGTATAAAGCAACATCATTTAAAGAGGACAATATCAGAACTAGAAGTGGGCAAATCTGAATAGTAATCATGCTTAAAGGGTGTAACAAACATCTGGATGCTTCTCCTTCAAATTTAACGAAGGAAATTAATGCAAGATATGTTTGAAGCTTACAATCCTGTTGACGTGCAAATAATTAAAAGTTTCCTTTTAATTATCATATCATAACCAGACCTAAAATTTCCATAAATGCAAGGCAAATTTAAAATACGGTAATCCTTCTTACTGCCTAAAATTGACAAGTACATTCCAGGGTCCATGGTTTCCCAGCCAAACAATATAAAAAAGATTTTGAAGTACCAAGTTCAACTTTCCTGAAGCCTCCTGGTTCAAATAAACATGATAATAGCCACTAAGAAATTGGAAATACACAAGAGTGAATTAAGCCGGTTCATCGTTCTCAGAGCGATTAAAAACAAATATTTTCAACTTCTTTCAGTCCAGACTGAGGTGGATATTTTTAAGGACTTATTTTTCCTCACACCTATTCTGTTTACAAGAATCAGCAGAATAGAGATTCTGCCCCAAACAAGGACTTATTGGAACTGGCAGCATAGTTTGAACATCAGTGTGCGAACCTATCAAACTCAAAAAAGAACTGCATTGCTTGAGCTCCAGATTTTTATTTTTTTACATTTTTTAAATTTTTTTTTATAACAAAACAAAAAAGAGAAAGAAGTAAGAAAGAAAAAAAGACACCAGAAAATGCCGCCAGACAAAACACTATTGGTGCAATCCACATGGTGCTACACAGTCAGGCATTGCAAGGGCAAAAGTAAAGAGCACAGGACTACATCGCTGCAGAAAATATGAAATTACAGGTACACAACCTTTTATCCGAAAGCCTTGGGACCAGACACTTCTCAGATTTCGGAAGATTTCGGAATGGAAGATTATTAGCGTAGATTAGGTAGGTAGCGCGGGCGGCTTGAAAAGTCTGGAGCGGCTGCCTCCTCCCCCGAGACCGGGGAATCATTGTAAATCATTGCTTAAATGTTAGTCAGTTAGTTTGGAGGGATTTTATGTGGTGGGGGGGGTGAAGGGGGAAACTTTAATTCTTAGTCCTCTACCTGGTCGGAGAGGCGGGGAGCGGGCAATGCCTTACCGGGTCGCCATGCAGTAAGCTCCGGAGCACTGTGGCCGGCGACTCCCAACATCGCGGAGCTGGGGCTGCGGGCATCCGGCCGCGGGCGGCGGCGGTTGGAGCTCTGACCCCGGCGAACTCTACCCCTGGCTGCGCGGCGCTCCAAATCCAGCGCGGCCCACGGCCGGACGCCCGCAGCCCCAGCTCCGCGATGTTGGGAGTCGGCGGCCACAGCGCTGGGATACCAGCGGGGAGCGGGCAATGCCTTACCGGGTCGCCGTGCGGTAAGCTCTGGAGCGCTGTGGCCGCCGTCTCCCAACATCGCGGAGCTGGGGCTGCGGGCGTCCGGTCGCGGGCGGCGCTGGATTTGGAGCGCCGCGCAGCCAGGGGTAGAGTTGCCGGGGTCGGAGCTACAACCGGCACCGCCCGCCCGCAGCCCCGCGATGTTGGGAGTCGGCGGCCACAGCGCTCCGGAGCTTACTGCACGGCGACCCGGTAAGGCATTGCCTGCTCCCCGCCTCTCCGACCAGGTAGGGGACTAAGAATTAAAGTTTCCACCTTCACCCCCCCCCCCCCCCTTCACATAAAAGCCCTCCAAACTATTTAAGTGTCTCCCCGGTCTCCGGGGTGGAGGCAGCCGCTACAGTAGTACAGACCTGGGTTGACCGTGGATCGTTTCGGGTCAAGTTTGGCGCCAAACGCGAGCTTTGGTGTGCAGACGACATCCTGGAAAAAATGTCCGGTTTTTAGAGCTTTTCGGTTTCAGGAACACCGGATAAAAGGTTGTGCACCTGTATTGGTCTTTGAGATGGTTGATAAATGGTCCCCAAACATTAAAAAAGTTGTTGGGTGCCTTGGAGTTGTGGAAGCGTATCCTTTTCATCTGTATGATTATTATCATTTAATTGAGCCATTTTTCGAACCGGGGGGGGGATGATTTCCAGTCGGTTAGGATCATTTTTTTGGCTGCCACCATACCAAGCATCAGTGCTTGTTGTTCTTCAGACGTGAAGTTCAAAGTAGTCTCTGATTTTCTCCAGGTTTTCTAACCATAAGTTCAAGCTAGTTTTAACTACTGAAAGCATCTATTTCTTGTATAATACTTTAGGCAGCAGCAATATAATATTGTGGTGGCCCCTGGTGGTTAGCCACTTGTGGTACGAACCCTTGGCTCTGGGGGTTGGGTCACGTGACTTGGTTTGGAGGGAAGAGCGGGTCACGGGTCTCCCCTGGGGTATATATACTGCTGGTAACACCTCTGCCCCTTGTTGTGGCTCTGAGAGCTGTTCTGTGTTAATCTAATAACCTAAAGATCGCTTTGTTTGACAACACGTGTCTCGCTATAATATACTATTTTATTGCCTTACTAATATAGTATATTAGAAATATTAGTCAAGGCACAATTCCAAATTAAAGGCTACAAATGGAAAGGCTTGAAACATTGACATGAGGCAGATAATTGTGGATTCATTATTTTTGCTGACAAATACATTTACATAATGTAATTCGTATTCATCGCCAAACACAATACAATCTTGGTATGGTAGCTTTCAGCTGAAACATCTCTTACCTGTAGATTTGTTCGAGGCTCTTCTCCTGATTTCTGTCACCATCAAGCGTGACACCTGGGCAGCAAATTGCAAGAGATCTGAAAATTTCTCAGTCATAGTGCCAGAGGGAGCATTTCCAAACACCTGAAAGATGGAATAATTAATATATTTCATAAACATAAGATCACGCCTGCATTTTTTGTGCAATGGCTCAAAGAAGGCTTTGCATAATATACTAGCGATACCTGTGGAAAAGATTTAACCATTCTGGATTTTGATATGCAAATTTGATATATGCCCACCACCGACTTTACAGAACCCTTGGTTCCAGAGTTTTCTGAATTGTCTATTTTGCTAACTCAGAGGTCGCGGCCTCTGAGAGGAGTCGAACTGTACCGGAACAGTACCAGAATGGTCCGCCTAAGCCGCCGAGGCCGCAAAGTCGGCCTCGGAAATAGGTTATGGGAACAGATCTGCCAGCTGTGGCCGAGCTGGAGTTCCGGAATCCTGGCCGCAGGGGGAAAATTTGACCCGCCAACAGCCTGGCAAGTTGGTTATGGGAACGGATCTGCCAGCTCTGGTTGGGCTGAAGTTCCAAAGCCCCGGCCGCAGGGCGTAAATATGACCTGCCAATTGGCCACGGAAGTCAGCTATGGGAACAGATTGGCCGGCTCTAGCCGTGCTGGAGTTCGAAAGCCCCGGCCACACAGGGCAAATTTGGTCTACCAATTGACCACGGATGTCCTGATGAGGTCAAGATCAGTCGCTTTACCAGAACCTAGCGCCCCATTTTCGGGGAAGCTACGGGGGAGGGGGGGGGGGTGGAGGATATCAAGTACTCTCGTGTAATTTTGCCCAGATTAACGGAGGTGGCGTAAAACCGGTTGGTGGACTTGCATTAGGAATCTCTAAACCATCACTAGTTATGTCAATCAGGCTGAATAGTGAAACATATTGTAAAAAGTCAGATATAACAAACAGTTTTTAAATTACCTGTACTCATAAAATTACTCTTCCAGGACACGAGAGACTATTGCACCTCAATCAACATAACTTTAATTAGAAAGAAATGCTCCTAAATACCTTAAATTGAGCTAATCTCGCTGATTATTAAATGGTTACAAAACAGTCCTTACAATGTAAGAGCAAGAAATTACTGACAGTTGTATATATTTCTGTGCTTCGGTAGAATGTTTCAGTTATGTTAGTAAAGTTGATGATTTCACTGTCATTACTACGAGTCAGATTCTTAGCTATATATAAACTTGCTCAGGCCCCATTCCCATGCTTCTTAAAAACCACCAAGCCTCATCCACACTCTTTATAAATTTAACTTGTTATTTTCTGTGCTTACTTTGAAATGTGCAGACATGTGAGAATACACTGAGTAAAGTTGAAATGACATGCAGCCAGAAGCTCAAGATGGCTGTTGTGGACAGAGCACGTGCTCTCCAAAAAAGTCACCTAACCTATGCTTGGCCTCCCCTACATTCCCCCACTAACCTGTCTGCCCTCGCCCCTCTCCACTGCCACATTGAAGCCAAATGCAAAATGGAAGAACAGAACCTCATATTCTGCATGCGTACCCTACAGTCCATTTGTATGAACATTTAACTTTCCAATTAAAGTTAATCCATTTCCTGTGTTTTTTTCCTCCACTCTTTTCTATTCTATAGTTTACTTCTTCACTCCCTTCTATCCTCAACTCCCACTCTCTTGTAACCCTTGGGGTCTATATAGACAAGGTGGGCCAAACGGCCTGTTTTTCATGTTGTAGAGCTCTATGATTCCGACTTGTAATAGACAAAAATTCATTCAAGGTTGAAAATAATATTTACTGGTTAAAGCAACACTGCAAAAGTGGCAATGAAACACTTGATATGCATCTCAGAGCTTTTTATTGAGTCAGTTCCTAGTTTATGTTAAAGGCTCAGATACAAGAGTGCCAAATCTGCAGGTAATAATAAATTATGAATAACAGCTATGCCAAAAGCAAATGAGAAATTACTAAGGCCACATTACAGATCAGCAGTACAACTGCAACAGCAAGTTAATATTACAAACAAGTTGGCGGGGCTGGAGAACGCCAGCTGAGCCGCGGGGCTGGAGAACGCCTGCTGAGCCGCGGGGCTGGAGAACGCCAGCTGAGCCGCGGGGCTGGAGAACGCCAGCTGAGCAGCGGGGCTGGAGAACGCCAGCGGAGCCACGGAGGCGCGGAGCAACGAAGCGGCAGAACACCAGCGCGCACCAAGCCAGCTCGGCCGACCGGAAGCACCAACAGACAGCGACGCGTACAAAAGCACCGCCGGGGACGCAGAGGTGGGTTAAAGGACAGGTTAGAGCTAGCCCCACACAGGCTAGCGATTCCTAGCCTTTTCCTCGCTAACGTGCACTCACTGGCAAACAAAATGGACGAACTCCGGCTAAGGATCACCTCCCACAACTGGATCAAAGACTGCAACATCCTGATCTTCACGGAAACTTGGCTCAACATCGACGTTCCTGATAGCGCCATCCAGCTAACGGGGCGTCATTTACTCCGAGCGGACAGGACAACAGACTCCGGTAAGACCAGAGGTGGGGGTCTGTGCATTTATGTAAATAAAGCATGGTGCACGGACTCCACCATCATCGAGAGTCACAGCTAACCTTGAGTTCCTCTTGGTTAGATGCAGACCGTTCTATCTGCCCAGAGTGTTCACCTCCACTGTTGTGACTGCAGCCTATATCCCTCCTGATGCTAATGCCAAGCTTGCAATGAAAGAGCTGCATACTGCCATTAGCAAACAACAGACGCACAACCCCGAGGCAGCCTTCATTGTTGCAGGTGAGTTCAATCACTCCAACCTGAAGACTGTACTCCCCAAATTCCACCAACATGTATCCTTCCCCACCAGAGTAGACAAGACACTGGACAAAGTCTACACTAACATGGCTGAAGCTTACAAAGCCGTCCCCCTCCCCCACCTTGGTCAGTCTGATCACCTCTCATTATTCCTGCTCCCTAAGTACTCCCCACTCATCAGACGGGTTAAATCCACTGTGAGGACAGTTAAAGTC
This sequence comes from Amblyraja radiata, assembly GCF_010909765.2. Taxonomy (NCBI): domain Eukaryota; kingdom Metazoa; phylum Chordata; class Chondrichthyes; order Rajiformes; family Rajidae; genus Amblyraja; species Amblyraja radiata. Next base: position 73,318,964 of record NC_045956.1, read on the forward strand.
TGGTCAGAGGAAGTGGACTCCACACTTCAGCAGTGTTTTGGAAACACTGACTGGAAGGCGTTTGCAGCCCAGGCCACCCTTGACTCCCACACGGACATTGATTCCTACACATCCTCTGTTCTGGACTTTATAAACTCCACCATCAATAGTGTCACCTCCCCAAACGGGTGACCATATTCCCGAATCAGAAGCCATGGATGAACAGCAAGGTCAGGCTACTGCTGAAAGCACGGGACACCGCTTTCAGGTCAGGCGATGCTCGAGCCTACAGTTCATCCAGGGCTAACCTGAAGAGGGGCATCAAGAAGGCCAAGCACTGCCATAAGCTCAGGATTGAGGAGCACTTCAACAACAACTCCGACCCCCGACGCATGTGGCAAGGCATCAAGGCCATCACAGACTATAGACCCACCAACCACCCCACATCCAGCGACGCCTCCTTCCTTGAGGAGCTTAACCACTTCTATGGCCGCTTCGACAGGGACAATCCAGAGACAGCCATCAAGGCTGTGCTTCCTGCTGATCACCAACCCCTCACACTCACTCCCTACGATGTGTACGCGGCACTGAGTAGGACTAATGCACGTAAGGCTGCTGGCCCTGACGGCATCCCCGGGGGCATCCTCAGGACCTGTGCTGCGCAGCTGACAGACGTCTGGACTGACATCTTCAACCTGTCACTTGCCCGAGCAGTTGTTCCCACGTGCCTTAAAACCACCTCCATCGTGCCGGTGACAAAACACTCCACTGCAGCAAGCCTCAACGACTTCCGCCCAGTTGCACTTACCCCCATCATCACCAAGTGCTTCGAGAGGCTGGTCCTGGCACACCTCAAAGGCTGCCTACCCCCCACATTGGGTCCCTATCAGTTTGCCTACCGCAAGAATAGGAGTACGGAGGATGCCATCTCAACGGCACTTCACTCCGCCCTCTCCCACCTCGACAACAAAGACACTTACGTAAGAATGCTGTTCATCGATTACAGCTCAGCATTCAACACCATTATACCCTCTAAACTGATCACCAAACTCGGTAACCTGGGCATCGGCCCCTCCCTCTGCAACTGGATACTGGACTTTCTAACCAACAGACCCCAGTCTGTTAGGTTAGACAAGCACACCTCTTCAACCCTCACCCTGAACACCGGCATTCCACAGGGCTGTGTGCTGAGCCCCCTCCTCTACTCCCTCTTCACCTACGACTGCACACCTGTACATGGTATTAACACCATCATCAAGTATGCAGATGATACAACGGTGATTGGCCTCATCAGCAACAACGATGAGTCGGCCTATAGGGAGGAGGTCCAGCTCCTAGCAGCATGGTGCGCTGACAACAACCTGGCCCTTAACTCCAAGAAGACCAAGGAGCTCATTGTAGACTTCAGGAAGTCTAGGGGCGGCACGCACACCCCCATCCACATCAACCGGACGGAGGTGGAACGTGTTTCCAGCTTCAGGTTCCTGGGGGTCAACATCTCCGATGACCTCTCTTGGACCCACAATACCTCAACTCTTGTCAAGAAGGCTCACCAGCGTCTCTTCTTCCTGAGGAGACTGAAGATGGTCCATCTGTCTCCTCAGATCCTGGTGAACTTCTACCGCTGCACCATCGAGAGCATCCTTACCAACTGTATCACAGTATGGTATGGCAACTGCTCTGTCTCCGACCGGAAATCACTTCAGAGGGTGGTGAAAATTTCCCAACGCATCACCGGTTCCTCGCTCCCCTCCATTGAGTCTGTCCAAAGCAAGCGTTGTCTGCGGAGGGCACTCAGCATCGCCAAGGACTGCTATCAGCCCAACCATGGACTGTTTACCCTCCTACCATCCAGGAGGCACTACAGGTCTCTCCGTTGCCGGACCAGCAGGTCCAGGAACAGCTTCTTCCCTGCGGCTGTCACACTACTCAACAATGTACCTCGGTGACTGCCAATCACCCCCTCCCCCGGACACTCCTCCCACAGGAAAAACACTATGTCTGTATACATGTAAATAGATTTATTTATTGAAATCATATTCTGTCGCTCTTCCAGGGAGATACTAACTGCATTTCGTTGTCTCTGTACTGTACACTGACAATTAAAATTGACTCTGAATCTGATCTGAATCTGAAGTTCAGCACAATATATAATGAAAGCTAGGCATCTTATGAAAGGCACTTCAGGAAACAGGTAAAAACTGAAGAGAGTTCAGTTTAGGTAGCCTTGACATGTAACATATCAAACCAATATGAAGAGCATCAATCAACCTAATACTCAATATAAAACCAAAGTTGTAGAGCATTAGCATGAAAGGATTTTGACTATACAGTACTCTTAGAATTATCGCAATTACTGTTTCTAGTTCTTGATACAAAAAATGAAGTTAAAGCTAAAGTTCTGGCAACATGTAATTGCGCTAAAAAAGCTAAGAAGAATTAAAAACATTAGATTGTTCAGCCAGGTAAGGAAGCATCTAAAACGATAATGAACAAAGGATAAATGAAAAAACCTCAGAAGAATTTAGCTGGAATCCTTCCAATTAATACTTGAATCATGCATGAACAATTAAGTGCCTGCCTATTATTCCACTATGATCTTCCAATCCTCAGTGGCAACATGCAGGACAGATGGAGACAACAGATGGTGATGTTAGAATCTTGAGCAAAAAACAAAGCGCTAGAAGATTGTGGGTCAGGTAGCATCTGTAGAGAGAAATGGACAGACGATTCCGGTTAGAACCCTTCTTCAACTTGAAAAAAAATCATCCTTGATCCCGAAGAAAAATCGTGGAATAGCCTTAGAAACATTACAACACAAAAATAATTTATTAACTCCATCAAATGTTTCTACCACTTAAAAATCTTAGTTTAATTGAACTTTTTCTTTCCAAAATCATAGACACATCTTTTGGATTAAAATAATAGACTTGTGGCCTGAAAACCAGATAGCCGCTGATGTCTTAAACTCAGAATTAATCCAAGATTCTACACAGGAAAACAGGGAATTATAGACCAGCTAGCCTAGCATCGGTGATGGGGAAGATGGTGGACTCAATTATTAAAGAAGTAATAACGGCACATTTGGATAGCAGTAAAATGATTGGTCCAAGTCAGCATGGATTTATGAAGGGTAAATCCTGCTTGACTAATCTTCTGGAATTTTTTGAGGATGTGACAAGTAAAATGGATGAAGGAGAATTAGTAGATATAGTGTATCTGGACTTCCATAAAGACTTCGATAAGATCCCACACAGGAGATTAGTGGGTAAAATTAGAGCACATAGTATTGGGGGTAGGGTATTGACATGGATAGAGAATTGGTTGGCAGACAGGAAACAAAGAGCAGGAATAAACGGGACGCTGTCAGAATGGCAGGCAGTGGCGTGTGGAGTGCTCGCAAGGCTCGGTGCTGGGGGCACAACTTTTTACAATATATATTAATGATTTAGATGTTGGAATTAATAGTAACACTGGCAAATTTGTAGATGACACAAAGCTGGTTGGCAGTGTGAACTGCGAAGAGGATGCTAATTGGTTGCAGGGTGACTTGGATAGGTTGAGTGAGTGGGCAGATGCATAGCAGATGCAGTATAATGTAGATAAATGTAAGATTATCCACTTTTGCGGCAAGAACAAGGAGGCAGATAATTATCTCAATGGTGTTCAAAAGGGAACTGCAGATGCTGGAATATCGAAGGTACACAAAATTGCTGGGGAAACTCAGCGGGTGCAGCAGCATCTATGGAGCGAAGGAAATAGGCGACGTTTCGGGCCGAAACCCTTCTTCAGACATCTCAATGGTGTCAGGTTAGGAAAAAGGGAAGTGCAACGAGGCCTGGGTGCCCTTGTACACCAGTCACTGAAAGTAAACATGCAGGTACAGCAGGCAGTGAAGAAAGCTAGTGCCATGTTGGCCTTCATAACGCGAGGATTTGAGAATATGAGTAAAGAGGTCCTTTTGCAGTTGTACAGGGCCCTGGTGAGACCACATCTGGAGTATTGTGTGCAGTTTTGGTCTCCTAATTTGAGGAAGGACATCCTTGCTATTGAGGGAGTGCAGCGTAAATTCACGAGGTTAATCCCCGGGATGGCGGGACTGTCATATGAGGAAAGATTGGAAAGACTGGGCTGGTATTCACTGGAATTTAGAAGGATTAATCAATCAATCAATCAATCAACCTTTATTGTCATCTTGCAAGCAACAATTGTACAGTGCAAAATGAAAAGACGTTTCCCAGGGAATACCGGAGCATCGCACATGAAATTTAAAACATTTCACACATAATAACACTAGAAACAATCCAGTCCCTGATGGAACAGTATAAATAGTTAAAAGCAGGTAAAACAACGACGTTAAAATACAGTAAAACCAATCATAAAAATGTCCGGGGCAGCTGATTTGAGTGGCCAGTGCCAGTTATTAAAGTGGCCAGTGCCAGTTAGTAAAGTGTCCGTGCCAAGCCGCAGAATCAGGTGACTGTGAGTACAGAGTGACTGTTTAGCAGCCTCACAGCCTGTGGCAGGAAGCTGTTTAGCAGTCTTGTAGTCCGGGCTTTGATGCTGCAATACCTCTTGCCTGATGGCAGGAGATCCAGGTGTATGTGGAGGGGGTGCAGTTTGTGCTTAGCAATTCTCTGAGCTTTTTTCAGACAGCGGCTCAGGAACAGTTCTTGTACCGAGGGTAGGGAGACGCCAATGATCCTTCCTGTCCAAGCAGTTGCAGGTGGAGTACCACGTATTTATGCAGTACGTGAGTACAGACTCCACCGTACCCCTGTAGAAAGATTAGAGGGGATCTTATAGAAACATATAAAATGATAAAAGGACTGGACAAGCTAGATGCAGGAAAAATGTTCTCAATGTTGGGGTAGTCCAGAACCAGGGGCCACAGTCTAAGAATAAAGGGGAGCCCATTTAAAACATGAGATGACAAAAAAACATTTTCGCCCAGATAATTGTGAATTTGCAGAATTCTCTGCCACAGGCAGTGGAGGCCAATTCACTGGATGAATTTAAGAGAGTTAGATAGAGCTCTAGGGGATCGTGGAATCAAGGGGTATGGGGAGAAGGCACAAACGCGTTACTGATGGATGATCACAATAAATGGCGGTGCTGGCTCGAAGGGCTGAATGGCCTCCTCCTGCACCTATTTTCTATGTTTCTAACAGGCTCAGTGGCCTGTCGTCGAGCTTATTTCTGTATAGAGATCCTTTTGCTGGCGAGAGCTATGCAGTCAAACAAAGGGGGAAGACAGCAACTTCCATCATATCCAATAGGAGATGAGATAGACCACAGCATGCAGATGTTCTGTCAGCCCATGGAGCTCCAATCAATGTGGAGCTCCATTGTGCAAGCTAAGCATTGCCATAAACTCCACATCTCATCTCGGAGGAATCACACCGCTCACCTCAGTCTACCCTAACACCAGTGCTCACAGGCAACCTAACCATATCAAATCTGGAGTAATTTACTGTTGTAAGCGCACCAGCAGGACGCAAGGACTCCCACCAGTTCCCAGTATAGCAGTGCCGTCAGTAACACTGTTATATATATTTTAGAGAGGGAGAATAATATATAGATAATAAATATCTATCTATATATAGAATGCCACAATGGTCCCTTGTAGCTCTGATTCCATTAGCCCCCTTTCTCCTAAGAACACATGATGATGTCAAGCTGAGGTTCCAATGTACAATGTTAACAGCTGCTTCTCCGCTACTTGACTCCTGAACCAATCACCTCTTTCACACCCACTTCCCACAGATGCTGCCACATACTCTTAACACTACCTAATTTTGTTATTATACTCTAATAATTCTTTGCACTTCAGATTGCACTATTCTGCAAGGAGGTTTGTATTTGTCATTGTGTGTATGGTTGTATTCATCATTACTATATGTATCCAGTTTATTCTGAGAGCTTCATGTGAACAAGGATGTTTACATGTGTAAATGACAATAAACTAATCAGAATCTCATACAGCATAAAATTCAGTCAGCTGTAACTTGGCCTGTGGTTTGATGGTCACAAATTGTAAAGGACAAATTCCTTGTATACAGCATGGAATCAGGCCCTTTGGCCAAACTCATCCATCAACGGGTAATTATTTGCTGTTGTAAACAAAAAAGCTGGCATGCTAACAGATGCCTGTAAAATGGAGCAAATCAGCTCAGAAGGATGAATGACCATTTCAGCTCAGAAGGAGGAATGACCATTTCAGCTCCTTCAATCAGATCTCCACATCAAAATCATTTATTTCCTTAGATCTATTGCAATTGCAAGATTGTGGCCTTGCTCTTGGTTCTCACACCACCTTTGACTATATTAAGCACTCTCAAAACTCCTCTGAAGCTTCTATACTCATGAAATACAAGCTAAGGTAATGTTATCTCTTCTCATAATTTAACTTTTTAATTAAGTATAATATTCTAAATCATAGAAGAATTGATTGCGAACTGAAAGTAAATCACCACATGTGGTGAGTAAAGGGCCTGTCCCACCAGCATGCGATTGCATGCGTCTAGCGCGCCCAAACGTGGTCGCTTGAGATGTACGGCCGCAAGGGGCCGGTCCTACTTCGAACCACGGAGGCGTATGGAGTTGTGCGGGGCTGGGCTCCGAAAATCCCGCGCGCCAACGGCCCACAGGTGCACGGCTAGCGCGTGGCGTTGCGCGATGACGTCATCGCCCGGCATGCCATTGCGTGATGACGTCACCGCCCGACGTCCAAATTCAGTCGGCCCGCCTCCTGCCCAGCTGATTGGTGAGTATGACGGAAATTACGTCACGCGCAAACTTTGCACGTACTTACCGCGAACTCCGCTTCCGTTTGGTCGCGCCAAACGCATGCAGTCGCATGCTGGTGGGACAGGCTCTTAATGGTTCCAACAACAAGGAAAGCACTTTTCAACATCTCATTCATTGAACTATAGAAGAATGCAGGAAAAGTTACCTTTGAATTAAACTAAATGACCTGAATTTCATAATCTGTTGTTAGTTGCCCATACTAACTGTTAACCAAAAAATGAACCACTTATTCAGGTGGTGCCCCTGCAGGAATTTGCTGAAAAACAAAATTTGGCTTGGCAATCCCCAGGAGCGTAGCACCAATATACAGTATTGGATAATCATGCGAATGACGTTAAAAATTTGTGTGTTTGTGCGTACTTGCACCAAAATCTCAAATTTGCAAGCAATTGCATGGAAATGCCAATATTTATGACATTATTCCTCAAAATCTAAACTCATGTATTGCCCTGCTGCAGGTTTCCAAACATGGACATCTTGACAAACACAGAAAGTAAATATTTATAAACATTTTGACAGACAAAACACTACTATGCTTATATCAATGAATGGAATATTAGCTCCAAAAAGCATGCTTTTCTTGAGGAGAAGCAATTATACAAACAGTTTGGATAAAAAGGGCACGTAGGGTACTATATTTGTACTACATAAATGCTACTTAACTCAGCAGTAATTAAAATTTTGAAAGTACAGTAATTAAGGGGGCTGTTATTTATAGCCAATTACAGGTTTAAGAGTTTATGTAAATGTCATATTAAGACATACGCATTACACTGCAAGCTTTAAATGACCCAGAAAATCTCACTAGTTTGAGATTTGCAAAAAGTAAATCAACTCTCCCTGGCAAATATTATCTTCCAAGTGTGAGTGAATTGTTTACCTTTGCCAACAACATCTTACTTATTTAGGCCATCCCAAAGTAATGAAGTAAGTAGTCATGCAATCTAAAGAATATAGGGACCATGCTCATAGATACAAGAAAACTAACTGGTCATCAAAACAAAAAACATGTATCAATGGGAAAATTCCAAATGAGAGTCTGAGTGACGAATCTGGTTATGAGATAAAGGCATGTGAAAATGTAGTGCATACAGACATTTCTGCATTATGGATTATCCATGCAGGGAGAAGGGCTGAATACAATTTGCTGGTGTTTGATACATAAGAATCTTACATGCTCTAATTTATGACACTGTAGCTATGAATTATCATAAAGCCACTATGTATGAACCTATGTATGAACCTTTGGGCAGACATACATACAAGCCTCCATCTGAAATCTGTTTCCTTCCATGGATAATTCTTTATCCAGTCGGCTTTCTCTCCTTGGATCCATGCTATCTCACCTTCGAAAGCAGCCAACCACATGGAACCTTATCAAATGCTTTGCAGAAGTCCATATAGACAACATTCATGGCTTTGCCATTGTTAAACCTTTTGATTATTTCATCCTTAGAAATCTGGCATGTCTCCAATGACTTACAAACTTCCACAGATGCACCGTTCTACAGATGCACTGACGGGTTGCATCACAGCCTGCTTTGGGAACAACTCTGTCAAAGACTGCAGGCAATTGCAGAGTTGTAAATGCAGACCACTCCATCACAGAGACCAGTATTCTCACCATTGATTCCATCTACATTTCAGGCTGTCTCTGAAAAGGAGCAAACTGAATTAAAGATTTGCCCCACACAGGTAATTTCTTCTTCTCCCTGTTCCCATCTGGCAAAATGCACAGAAGCTTGAAAGCATGCACCACCAAACTCAGGAACACCTTCTTCTCCTCCGTTATCTGGCTTCTGAACGGTCCTTTTAAAAGTTAGGACACTGTCCAATTAACCTGCACCCGATTTCCGTCCTTGGCCTGTCACTGGAACTGCTGAGCTACAATGCTGAGAACTATCCTGCACTCTACATCTTTCAAATTTGCTCTACCTTGAGTTTGACTTGATTGGATTTATGTATAATATCTCTTCCGATTAGATAGCAAAGCTTTACATTATACCTCGGTGCTCGTGACAATAATCCTAAAAATAAAACACTATCTTCTAAATTTGAAAAGTGAAGTTTCAGAAACATAGAAAACTGTTACAGGGCTTGACCGGGTAGCTTCAGACATGATGTTTCTCCTGTCTCAGATGTTTTAAACCAGTGGTTTCTCAAGATAAGGGGTTGGCCATTAAGGACCAAGATCTGAAGAAATGTTGCTCAGTTATCAAGTACACACACACTGAGAAAGCAGATAATCCATTAACCTGGCTTCATCAATGGGTTGGAGGTGGAGAAAGTCAACAACTTCAAGTTCCTGGCATACATATCTCTGAAGATCTACCCTGTGCCCTGAGCACAATGATGCAATTTCTTAAATTGAGCAAATTATGTTTATCAACAAATACTCTCTTGAATGTCTCGAGGTGTTCAGTAGAGAGCATATTGACTTTTTGCATTACGGCTTGGTTCAGCAACTCTTATACCTAGGAATAAAAGAGATTACACAAAGTGGTGGACACCCCCAGTCCTTCATGGGTACTGACCTCCCCGCCAAAGAAGGGAGGCGCTACCTCAAAATGGCAGCCAGCATCAAAAACTCAACACCATCCTGGCCATCCTCTCATTTCACTTCTACCATGAAGGTGGTGTTGGGTGTCTGAAAACCGTGACAACTAGCTCTGAGAATAACTTCTTTGCAACAACCATCAGGCTTTATTGCACCAAGGACTTGGGTTTCTTTTTGGCACAAGTATGTGGATTATTAATCTATTACATTTTTATTAGAAATTATATGAATTGGGTTACAGGCCTGTTATGCTGCTGCAAGTAAGAATTTAATTGCTCCATTGTTGGCACATTTGACAATTAAACACTTGACTACCTTAATAAGGCACCATTTCCAATAGTTTAAACATCCTTTATATTTTACTCTTCAAAGAGACCTGCATGGCAATACATTAGATAGGGTGGTAAAGACATATAGATTATTGCTTTTATTGCTGTGCATCAAGTATAAAAGTTAGTAAGTCATGTTGTAGCTATATAAAGATTTTGTTAGGCCTCATTTGGATTATTGTGTGTAGTTCTGGTCACTGAATTACAGGAAGTATGTGCAGTCTTTCGAGAGGGTGCAAAAGAGATTCACCTCTATATTGCTTGGATTATAGAGTGTTAATCGGTGGGCGGCGCGACTTTCGTCAGCAGCAGCCTCTGCAGTCCGTCTGCGTTTTTATTATTTTATGTCTATGTTTTTATGTAGTTTTTGTTATTTTTTGTTGGGGTATGTGTGTGGGGGGGTGGGGGTGGTGTGGGGGGGAGGGGGTAACTTTTAAATCTCTCCCTGCACGGGAGACCCGACCTTTTCTTTGTCGGGTCTCCGTTGTCGTTGGGGCTGCAACGAGGAGCGGCCTCCAACAGGAAGACCGGGGGCTGTGGTGCCGACTACTCACCTCACCGTCGCGGAGCTGGCCGAGTCCGGAGCAGGTGGAGCAGTGGTGGACGCTGCTGCGGCCCGACCTCCGGAGATTCAGTGGCTGCAACTGCGGGTCTGGGGGACTCCGGCACCGGGAGCACGCGGGTCCCTGGAGGGAGACCGCTTTTCGGGGCTTCCGCAACGGCGACTTCTCCTGCCCGAGTTGCAGGGTTGAAGAGCTCCTGGAGCGGGGCCTTACATCATCGCTCCGCGCGGCTTGGAATGGCCGCGGGACTTTGCGAGCACACGCCGGGGGCTCTAACACCAAGACCCGGTGTGCGACCTTGCATCACCCGGCGTGGCTTTAATGGCCGCGGGACAATTCGCCATCGCCAGCCGGGGGCTTTGACTTTGACTCTGACATCGGGGGGGGGGGGGGGGAAGTGCAGTGGAGAGATAAGTTTTTTTGGCCTTCCAAATGTAAATTATGTTGTGTCTTGGGTCTATTTGTTTGTAATGTATGGCTGCAGAAACGGCATTTCGTTTGGACCTCAAGGGGTCCAAATGACAATAAATTGAATTGTAAACATAGCTAAAATGAGCAGGAAGCATGACGACTGGGTAATGTTTAAAGGGCAACAGAAGATAACTAAAAAGGCAATATGGGGAGAAAAGATTAGGTACGAAGGTAAGCTAGCCAAGAATATAAAGGAGGATAGTAAAAGCTTATTTAGGTATGTGTTTAGTTAAGACCAAAGTTGGACCCTTGAAGACTGAAAAGGGTGAATTTATTATAGGGAACAAGGAAATGGCAGATGAGTTGAACAGGTACTTTGGATCCGTTTTCACAAAGGGCACACAAACAATCTTCCTGATGTACTAGTGGCCAGAGGATCTGGGGTGGCGGAGGAACTGAAGGAAACCACATTAGGCAGGAAATGGCGTTGGGTAGACTGATGGGACTGAAGGCTGATAAATCTCCAGGGCCTGATGGTCTGCATCCCAGGTTACTTAAGGAAGTGGCTCTAGAAATCGTGGTGTTCATTTTCCAATATTCTATAGATTCAGGATCAATTCCTGTGGATTGGAAGGTAGCTAATGTTATCCCACTTTTTAAGAAAGCGGGAAAGAGAAAACAGGGAATTATAGACCAGAGAATTCCACAGATTCACCTCTCAGTGTGAAATTTCTTTTTTTTCATCTCGGTCCTAAAAGACTTCCCCTTTATCCTTAAACTGTGACCCCTTGTTCTGGACTTCCCCAACATCGGAAACAATCTTCTTGCATCTAGCCTGTCCAACCCCTTAAGAATTTTGTAAGTTTCTATAAGATCCCCCCTCAATCTTCTAACTTCCAGCGAGTACAAGCCGAGTCTATCCAGTCTTTCTTCATATGAAATTCCTGTCATCCCAGTAATCAGTCTGGTGAACCTTCTCTGTACTCCCTCTATGGCAAGAATGTCTTTCCTCAGATTAGGAGACCAAAACTGTACTCAATACTCCAGGTGTGGGCTGTACAACTGCAGTAGAACCTCCCTGCTCCTATACTCAAATCCTTTTGCTATGAATGCTAACATACCATTTGCTTTCTTCACTGCCTGCTGCACCTGCATGCCTACTTTCAATGACTGGTGTACCATGACACCCAGGTCTCGTTGCATCTCCCTTTTTCCTAATCTGCCGCCATTCAGATAATAGTCTACTCTCCTGTTCTTGCCACGAAAGTGGATAACCTCACATTTATCCACAATATACTGCATCTGCCATGCATTTGCCCACTCACCCAACCTATCCAAGTCACCTTGCAGCCTCCTAGCATCCTCCTCACAGCTAACACTGCCCCCCAGCTTCGTGTCATCCGCAAACTTGGAGATGTAAATAGCAGGATAGACAAATAAGAGTCGGTGGATGTTGTTTACCTGGATTTTCAGAAGGCCTTTGAAAAGGTGCTGTACGCGAGGCTGCTAAACAAGATGAAAGCCCATGGCATTGGAAGGAAGATACTAGCATGGATAGAAGGTTGTCCGACTGGCAGAAGGCAAAGAGTAGGAATGAAGGGTTTTTTTTCTGATTGGCTACCAGTGACTAGTGGTGTTCCGCAGTGTTGGGGCTGCTGCTCTTCACGTTGGTTATCAATGATGGAATTGATGGCTTTGTGCTCAGGTTTTTATATGATACAAAGATCGGTAGGTAGTGTAGAGGAAGCAGGGACTTAGCAGGTTGGGAGAGTAGGCAAAGAAGTGGCAGATGGAATACAGCGTGGCAAAGTGTGTGGTCATGCACTTTGGTTGTAGCAATAAAGGCTAAAGACTATTTTATAAATAGAGAGGATTCAGAAATCGGAGGTGTAAAGGGACTTGGGAGTGCTGGTGAAGGATTCCCAAAAGATTCATTTGCAAGTTGAATCGGTAGTGAAGAAGGCCAATGTTAGCATTTATTTTGAGAGGACTAGAATATAAAACAAGGATATAATGCTGAGGCTAGATAAGGTACTGTCAAATGACATTTGGAATATAGTAATTTTGGGCCCCATATCTGAGGCGAGATGTGTTGGCATTGGAGAGGATTCAGGGGAGGTTTTCGAGAATGATCCTGGGGATGATTGGGGTAACGCATCATGAATGTTTGACAGCTCTGGGCCTGTACTCGCTGGTGTTCAGAAGGACGAAACCTCATTAAAATAGTGAATGGCCTATATACAGTGGATGTGGAGTGGATATTTCCACTAGTGGGAGAGTCTAGGATCAGAGGGCACAATTTCATAACAAAAGGACAAACATTTAGAAAGTAGATGATGTCAAACGGTGGTGAATCTATGGAACTCATGCCACAGATTGCTATGGAGGCCAAGTCATTGGGTATTTTTAAAGCAGAGATTGACAGGTTCTTGATTAATAAGGGGTGTTACCAGGTAGGGCCAGCAATGGCTGCCTCGCCAACAGTCCAAACTCCAGTGGGGGAAGTCCCTCCCTTCTTTTGTTGTTTGTGTTAAACGTATGTATTTAGTGTTCTTTTGCTTGTTTTATGGGAGGCGTGGGTGGGGGGGGGGGGGGGTTGGGGGAAACTTTTTCTAATCTCTTACCTCGACAGAGATGCAATTTTTATTCCATATCGTATTTCCATCCACACTGCGGCCTAACATCGAGGAGTTGACGGCCTTTGCTGGAGACCGATTTCGAGAGCTCCACCGCGGGTGTCTGCGGACTTTAGCATCACAGAGCCAGCAACCCCTTTGCCAGGGATCAACCTGTGAGTACTACCGCGGGAGATTGCAGGACTCTAACATAACGATGCTCGCGGTCTCTGGTCAGAGACCGACTTCAGGAACTCCAAGCCGCAGGAGCTTTAATCGCCGGCTCCGGGAGCTTCGATCACCCCGACTGCGGATGGTACAACTGCCCCGTCCGCGGGAGAATAAAAAAAGGAAGGAGTTTGGACTTTATTGCCTTCCATTACAGTGAGGAACTTGATGAATCCGCTGTGATGGATGTTTATGTAAACTTTTATGTAGTTGCGTGTCTTGTTGCTTTTTTTTAGTATGGCTGTATAGTAATTCGAATTTCATTGCACCTTAATTGGTACATGTGACAATAAACTGACCTTGAAACCTTGAAAGGTTACGGGGAGAAGGCAGAAGAATAGGGTTGAGAGGGAAAGACAGATCAGCTATGATTGAATGGCAGAGCTGACACGATGGGCTGAATGGCCTAATTCTGCTCTTATGAACATGAATCAGATTGTTTTCTGTGCATCATATGTTGAGGGGCTACCTGATAGAACATATAAAATTATGAGCGGCATTGATAATCTTTTTACAGAGTGGAAAAGTCAAACACCACAGGGCATCTCTTTAAAGTGAGAGGGGAACTTGACGAGAAGGTTTTTTTTAATGTGGAACATGCTGCCAGTGGAAGTGGTGGATGCAGAATCAATACCAATATTTAAGAGACATTTAGACATGCAGATAAACCTGAGGGGATGGAGGGTTATGGACTATTGGAAGCAGATGGGATTAGTTTAAATTGGCCTCAGGGTTGGCACAGACATTGTAGGCCAAAGGGCCTGCTCCTGTGCTCTACTGTTCTATGTACTATAAATACTCAACGTCAAATTCATGTCACCATGACAAAGATTTTATTTGCTTAGCTGAGATTATCTTTAATCTTCAAACAACTATTTTTAAACAACTAGTAAGTTCACAGAATTAATTACACACTTACTGAAATTTACAATGAATGCATTTTCTTGGCCAATACTTTCAAAAATCCCAAGAAAATAAACATCAGAGGCACAAGCAGGACTGCCAACTCTCACGCATTGAGCATGAGACTAACGCATTTGAGGAAATTCTCACGCTCTCACGCTGATGGCAGAAGTTCTCACGCTCAAAAAAATATTTTAAAAAATATATGAATTAATAAATAAAGTCACACTCCTCCACACTCACCAATAAGAATAGTTTTCTGTCGAAGGTTCCCCGTAAAGAACGAGCAATTTAATTGGCTTAAGAGACAGAGAGTTTGACCCTTCTTCAGACTCAAGCATTTCTCCAGCATTTCTGTCTACCGCTCTATAGATGCTGTCTCACCCCCCCACCCCCCCCCCCCCCCCCCCCCCCCCGCCCGAGGCTCCGCTCCCACCTTCCCCCCCTCACCGACGGCCGCTCTGTGTCCAGCGGCCGCTCTGTCAACACCCCATGGAATTTTAACCCCGGCCCGGAGCCAGGAGCGGACCGGGTGAGTGGGGGCATCGATGCCGCCTCCGGAGCCGCGATGACGAATCTCGGGCTAAATCTCCGCTCCGATGCCCGAACTCCGGGTCACTGTCCCTTACCTCCCCCGGACCCCCGTGTCACTGACCCTTACCTCCCCCGGACCCCAGCTGGACAGAGCACCTGGGCCGGCCCGCAATCCCGGGAGGGGGGGAGAGAAGGGAAATGCTCCCCGGACATCGCCGAGTCTCCACTCACTCGGAGTGTTGTCACCGCTTCACTGACACACACTCTCACACACAACCTAACACACACCCCTACACACACACTGGCACACACAAGGTTTAAAGGGATATGGGTCAAATGCTGATAAATGGGACTAGTTTAGATGGGGCATCTTGATCTGCATGAACAAGTTGGGATGAAAGGCCTGTTTCCATGCTGTAAGACCATGACACACTGTAGAAAGGGTGCAATTGCTCTGGAGAGAATCCAGGGGCGATTTATGAACATATTGGCAGGGCTAGAATTTTTGTTTCACCTTGAAGAAAGATTTGATAACTGGGATTGTATTCTCTGCAGCAACGGAGATGAATAAGAGACTTAGTTGAGGTGAATAATATTATGAGAATTGGACTTGTTTCGCTTAATAAAGAGTGTAAGAAGGAACTGCAGATGGTCGTTTAAACTGAAGATAGATACTAAATGCTGGAATAACTTAGCAGGACAGGCAGCATTTCTGGAGAAAAAGAATAGGTGATGTTTCGGGTCAAGACCTTCAGACTGAAGAGGTTGAAAACCAGCAATAAAACACAATGACTGGAGATGTGTGTTATCCAACTAAGGGCAGTAATCAGAATCATGTGTTCATCTTTATTGACGTGACACCATAATAAATATTACAGAAAAAAAATTAATGGGGTGGCACGGTGGCGCAACGGTAGAGTTGCTGTCTTGCAGCACCACAGACCCAGATTTGATCCTGACTATGGGTGCTGTCTGCACAGTATTTGTACCTTCTCCTTATGACCACATGGTTTTCTGTTGAAATTTCAGTTTCTCCCACATCTGACAGAAGTACAGGTTTGTAGGTTTATTGGTTTCTGTATACTGTCCCTGGCATGTAGGATACTACTGGTGTATGATAGATTGCGGTTGGTGTCGACTTGGTGGGCAATACCATGTGATTGGTACCCTACCTGTTGCCCTAAACATTTGTTCCGCCCATCAGCACAACACAGCATGGTGTACATTGCGTAGTTACTGACCTTAACAACTCCAACAGCACTTTTAAACCTACAGCCTCCACCACTGAAGCTGACAAAGGTGGCAGATACAGCGGAGCACCATAAGTAGCAATGTTACAAAATTTTGAGATTTTAAAAATCAAGTCTGTAATTTATCCCATCAGATAAAGCATAAAAATAAGTTTAATTTGACACCTAATTCACTTTCATATCTCAAGTATTTAAAAAGTTATGGCCATTTTCATACTGGGAAATGAGCATCTTGTTCCCTATTGATTTTCTATGGACATAACAAAAAAGCTGTGATCGTGAACAGTCAAAAGCCCATAACATTCTTAAAAATTAAGAGAACTGAATGAAATTTTCAGTTATCATAGATTGAAGCATTCTGAAACAAATATAAAATAATCTTACTTGGATGACCTGAAATTAAAGCATATAATTAGTTAGTTACCTAATTGTAGCTAATTTCAGACTTCAATTACTAGATCTAAACATCTATTCATTTCTTAATAAATGATTAACATTTTTAAATAGCCTAAATGTCCAAATAATATTCACAAATAATTCACAATAAAACATGATTTTAAAATCTCATTTACATTAATTTATAGGCCAAATGGAAGGAATTTAGTGTTTAATTGCTGTAAATAAATGCCCATTTAAATCAGCTTTCCAGTGGGTCCCTGTGGAACGCGCTGGTTTAGAACGTTCACATTGCGGTAGATTTGTGCCCCAAATGCCGAGAAAAATACTGCGGGATATAATGGGCCCAAATTGAGCTACTCGCAATATTAAACTTTGTATAACGGGTTCTTTAGAAGCCCTTTTTAATGTAAAAATATATAGCATACCTTCAGATATTTGCTTTATGACACCCTGCGGTTGTTGGCGGTCGCGGGTTTAGAGATTGATTTTTAAACTACTATAACTATTATTCAAGGCCTTTAAACCTAATAATAGCTTTTGCGACGGGGTCTTCCAGCGATTTTTCGTTAATAATTAACTAGGCTGAACATTTTCGATTGGAACAGCTTAGAGAAAATCGCGTTTTAAACCCGCCCCCTCTAAACGGCGCCAAAATCGCGCACACCCGCAGCGACAGATTTTCAATGACGCTTCAGGTAGGCTTTGCAACATACCTACCATAAGCTGAGTTTACTCTCCAAGATACACAGCATCCAGACCCCAAAATATGTTGTGTAGGAAGGAACTGCAGATGCTGGTTTAATACAATATATTGCTGTTCCTTGAACATTGCTGGGTCTAATTGCTCGAGATCCCCACCAAACCACCTTATGAAAGTACCTTTACTGAAAGGACTGCAGCAGCACACCACTACCTTCACATCAGCCATTCAGGATAGGCAATAAATGGCCTGTCTTGTAAGATCCACATCTCTTGTATGAATAAAAAATATATTGTTGGCCCAATGCAGTACTGTGATCTCAGCCTTTTTATATTTCATATGATGTAAATCCAAATTGGTTGAAGACTGGCTTGCACAATGTTAGAAACCTTAAGTGGTAGCCAAGATCACCCACTCAGCACTGCTGGTTGATTTTGGTTGTAACTGCTTTGACCTAATGTATTTGATACCGATATCTCGTTTCCAGCATTGTTAGACATTTAGGTGCCTATGACCACTCGCAACAGTACGACAGGACTGCAGAATTTAAAAATGATCCTTTTTTTTTTAATAGCTCACTAAATTGCTTACTGTATGCTGTTTAGTGCATTGTATTGCACTACAATAGTCAGCCTCAAAATTCCTTTTCATGTGATCATTAAAAATAACACAAACCTAACAAGGGAAATAGGTGTATGCATTATCTAACTAAAATAGATCATTACTCATATCTGAATGTCAAGGGGGGGGGGGGGGGAGTGATTGGAGCCAGACTGCCGGAAGAATTGGTCAAAGCTACCCATCTTACCAAGAAGATAAAAATAGAAATACTGTCCTAGAACCCACAAACAATAAATCAATCATTTATAAATGTAAACTTTTGTAAGGAGAAATTATTCACCAATAATTTAGAATGCCAATTATTTATGTGACACTTTTATGGAGTTAGCGTCGAATCTGTAGCAATACCAAAATCTAAATGTCCATCATCCCTTTGTGAATCTCAGGTAATTAGTGCTCACACTGGAGATCATAAAAGCAAACCCCGGTTTAATTAGCATTCATTAATTCCCATTTGCTAGTTGTTGGATAACAATCAGTAATGGAAATCCTTGTGACTTTTTACGTGCACGATTAGACAAACTGAAACTCAGCATAATTCAGTCCAATTACTGCAGCACTAAGATCAGCAAATTCAGATTGTTATACCCGAGACATACCCTCATTCTGTGCTCAGAGACTAAATCATGCATGTAAGGTACTGACAGCAGCTCCCTTTCCTGTTTCAATTATATTTTTAAGATCAAATTGAAAAATTACAACTTTTTATGCAGGAGTTAGAGAGAGTAAATTGGACAATTAAGCAATTATTGGGCAAATCCATATCTCGTACATCAGAGTTGTTTAAAAACCAAATTATCATAGCATTTTACCAATACGTTTTTACCATTTTACCAATTTTTCCAATAAGAGGATAAGGATGTCGAGGATGTTTGTAAATTCGGTCAAAAGATAAACAGAATCATATGTAAAGATTAGGAAGAGGAAAATAAAGCAAATAGTGAAGAACTGAAGCAGTGAAGGTTAACTGTGATGGATCCTTCTTCAGTGAAACTGAAGAAGGATCCATCACAGGTATTAACCTCTCCATAATCAAAGGAAATCTATAAAAAGCGCTGCGTACAGAAGGCAGCTAACATCAAAAATCTACACCATCCTGGCCACAATCTAATTACACTGCTACCACTAGAAAGGTGATGCAGGAGCCTAAGAACCATTACCTCGAGGTTCAATGATAGTTTCTTCCCATCAATGATCAGAGTTCGTTGTACAATCTTAACCACAACTCTACCTCAGCACCGAAGTACTATGGACTATGCATCAGAGGTGAACTATTATGTTCTGGTTACCTTATATAACACATAATATATTATATTACTGCTAATTGTATATTCATGTGTTGTTTTGTTTCATTAATGTGCCTTCAATAGTGGCAGCAAGTAAGAATTTCATTATTCATATTCCTGGAGTATACAACAATTAAATATTCATCACTCAGACAGGCCATAAAAAGCCATTGGGTAAAAGAATCCCAAATATTTTCATATTTATGTCAAAAAGAGGGTAACAAGGGACTACTCAAAGATAAAGGGAATTTATGCTTGGAGTTAAAGAATGTAGTACAGGTACTAAACAAGCATTTTACCTCAGTATTTGCAAAAATGGAACATGGAAGATAGCGAGAACCATAAGGGGTATACTAAAGATAGACACAAAGTGCTGGAGCAATTCAGCGGGTCAGGCAGCATCGCTTGAGAAAAAGGATGGATGATGTTTCGGGTCGGACTTAAACTTCTTCAAACTTATGGGGTATATAAACATCTGGATAAACAGGGTCTGATTAGGAACAGTCAACATGGATTTGTGCCTGGAAGGTCATGTTTGACTAATCTTCTTGAATTTTTTGAAGAGGTTACTCGGGAAATTGATGAGGGTAAAGCAGTGGATGTTGTATATATGGACTTCAGTAAGGCCTTTGACAAGGTTCCTCATGGAAGGTTGGTTAAGAAGGTTCAATGGTTGGGTATTAATAGTGGAGTAGCAAGATGGATTCAACAGTGGCTGAATGGGAGATGCCAGAGAGTAATGGTGGATGGTTGTTTGTCAGGTTGGACGCCAGTGACTAGTGGGGTGCCACAGGGATCTGTGTTGGGTCCACTGTTGTTTGTCATGTACATCAATGATCTGGATGATGGTGTGGTAAATTGGATTAGTAAGTATGCAGATGATACTAAGATAGGTGGGGTTGTGGATAATGAAGTAGATTTTCAAAGTCTACAGAGAGATTTATGCCAGTTGGAAGAGTGGACTGAAAGATGGCAGATGGAGTTTAATGCTGATAAGTGTGAGGTGCTACATCTTGGCAGGACAAATCAAAATAGGACGTACATGGTAAATGGTAGGGAATTGAAGAATGCAGGTGAACAGAGGGATCTGGGAATTACTGTGCACAGTTCCCTGAAAGTGGAATCTCATGTAGATAGGGTGGTAAAGAAAGCTTTTGGTGTGCTGACCTTTATAAATCAGAGCATTGAGTATAGAAGTTGGGATGTAATGTTAAAATTGTACAAGGCATTGGTGAGGCCAATTCTGGAGTATGGGGTACAATTTTGGTCGCCTAATTATAGGAAGGATGTCAACAAAATAGAGAGAGTACAGAGGAGATTTACTAGAATGTTGCCTGGGATTCAGCAACTAAGTTACAGAGAAAGGTTGAACAAGTTAGGGCTTTATTCTTTGGAGCGCAGAAGGTTAAGGGGGGACTTGATAGAGGTCTTTAAAATGATGAGAGGGATAGACAGAGTTGACGTGGATAAGCTTTTCCCACTGAGAGTAGGGAAGATTCAAACAATGGGACATGACTTGAGAATTAAGGGACAGAAGTTTAGGGGTAACATGAGGGGGAACTTCTTTACTCAGAGAGTGGTGGCTGTGTGGAATGAGCTTCCAGGGAAGGTGGTGGAGGCAGGTTCGCTTTTATCATTTAAAAATAAATTGGATAGTTATATGGACGGGAAAGGAATGGAGGGTTATGGTCTGAGCGCAGGTATATGGGACTAGGGGAGAATACGTGTTCGGCACGGACTAGAAGGGTCGAGATGGCCTGTTTCCGTGCTGTAATTGTTATATGTTATATGTTATATATGTTATATACTAATATGCTAGAGCAGTTTCAGATCAAGGTGATGGTGGTATTGAATCTCTTGACAAGCCTAAAGGTTGATAAGTCCCGGGGGTCCAATGAGAGCCATACAAAGTTATTGAGAAAGGCGAGAGGAGATACCACGACCTTGACAAAGATCTTTGTATCCTCTCTGTTCACAGATGAAGTTCCGGACACTGGTTTAGGGATTATCCATTAAATAATGTTGTTGAACCTCTTTTCATTGGTATGGAAACTATTGGAGAGGACTTATAGGAAAATAATACACTCACATTTGCAAGACAATGGAACAAGAAGAGACAATCAGCATGGTTTTCTCCAAGGCAGGTCATGTCTTACCAACTTGATTGAGTTTTTTTGAGGAGGTGATGAAGGTGATTGATGATGGTAGGGCATTGGTGCTGTCCACATGAATATTAGTTTAGCATTTGATAGCCTGATCCAGAAGAATATGAAGATGGGATCCAGGGTGACTTGATAGTTTGGATTCAGATCTGGCTTACCCATTGAAGACAGAAGATAGTAGTAGAAGGGTGTTATTCTGGATGGGGGTCTGTGACCAGTGGTGTTCCACAGGGATCAGTGCTAAGACATCTGTTGTTTGAGATATATCTAAATGACTTTGATTGTCATGTTGCAGCTTTCCAAAATTTTGAGTAGGCTATATTTGGAGAATGGTATGCAATTCTGATTGCCTCATTGCAGGAAGGCTGTGGAGGCTTTGGGGACGGTGCAGAAGTGGTTTACGAGAGGGTGAGTAAACTTGGATTGCTTTCTCTGAAGTGATGGAAGCTGAGGGGATACCTGATGGAAGTTTATAAAATTGCAATGCATAGATGGGGTAAGACAGTCAGAACCTTTCTCACCAGAGTGGAAATGTCAAATATTAGAGGGCCTAAATTTAAGGTACAAGAGGGGCAACATTTAAAAGAGATACATGTGGCACAAAATTGGTGGGTGCCTGGAATGCGCTACCTGGGACGGTTGCGGTGGGAGCCGATAAGATAATGGCATTTGAGGGAGTTTTAGATAGGCACATGAATATGCAAAGAATGAGGGGGATATGAATTGCATACAAGCAGAAAAGTTTTGTTTAATTTGGCATCATGTTCGGCATACCTTGTGAGCCGAAGGGTCTGTTCCTCGGCTGTCCTGTTTTATGTTCCATGTCCTAGATGTATAGCTTTTCAGTGACAGTCATATTTCACTGAAGGCATCTAAGCTTCTTTATCAAAAACAAGGATTCAAATATTGTTCCAAGATGTGATTAAAAATATTGTGGTACTAGTTGAACGAAAATGGGCTTTGCATTTCATTGTCTTGTCTGACCACCAATATGGATATAAAAGATTGCACAACTCGATTCAAAGGTTCCTCTCAGGGTTCTGGTGTGCAACAAACAACAACAAAAGTGGATTCATAATTACTTTCACTGCTGATTAAAGAACCCTGCAATAACATTAACTGATTAACACTGACATTGTGGAATTCTCTGCCTCAGAAGGCAGTAGAGGCCAATTCTCTGGATGCTTTCAAGAGAGAGTTAGATAAAGCTCTTAAAGATAGGGGATATGGTGAGAAGGCAGGAACGGTGTACTGAGTGTGGATGATCAGCCATGATCACAGTGAATGGCGGTGCTGGCTCGAAGGGCCGAATGGCCTATTCCTGCACCATTGTCTAATGTCTATTGACTTCAAATATGATTCAAAAGTGGAATAACACTGATGGTGGAAATCCAAAATATCAGTTTGGAGATTTTCAAGACCTTCTGCTTTGCTTGAATTGTTTTTGAGATTTTTGAAGACAATGAACAAACCATTTAAATTCAACATAAAATGCATTGTAAGCCAGCATCTGCAGTCCCTTGTACCTACCAAGTGCTTTGTGTTTTACTTAAGATGCCAGTATCTGCAGTTTCTTGTGTCTCCATCTAAATACAAGCTCTGTTTTGTTGTTATCATACAAGATTATTCTACAGGAAATTCGAAAAAATATGCAACATTCAAATATGCAAGTCTCCAAAAAAACAAGCCAATTTCCTCAAGACATTTAAGAAAAAATGAAATAATTGGTAAACAGAATAAATTTTAAAAATGCAGTCCATGTGTGACACAACCATCATTAACATTAGCACACTAATTGTAGAACTTAACCAAAATAACACTAATAATAGAAAACCGCAATCAACAAATCAGTTTCCAGAATTATTCAAGAAGGAACTGCAGATGCTGGAAAATCGAAGGTACACAAAAATGCTGGAGAAACTCAGCGGGTGCAGCAGCATCTATGGAGCGAAGGAAATAGGTAACATTTCGGGCCGAAACCCTTCTTCAGACTGATAGGGGGTGGCGGGGAGAAGGAAGGAAAAAGGAGGAGGAGGAGCCCGAGGGCTGGGGGATAGGAGGAGACAGCCCGAGGGCTGAGGAAGGGAAGGAGACAGCAAGGGCTAATAAAATTGGGAGAATTCAATGTTCATGCCCGCAGGATGCAGACTCCCCAAGTTCTACAATTAGTGTGCTGTTCCTCCAATTTCCGGTGTTGCTCACTCTGGCCATGGAGGAGACCCAGGACAGAGAGGTCGGACGGGGAATGGGAGGGGGAGTTGAAGTGCTGAGCCACCGGGAGGTCAGGTAGGTTCTTGCGGACCGAGCGGAGGTGTTCGGCAAAGTTTCTCCAGCATTTTTGTGTACCTTCCAGAATTATTCAGTTATCTTTCAATCTGACAGGTTAATATTGGTGAAGAGTAAGTTATTCTTGCCAAGAGATTAGTTTTTCCTCATCAGATATTCAGCCGTCATTACTACCAACTACTTGTATTATTTGAATCCCTGTACTCACCCTATTAAAAACCGGTAGCATCATATATAGCTTTTCTTCCTGTTCCTTCTGAGTCATATGCCGAGGTGAATGACAGAGTTCCATGAAAAGACGACGAAGGTGCATTAGACCAAGTGCATTATCCTGCGGACTACACTCTTCCTGCCGTGGACGGCCCATGATTCTTTTCACCATGTTCATTTTTCCGAGTTTCCCGAAAGTACGACCAATCCTGTTGAATAAGAGTTCTAATATTAATGTATTTAAATGTATCAGTATGTGCATAATAAACAGTTTGTCCACAGAGAATGTTTTCACATTGGGTACTCTGTATTGACTTTATATTGACAATTTCCCAAGATAGATTCTTCCTTGAAAGGATTTCAGGACAATTTGGAATTCGAAACAAAATCAATTTAGCTGATAATAATTTTAATTTGTTGCAAGAATGATACAAATAATCACTTTAAGGACATTAAACACATCATGGAACATAGAACACTACAGCACAAGAACAGGCCCAATGTCACACAATGTCTGTGCCAAACATGGTCCAACTTCATCTAATCTCAAGCCTCTTATGCCTCATTCGTGTCTACCTCAACCACGAGGCAACGTGTGCCAGGCACCCTCCACTCTGCGTAAAAACAAAATGTGCCCTGCATACCCACTTTAAACTTTGCAGCTCTCATCTTAAAACTCCGCCCGCTAGGTTTTAACATGTTCACCCCGGGAAAAAGGATCAGACTGTCTCCCGTCTATGTCTTGCATAATTTTATATTCTATCAGGCCTACCCTCAACTTTCAACGTTGCAGAGAAAACAATCCAAGTTTGTTCAACCCGCTAATCCAAACCTGTTCTCCGCTCCCTCCAAAGCCTCCATTTGCTTGGGGCAACCAGAACTGCGCACAATATTACAAATGCAGCCCAACCAAAGTCCTATAAAGCTGCAATTTGACTTCCTGACTCTTATACTTAATGCCCCAACCAATGAGGGCAAGCATACCATATGTCTTCCTTACCCCTCTATCTACTTGTGTTACCACTTTCACCCCCCCCCCCCCCCATACGTGCAACACCCGACGTTTAATCAGATTAAACTTAACCGGCCAATGTTTTACCTATTTTGTAGCTGATCTATATCCCGCTGTATACTTTGCACACCTTAGGCAACTCTACCAATTTTGCTGTAAACTTACCAACCAATTTATTTACTTTTAGGTCCTAGTCATTTATATACATCATATACATCAGTGGTCCCAGCACAGATTCTTGCAGATCTCCATGTCACAGATCTCCAACCAGAATAACAGTCTCTATCACTAACTTCTGTCCACTATCAGTAACCTAGTTCTGCGGCCAAACGACCAAGTCACTGTGGATCAAAAAGGAATAAGTATTGATTTTAAAAAGCATAGGGACAGACAATAGAAATCATGTCCAAAAGGTGTTCTGCTTCAAGATTTATAGGATATTTTTAGTAAGCTTATGATATTTAGTTTAGGTTGGTCGCCATGTAGCATATTTTAAACTAGAAATATATTTTAAATCAAGGGACTTGCCGTCATTCCTTAATCTCCCTACCTTACTGCATCATCATCCCTCTCCCATAGCCCCCTCACCACTCCCCCACCCAACCCTCCCATAGAAAACTTGGCTATACACTCACATGCTACAAGAGCTGCAAATAGATCTGAATTTGGCTTGTATAATAATGCAATTTTTCTGAGTTACATTACATAAAAAAGAAACCAGAGCTAGTTTAATACAGCGAGTTTAATTTGTTCCAATTTTTAAAATGTACTCAGCAGTATAATCACAAGACCATCCCACGTCAAATGATTAATAAATAGATTGTTCACACTTTGTCATATTTGGCTCTGTTAAACTTGTAACCACATATCTACTCATCATAATAGCACTTATGTATAGTCATACAGCATGGAAACAAATGCTTCAGTCTACCCTTTGACAATCATCAGATCCATTTACACTAATCAAGATTCAAGAGACATTTATTGTCACATGCACCAATTGGTACAGTGAAATTTGGGGTCAATCCTGTATTAATCCTATTTTATTCTCTCCCCATGTTATACTAACACTACCAGTCATCCACACACTTGGAGCAATTTAAAGTGGTCAAAAAATCTACCTGCTAACAGATTTTTCCGATGCAGGGAAACCCACATGGTGACACGGAGAATATATAACCTC
Organism: Amblyraja radiata; assembly: GCF_010909765.2. Classification (NCBI taxonomy): domain Eukaryota; kingdom Metazoa; phylum Chordata; class Chondrichthyes; order Rajiformes; family Rajidae; genus Amblyraja; species Amblyraja radiata. Next base: position 73,345,002 of record NC_045956.1, read on the forward strand.
CAGACAAACATTACTGGGTATTAGGATATAAAGCTGTGAAATATACTTGTACCTCATTTCTATATTATTCCCATTTATCAGCTTTAGGTCTGTGGCCTTCAATACGTTGGCAATTCAAGTGCTTGTCATGATACTACTTCAATATTGTGAGAGTACTTGCCTCCCCCACCCACTCAGGCAATGCATTCCAGATTACAACCATGCTGTGTAAAAAATCTACGTCAGATCCATTTTAACCTGTTCACTGCCAAGTTTTTTTTTCATTATTGGCCATGACCCGCGTATACTCGAGGGGGGCACTTAACAGGTTAAATCCTCATCCTAAACCTGCGTCCTCGGGTTTTAGTATATCTACCCCATCCTATGCCCCTCAAATTTGTTATATTTCTATCAGGTACCTCCTGTCCTACGAACCCGCTCCACTCTCCAGTCTACCTTCATAACTGAAATGCTCCATCCCTGATAACACTCTGATGAACCTCCTCTGCACCCTTTCTTGAACCACCCTGTACAACCCTAACCGCAACTCTACCAGCTACGGACTTTCAACTGCAATGGTTGTTCTATGTACTTTGGTTTTTGCACCATCATGATATGGTTTAAAGATTCAAGATTCAAGAGAGTTTATTGTCATGTGTCCCAGATAGGATAATGAAATTCTTGCTTTGCTTCAACACAACAGAATATAGTAGGCATGAATACAGAACAGATCAGTGTGTCTCAGGGGCGGAAATCCCGTGTTTTGAGAGGTGGGGGACTTCCCCCCAAGTTTTTGTAATCCGGATTTTAAAACCCGGTAAAATCTCCGCTTTCCGCGAGACAGTGGGGGTGGGACTGCTGATCGTGGGCGCCGATTGGACGAGAGAGACGTCGGTCAGCAGGCAATGGACATGATGATTCAGCGAGATCATTGGAGGAGGGAGGAGTAAATAAATAAACACATGGATAAATAAACAGATAAAGTGCAAATAAACAGATAATGGGCTATTAATGTTCAGAGTTTTGTTTGAGATGAGTGTAATAGCCTGTTGGCTGTGGGGAAGAAGCTTGGAATAAGAGTATTTATTGTCTATTTATTGTTGTTGTTACATCTATACTATTACTAAAAGTCTCATCTTGACCACTTCCTGTCTACGTTGTAAATACATTTTAGAAAAAACGCTACCCTATATTGCTATGATTTTTCGCCATCTTACTCACCGTTCTCCTCTCCTCCAACCTCCTCAGGTTTTTTCCGATCGGTCAAATAATAAAAAAGTTATGAATGTTTTAAAAATTGTGAGATCAGCAGATTGGTCTTTTCGCCTGTCAGTCACCATGATGAAGGTAACGCCCCTTCCGGGGGTCAGGAGAATAAAACCCCGGAGGCCGGACGCGAGTCAGTCACCACGGTAGACCGTGAGTGAGAGTTGAGTCCAGAACTGTGAGTCTATGCCGTGAGTGAACTGAACTGTAAGTCTGGACTGTGCATGAAGTCAATAGTTGGTCTGCACTGTGCTGCTTGAACTGAATTGAAGGGTGGGTCTGCACTGTGCTGCTTGAACTGAATTGAAGGGCTGGTCTGCATTGTGCTGCTTGAACTGAATTGAAGGGTTGGTCTGCACTGTGCTGCTTGAACAGAATTTTGCCTCATTCCGGAAGTCCCGCTCACAGCGGAAGTCCCGTTCAATGGTGAGGCCACGCTCAACCGCCTGAGTAGATTCAAGAGAGTTTTACTGTTGTATAAATGTTGTGTGTGAGAGTGTGTGATGGATGATGTGAGTGTGTGTGTGTGTGTGTGTGTGTGTGTGTGTGTGTGTGTGTGTGTGTGTGTGTGTGTGTGTGTGTGTGTGTGTGTGTGTGTGAGAGAGATGGAGGGTGTGTGTGCGCGTGTGTGATGGAGGGTGTGTGTGTGTGTGTGTGTGTGTGTGTGTGTGTGTGTGTGTGTGTGTGTATGTGTATGTGTGTGTGTGTGTGTGTGTGTGTGTGTGTGTGTGCGATGGAGGGTGCGTGTGATGGAGGGTGCGTGTGCGTGCGATGGAGGGTGCGTGCGCGTGCGATGGAGTGTGTGTGTGACTGTGTGTGTGTGTGTGTGTGTGTGTGTGTGTGTGTGTGTGTGTGTGTGTGTGTGTGTGTGTGTGTGTTTGAACTGCCAGCCCACCAGCCGCGAGTCGGCTGCCAGCCCACCAGCCGCGAGTCGGCTGCCAGCCCACCAGCCGCGAGTCGGCTGCCAGCCCACCAGCCGCGCGAGTCGGCTGCCAGCCCACCAGCCGCGAGTCGGCTGCCAGCCCACCAGCCGCGAGTCGGCTGCCAGCCCACCAGCCGCGAGTCGGCTGCCAGCCCACCAGCCGCGAGTCGGCTGCCAGCCCACCAGCCGTGGGTGAGTCGGCTGCCAGCCCACCAGCCGTGGGTGAGTCGGCTGCCAGCCCACCAGCCGTGGGTGAGTCGGCTGCCAGCCCACCAGCCGTGAGTGAGTTGGCTGCCAGCCCACCAGGCCTGAACTGCGAGCCCACGAGGCCCGAGCAAATGAGTTGCCAGCCCACCAGGCCCGAGCGACTAGGCTGCCAGCCCACCAGGCCCGAGTGACTGAGCTGCCAGCCCACCAGGTCCGAGTGATTGCCAGCCCAAGAATCCGTTTGGCCCACAATGTTCATACTAGCCCTCTGGAAACCAGTCCCTTCGGCCCACAGCACCCATACTAGCACTCCATAAAGCCCCCCCACTGGCCACCAATATTGGAATTGGTGGAGAGGTGGAATATTGCATTGGGGGACCAGTCCTCCGCTCTGACTATCTACCCTATCTATGCCTCTGATAATTTTATATATTTCTATCAGGCCTTCCTTTAACTTCCAACATTCCAAAGAAAACAATCTAAGTTTCTTAAACCTTTCCTTTTAGCCAATACCCTCTAACCCAGACAGCATTTTGGTAAACTTTTTTTCTGCTCCCTCTCCAAATCCTCCACACCCATCCTGTAATGGGGCAACAAAAACGCACAATATTCCAAACACAGCCTAACCAAAGTCCTATAAAGCTGCAACATGACTTCCTGACTCTTATCCTCAAAGGCCCTATCGACTAGGGCAAGCATACTTTATACCTTCTTTACCTCTTGTTGTTACATCTAATGTGCTATAATACCGCAGCAAGTAAGAATTTCATTATTATGATGCATGTCTGGTGCTTATAATAATAATAATACATTTTATTTATGGGCGCCTTTCAAGAGTCTCAAGGACACCTTACAAAAATTGAGCATGTATAGGAAAAACATGTAAGGGGAATGAAATAAATAGTAGAGACATGACTAGTACACAAAGTAAAGACAGAATTCAATACAAAACACAGCATGAGGCAATTAATGCACAGATGAAAAGGGACGGGGACGTGGGGCTAAGGATAGGCAGAGGTGAAGAGATGGGTCTTGAGGCGGGACTGGAAGATGGGGAGGGACACGGAATTGCGGATCAGTTGGGGGAGGGAGTTCCAGAGCCTGGGAGCTGCCCTGGAGAAGGCTCTGTCCCCAAAACTGCGGAGGTTGGACTTGTGGATGGAGAGGAGACCGGCTGATGTGGATCTGAGGGACCGTGAGGGTTGGTAGGGGGAGAGGAGGTCAATGGGATATGTGGGGGCCAGATGGTGGAGGGCTTTGTAGGTGAGGACCAGGATTTTGTAGGTGATCCGGTGGGAGATGGGAAGCCAGTGAAGTTTTTTGAGGACTGGAGTGATGTGATGCCAGGATTTGGTGTGGGTGATGAGTCGGGCGGCTGCGTTCTGGACCAGTTGGAGTCGGTTGATGTAGGTGGAGCTGATGCCAAGGAGAAGTGAGTTGCAATAGTCCAGTCGGGAGGAGATGAAGGCATGGATGAGTCTTTCAGCAGCAGGCGGTGTGAGAGAGGGTCTGAGTTTGGCGATGTTGCGGAGATGAAAGAAGGAGGTTTTAATGACATGGCGGATGTGAGGCTCAAGGGAGAGGGTGGAATCAAAGATCACGCCAAGGTTGCGGGCCTGGGGAGATGGGGAGACAGTGGTGCCGTCGATGGTGAGAGTGGGGTTATTGATTTTGCTGAGTGTGGCTTTGGAGCCTATGAGGAGAAATTCTGTCTTATCGCTGTTGAGTTTGAGGAAATTATGTTGCATCCAGGTTTTTATAGCTGACAAACAGGAGTTGATATGGGAGAGGGGGGGGGTTGTGGGGGGATTTGGTGCCAAGGTAAATCTGGGTGTCATCAGCGTAACAGTGGAAGTCCAGATTGAAGTGGCGGAGTATCTGACCAAGGGGGAGGATGTAGATGATGAAGAGGAGGGGGCCGAGTACGGAGCCTTGGGGAACGCCTTGAGTGACTGCGGCTGTAGCAGAGGTGTGGTTGTGGAGAGAGATGAAGTGGGATCTGTTGGAAAGGTAGGAACGGAGCCAGCTGAGTGCAGAGCCTTCAATGCCGAGGTCCTTGAGTCTGGTGAGCAGGATGTTATGGTTCACTGTATCGAAGGCTGCGCTCAGGTCGAGGAGGATGAGGATGTTGAGGGAACCAGTGTCAGCAGAGGTGAGGAGGTCGTTGAGGACTTTGAGGAGAGCAGTTTCTGTGCTATGGAGGGGGCGAAAGCCAGATTGGAGGGGTTCAAGTAGGTTATACGCAAGGAGGTGGGAATGAAGTTGCGACGCAACGATACGCTCCAGGGTTTTTGAAAGGAAGGGGAGGTTTGAGATTGGGCGGTAGTTAATGAGAGAGGAGGGATCAAGACCAGGTTTCTTATGACAAACAAACATTTTTCAGTATATTGAATACTCCAGGTGTGACTGAACATAATGGTTTAATGTTGTCCCATAGTAGCGATGTTACAATACTTACCTTCAGCGGCGCTGCAGTTCTGCCACTGGCCGTGTGCGCGACTTTGGCGCCTTTTGGGGGGGGGGGGGGGGGGGGAGAATAAAATGGCATTTTCTCCTGCCTGTCGGAGTCGAACTTCCTCAGGCTGTTAAGCTGCTGAAAAATAATCGAGCCGACTGTCGTTCTCTGAAGTTTTTGTTTTTTTTAAATCGCGGGACAATTTAATCCCTGAAGTAAAATAAAAAGCTACTTCTAACGCCGTCAACGCCTACAACGGGACGGAACTCACGTAGGGGGCAAAACAAAATGTAAGTTGTTTATTTTACATGTAAACTTGCTTCTTAGGATGACTTTAATCAAAATCTCCTTGGCGATAATGTGATTTTGACCCCATACGAACCGGCAGTGTTTTTCCTGCCGATATGGGGTTCAAATTCACTGCAACCGCAGCGTTCCAATCGATCGCGTTCCACAAAAATCCACTCGCAAGATAATTAAAATGCCCATTAATTTACGGGAATTAAACATTAAATTCCTTCCATTTGGCCTATAAATTCATGACAATGAGATTTTAAAATCATGTTATATTGTGAATTCTTGTGTGAATGGTATTTGGACACTTAAACCCGTCTCACGGTGCGAGTCGACCCACGAGTGACCCCGAGTTTAAAACAAATTAAACTCGTGGTAATCACGTACAATTAATGTAGCGGGAACATTGGAACTCTTGGACGCAACTTTGCGACTCGTGGCGCTAACGGCAGGTACCTGGGAAACTTGTTAACTCTTGAAAATTTGAAACATGTTTAAAGATTTCCATGAGTCAAATTTACTCTTGAAGTTAAAATTTGAAACATTTAAACTCGTTGTAAGAATGTAGTGGCCCGTGAGTTTACCGTAGTGACTCTTGAGTCTACCGTGGGTTTGGCCTGAGTGCCAGAAGTGAAATGTTGAAGATTAGTCATCTCCGGAGAACTTGGATAGGTGACGTTTCGGGTCGGGACCCTTCTTCAAACTTTAGACCCTTCTTTCACCCGAAACGTCACCTGTCCATGTTCTCCACAGATACTGCCTGACACGTTGAGTTATTCCAGCACTTTGTATTTTTTCATAAACCAGCTTCTGTAGTTCCTTGTGTTCCAAAATGTAATGCTTTATAAATGTCCAGAGATGCTGCCTGTCCCGCGGAGTTACTCCAGCACTTTGCCTCCGTCTCCCTGGGGACCTCGTTTCCCACGCAATGTGACATCTACCATGCACACATTGCCAACTGTTGTTTTGGCATTAGTCTCTGTGATATTGGAGTCAATTCTCCTCAACTGCTTGGCGTTAACGGAGAGCTCCCGAAGCAGAAGGCGTCCCAATATGAATAATGACATGTTTCACTTAACTAAACACAAGACCGGACGGCAAACACATATCAAAAGTTAAAACTCTGTGCCCGGTTGGAGAATGGGGATGGTGGAAGAGGAGACAGTTCACATACACCAGCGTCAAATACAGTCCCGAGAATTCATGCAGCTATGCAGTAGGGGGAAAAAAGTGGACAAAAAATATATTCCGCTCGGTAACCCGCCCCAGACCTGAATGCCAAATAATAACGATAAATAAATGAACGTGATTTTAAATATCCAGCTGATATTTACACCGTGAAAGTTTTAACATATAGGTCAAATAAGAAAATGGGGTAAGCTCCAAAGACGTGGGTAGGTTAATGGGCTTGGTGTAAATGTCAATGTGCGGGGATCGCTGGTCGGTGCGGATTCGGTGGGCCGAAGGGCCTGTTTCCGTGCTGTATCTGTAAAACTAAAAACTAAATAGGGACTATGAAGGACATTTGGGAAATAGGCCCAGAAATTTCAGTAGTGTAAAGAAGGGTTTGGACCCGAAACTTGGGGAACAATAAATAGGAAGAGCGACGTGCTTTGTAACTTTGTCAGCGCCGTAGGTGACTGCTATTCGTATACATTGTATATGCAAGCAAATAATTTCACCGTGCTTCGTCACATGTGACAATAAATTAGTCCTATTCCTATTCCTACTCCTTTTGTCCAGAGATGCTGCCTGAGTTACTCCGGCTTTTTGTGTCTACCTTCGGTGTAAACCGGCCTATGCAGTTCTTTCCCACACAGCTTCCATGCACGACCGGCTAGAGTGCAGGGGACATTTTGGGATGGGATGAAAGCCTTTGTCTTCCCAGATAATGGGAAGCGCGGCTCATCTATCACTGGGTTTCCAGCCTCCCAGTATTCCCAACTTGAGATACCAGAGTGCCACGGTGGTTAACGTAATTATACCTGAACAAGGACCCCCAGATCCCGTTGTACGTCCCCTTTTCCCAACACCATTTAGATATTTTTGTTACCAAAGTGGATAACCTCACATTTATCCACATTAAACTGCATCTGCCCACTCACCCAACCTGTCCAAGTCACCATGCATTCTCATAGCATCCTCCTCACAGTTCACACTGCCACTCAGCTTTGTGTCATCTGGAAATTTGCTAATGTTACTTGTAATCATTTCATCTAAATCATTAATATATATTGTAAATAGCTGCGGTCCCAGCACCGAGCCTTGCGGTAGCACTCATGTATTGATTCCAACATTATTTATCCATGGCGTTCTAGAGCTTGAATGTCTGTTGTATGTACATTCAACTTTCCAGGCTCATTTCAGCGATATTTTGTTATTGATCTACATTATCATGTTTCACCTCAGCGACTTCATCTTTGTACCCAATTGTAGTCTGGTAGGCTATCGTGCTATTAATTTCTATCTTCTCTGTTGAGATCTTAAACATCGTTTGGTCAACTTGCTCGTGTTGCATTAATCTACCTGATCTATTTTAATAATATTGAATCCATGTAAACATGATAGACGGCTGGTTTGTGGAATACTTTCATTTATGCTCTCATTTTTAATATATAAAGCCATCATTAGTCATTTTCTCATTTTTGTATCTAATCTGCTTGAAAGTTAGTTTTTAAGCATACCTGTTTAGTTATTGTGACTGTTCCACGAGGTTGGATTCCATTTACATTTATTGAGTGAGTTAGGCTGATTAAGTAAGGAGTTTTGATGAGTAGGTCAAATTTTATTATTTAGCTATGCTCAATGGCTGAAAGTGTACATTTTTTAATTAAAAAAATACACATCCTTCCAAAACCTCCTGCATTGTCAAAGCGCAGAAGTATCGTGGAAGGTGTTTGAGGTAATTTTAAATAACTTTAGGCTTGCACCCATGTGTATAATATGTGACAATAACATTGAGATTGGGATTATGTTGGGAAATTGAAAGCTCTTCAGATGTCATTAACACCCATTAAATGTTTTTATACTATTTCTGCTGGATCGTGTCAAAAGCAAAATATGACCGAAGTTAAAAAATATTATGCAATTATCTATGTAGGCCATATAAAATTGGCACTTTATTTGAACACACCATTTGTGATGAAATGTGTCTTTTTATTTGGACAAATATTGTGGAAGTATACGGCCACATCTTGTCATTCCAAAGGGAACCATTAGTGATGAACTGTTTCTTCAGACGAAAGCCCCAAATAAATAGTCACTAAATCCAGTTCCACAAATAGGATCAGAGACCCCATTCATTTCACTGGATAGTCTTGGTCTGCAGAATATAGGTTATTTTGTGTTTACTATCTCGTTAAGTTAACATTTAAAATTATTTCCTTACATTTTCATTGTTTTTAATTATCTGAATGTCAGATTTTTTTTTTAAACAAAGAAGCCTTAGCATTGACAGATGCTAAAGTTTATCCCCTGGTTTGATAGAGCCTCAGGCCTTTCTAGATCTTTTAGCATTGGGACCTCAACAGTATGTCGCCCAAAGACCAGGTAATCGAGGTTGGACAAAAAATGTTGGGATAACTCAGCAGGACAGGCAGCATCCCTGGATAGAGGAAGGTGGCAACGAAAAATACAAATATAAAATTTAATCAGAAGGATAGTCAAACTGGTCAGAGAACTGGGATGGGGGAGGGATGGAGAGAGAGTGAAAGCAAGAGTTACTTGAAGTTATAGAAGCCTCTAACGTGTCCAAACCCTTAATAATCTTATATGTTTCAATACGATACCCTCATCCTAAATTCCAGAGTATGCAAGCCCAGCCGCTCCATTCTCTCAGCATATGACAGTCCCGCCATCCCGGGAATTAACCTTGTGAATCTACGCTGCACTCCCTCAATAGGAAGAATGTCCTTCCTCAAATGTGGGGACCAAAACTGCACACAATACTCCGGGTGTGGTCTCGCTAGGGCCCTGTACAACTGCAGAAGGACCTCTTCGCTCCTCTTGTTCTGAAGGCCAACATGCCATTCGCTTTCTTCACTGCCTGCTGTTTTTGCCACCAAAGTGGATAACCTCATATTTATCCACATCTGCCATGCATCCGTCCACTCACCCAACCTGTCCAAGTCACCCTGCATTCTCATAGCATCCTCCTCACGGTTCACACTGCCACCCAGCTTTGTGTCATCTGCAAATTTGCTGATGTTACTTTGAATCCCTTCATCTAAATCATTGATGTATATTGTAAATAGCTGCGGTCCCAGCACCGAGCCTTGCGGTACCCCACCAGTCACTGCTTGCCATTCCAAAACCTACACATCACCTTAGAAAGGTACCATCTCAAGGCATAATTATGCACAATACTGCAAGACACAGTTAACTGTCAATACACTGATGTCACATCTACAACGCTAAGAAGGTAGAAAACTAAAAACCTCTGCCAATAACAACGAAAACAAAAATTCCCAATATAAACAGAAAATCACCAGAAAGGTGAGGGGGTAGCCACTGCCCGGGAGGTAGGGCCCTGCATCTCTCTAACCCCCGCTATCATTGCCGGTACCATTCTCTTTCCAGTCGCAGCTCCATATGGGAAACACAAAACACTGTCGTGTTAATTTATTTATTTTCCCCACAAGAAAGGGGGGGAGGGGATCAACGCCCTGCAGTCATCACCCACGCCTTAGTTGTCCGGGCGTCCCAGTCACCCCGAGCCCGCGCTCTGGTTCGTGGCCCCGCATCTCACCCACTCGCGCTCCGGTTCCCTCCGACAAACGGGCACCGTCACAGCTCGCACAGCGCGGCCGGGCTGATCTCAGCAGCAACCAAAGAGCGTTGTTGTGTTCCCTCCGCCCACGGCCTCCCGCATGTCCTCCCTGCTATTATTAACTGACCTTGCTGACTTCCATCATGAATCACAAGCTTGCCCGCCTCCAAACCGGTACCTCCACTGACTTTCCTTCCCTCACCTTCTTATTTTACGATTTTGCCAACTAAAATGTGTCAAAATCCGGCACAAAAAATTGAAAAATCTGATTCATTGTTAGGAAAAGAAAAAAATCGGAATTCCGATTTAAAATGGAAGAATATCATGCCTGAGATAAGTACCCAATGTGTAGCTAATAGACTCCTTCAAAGGATCATTTTGGGGCCATACTTTCACCTAATGAATGATACTTTCACTCCTTATGTGGGTTGGAGGCAAGCAGTTGGCCGGGAGTGTCCAGGCAAGCAGACCTGGCCTGCCTCTGCTGTGTGACGACACAGGACCTGCTTGCAACGGATCGACGACAAAGGACCCGCTCGCCGCTGACTGAGGATTGCTCGGCGTGGACCAACGATAGAGGACCTGCCCGTTTCCGAACGAGGATCGCTCACCGTGATCAGTGGACCAGGAATCACCCGCCACAGACTGTTGGCTGGAAGGCCCGGCTCGCCCAAAGCGGACTCCAGATTGGCCTCGAGCCACTGCCGTCGACAGGAACCGCGCCGTCGAGAGTGAGGAGGGACAAGAGCAAATTGGACATCGAGAACAATGTGGACTGGCGAGAACAATGGGAGGGCCATTGAGAATGATGGGGTAACCTGGTGGAGGGCCACCGAGAACAATGGGGGCGGGGGAGGGGGAGTGGAGTGGAAGGGAGGCCTGCTGCCATGTGCCGTGGCAGGCAGTAGATAGGACGGTTCGGTACTTTTGGCGACATTTGTATACGGCCTAGGTTGGCTGCAAAACTAAACATTTCACTGTACCTGGGTATATGTGATGATAAACTATAATTCATTCATGAACTTGGAATACTGTGTAAAGCATTTGTCTCTGGTTATTAAAAAGGATATTATTGCTTTGAATGTAATTCAGAGAAGCTTTACTAAGCTAATATCTGGTATGGGTAGGGTGGGGTGAGGAAAGGAAAGGTGAGACAGGCTAGAATTGTGTCTATTGGTGACACAATCGTTCATGTAATATTGTGTGCTTTTTTGGTCACCTAATTACAGGAAAGATGTGGAGGCTTTGGTGTGGTTGCAGAAGAATTTTATCGCAGAGCTGCCAAATTTTGTCAGAACATTTCAGTATTCTAGTACCTGAAAATCAGTATTTTGCTGAGGAAATCAGTATTTTTACGTGGTGCCATTTTGCAGTATTTTTAATATAAGTGCGGTCATACCAATAAGAGTACAAGAATGCATAACTTTGCTACCAATTGAAATGTGTTCTACGCACCTTACTTGACAGTGCATTCATTGCCATCTGTATACTGCTGTTTGAACGGCTGCTTCCTGCTTTTAACACCAGATGATGATGTAGAAGCCATTTTGGAAGCCACCCTCTCACTCTCTCCCTCCTTCCATCCCTCTCCCTCCCACCCTCCCTCTTTCACTCCCACCTTCCCTCTCTCTTCTTCCCTCTCCGTTTTTTCCTCCTTCCCTTTCCCTCCCTCCCACTCCATCTCCTTCTCCATCTCTCCCTCCCCTAACAGTCTGTGACCCAAAGCGCTGTAGCCATAGCGGGGAGTGCTATTTTTAGAACCCATAGCGCTGTTCTTTGAAATTCCCACGCGTTAAACCAACAGCGCTATTTAAACCTGGAGCGGGACAAGCCGATAAATGCTTCCAGATCTTGAAATTTAAAATACTAATAGATTTAATCTGCTATAATTTTTAGAGGTGCAGTATGACTTTTTATATCCTTGTATTTTTTAAGTAGCAAGATGAAACAGGAAGTCGGGCTGATTTAAAAAAAAAATCGTATTTTACAAAGCAAATCCGTACATCCGTATTCTGATCGCATTTCCATACAAAATACGGAAAATCCGTACTAGTTAGCAACTCTGTTATTGGAATGCAGCCCGCATTCAGTGGTAATAGCTATAGGGAGAGATGGACAAACTTGGAATGTTCGCTCTGGAGCATCAGAGGCATGGATATGGTAGACAGTCAGAACCTTTCTCCCAGGGTGAAAATGTCTAGGACAAGAGGGCATAGCTTTAAAGTGAGAGGGGCAGTGATTTCATGCACCAACAACTTTCTGTATGAATGTAAACACTTGCCCCGCACATCTCCTTTGTTGTTGATCTAGGAATATGGGGAGTGGATGGGTGGTGGGGGTGGGGGTATGGATACAGACTAAACATTTGAGCTAAAACTTTCAGAAGTGAACTTAGGAAACTCTTCTACATACAAGGATTTTAGGAATTAGAAACTTTTTGTTCCCCTAGATTTCATCATCTGCAGTCTCTTAAATCAACATATAAATTAAATCAATCTTAAGAATGTCAATTAAAGAATGGAGTTATTCCACATTCAGTGGACAGATTCTCTCGAGCAAGCATCAGAGAATTGCTATACTGCCCTACTTTGACAAAAGAAAGCAACTGACAGAAGGGCGTTTTCTTGTAAATGAGGAAAACGTGTTTTTCTTTCAGCTCTCTGCAATGGAATTTCTTACTTCTCTGGTATAAATATTTTCAAATTGTACTCAGACTGATTTTGTTCACCATTGTGTAGAGCATATCTCAAATACCCTAAAACAAGCAATAACTCAATTTTGACAAAATTGTCAGTTGCTTCCTTTTGTCAAATTAGGGCAGTATAGACCAGCGGTTTCTCAACCTAGTTGATGATCAACAACAACGATCACAACTTAAAAGTTTCAATACGGGTCCAAGGAAGTCTATTAATGCAATTGCTTATCCTTATGCATTGCTAAATATACAACCCTTTATTTACTTTTCCTGTTAAAAGAAACAAATGAGTATAGGTTTAGATATTCAACGATATTTAAAGAAAATCCAATACAACAGAGGGGTAGGTTGAATTTGTTATTAGGTTTTATTAAGAACTAAGAATCACACAACTGTGAGGCAAGTACGACACTCCCCAGGATACACTCCAAGGATCATGTAATGTGATGCAGCTTTATTTAGGTGCCATGATCACTGGATGTCACCATAGTTCTGGGTAGCATATCAAAGCAAGATCTCTTTCTCATCACAAGATCATCGTGAATGTAACAGCACGTATTAGAACAGGCATCGGTATTTTACTCAGCAACCTAATTTCCCCAAAGTCCCTTTAAACGCAATTTGACTGATAATTTTATTGTACCAATGTGTAGCATGTCATATAGGACATAATTAAATATGCTGTGATATTAATGGGAATAATATCCAATTGCCCGGAAAATCTGCCACCATTTGCACCCTTTTGTCTTCTCCACTTATCACCCCAGCCTTGGTTACTATCGCAAGCCTTTTCTCCTCCATTCAACCCCTCCTCACCTGGAACCACCTATCACTTGCCAACTCTTTCTCTCACCTCTTTCTACCGGCTATCTCTCCTCTACTTTTTCAGTCCGAAGAAGGATCCTGACCCAAAACGTCATCTGTACATTACCCTTCACAGATGCTGCCTGACCCACTATGTTCTTCCAGCAGTGTGTTTTTTGCACAAGATTCCAGCATCTGCAGCCTCATGTCTTCATTATTTCTTAAAATATTGAATTGTGTTTGTACATTTTATTGGTTTCCTAGACTTTCTTCTAATGTTTATCTATGGCACTGCCAGAAAGAATGTAGGTGCTATACATAATTAAACATTCTCTCAATACAGAAGAGGTTTTGTACTGTGAGAAACACAAAGCTGGAATTAGCTCTTTCTCTCTTCACATTTCCTTCATTCAAAGGTCTGTTCAGTGCACTGTACGTCATTACCTGAAATTATTTCTGAGTTCACAGCAAGCAATGTCCATATTTTCTGCAGTTCAATTCCTGCCATGATTTTCTGGTAATAAAACTTCTTGGTCTAACTTCTTGTTATTGAAAGAATTTTGCCATGCAATTTGATCATGTTGATTGGTTTTACTGCACCCGAAACTCTGATCACTTCATAAATCACTTCTGAAATTGGCATTCCAAACATTTCAAATAGTTCCCTTCATTACCACAGTCACTGCCTGGTCCATTACAATGATCACATTTGATGGTACAAATGTGGCAAAATGTTACCACTGAGGGAACGAAAGATGAGAAGCACATTATTCAGATTCAGATTCAATTTTATTGTCATTGCACTTTTCAGTGCAACAAAATGGTTTAGCCTGCAGTCATAACATAGAATAAATAACAAAACACACAATAAACACAAATTAACATCCACCACAGTGAGTCCACCAGGCACCTCCTCACTGTGATGGAAGGCAAAGTCCCAAAGTCCTTGGCTCTTCCCTCCTTGCTCTCCCTCTGCGCTGAGGCGATCCAGGCCTCCGATGTTGTGACCCCGCCGGGTGTTGGTAAGTAAGGCCCGCCGCTGAATCCGAGCTCCGCGAACGGGCCGGTTCAAACTCCGCGGCCCGGGGCGGTCGAAGCTGCCGCCCTCCAGTCCAGCAGACGCCGCTGTTGTTGCGGGAGCTCCGGAAAAACAGGTCACCAACCTGTGACCTGCGAACTCCCGACGATGATGTCGTCCACTGGCCCGCGGCCGAGCCTCTGAAGTCGGGTCGGAAGTCGGGCCGCAACGCCACCACAGCCCTGAAGTCGGCCAGCCTCGCGTTGGTAAGTCCTGGCTCTGCCTCCGGAGCCTCGAGGTCGGTCCCAGTTGGAGGCCGCCAGCTCCGCGATAGGTCTCAGCGCAGACGGAGATGGAGACGGGGGATACGGCAAGAAAGGTCCCATCCCCCCGAAGGAAGAGTCAAAAAACATGTTTCTCCCACCCACCCCACACATACACAACTAAAATAAACCGAAATAAACAACGGGATGAAAGAAAACAAAAAAAAGACAAACTGACTGCAGGCGAGCCGCAACTGCAAGGCAGCGTCGCCACTTCCACCTGTTAAAATACTTTTCTTTCAGAAGGTGTGCCTAAACATAGGAAATCATTTTCTTGTTAAAGCACTGCATAAAAATAAGTTTATTTCAATAATATTTTCACTTAAATAATCCACTAACATATCAGATTATAAAAATTCCTTTAAATAAGCATGATCTTTTTAATTTTCTCAATCAAAGTGTTTGAGTTTACATGCGGGGCAAATGTAATTGGCTTACAAATGTCAGCTTCTTTGGAATTTCTTAAGACCAGATGGAATTTCAATGAAGCCTCGTTTCACCTGCCCTCACACCAACAGTAATGAAGTGCTTTGAAAGGTTAGTCCTCTCCCATATCAAAGCCATCATCCCTGCCTCACTGGACTTACATCAGTTTGCTTACAGAGCTAACAGATCTACAGAGGATGCTATCTCTCTGGCTTTTCATACTGTTCTGACTCGCCTGGAGCGACAGGGCACATATGTGAGGATGCTAGTTGGAGACTACAGTTCTGCTTTCAATACAGTCATCCCCACCCAGTTCACTTTCAAACTTCACCAGCTAGGCCTCAGCTCGTCACTATTCAACTGGATCCTGAATTTCCTGTCGGAGCGTCCTCAGGTCGGTGAGACTGGGCCCCCTCCTGTCCTCCACTATTACTCCGAGTACTGGCACACCACAGGGTTGTGTACCGAGCCCCATCTTCTACTCCCTCTTCACACACAACTGTGTTCCTGCATTCGCCACTAACACCATCGTTAAATTTGCAGATGACACAACAGTGATTGGGCTGATCTCCAATGGCGATGAGTCAGCCTACAGAGCGGAAGTGAACCTGGCGAGCTTGTGGTCAGAGAACAACCTGTCCCTAAATATAGCTAAGACCAAGGAGCTAGCTGATCATCAACTTTAGAAGGTTACAGGGTGATGAGTATGCCCCAGTCTTCATCAACGGGGACAGAGTGGAGAGTGTGTCCAGCTTCAGGTTTCTGGGCACACACATTTCAGAGGACCTCACGTGGTCCAGTAACACCACTGCATTGGTCAAGAAAGCACAGCAACGGCTGTTTTTCCTGAGGATGCTGAAAGAAGCTGGTCTGCCCCAACGATGCTGGTGACTTTCTACTGCTGCGCCAGAGAGCATCCTAACATACTGCATCTCTGTGTGGTATCCTAATTGCACAGCAGTGGATAGGAGAGCTCTTCAGAGGGTCGTCTCCAGAGCACAGATCATTGAGATACAGCTCCCAGCCCTGGAAGACATCTACAATGCACGTTGCCTCAGAAAAGCCATCAGCATCTGTGAGGACTCCACACACTCATGCCACCGTCTGTTTGAATTTCTTCCATCTGGCAGACGTTATAAGGCCTTTTGCACCTGCACCTCCAGACTGAGAAATAGCTTTTTCCCTAGAGCTATAACTGCACTGAATCGGTCTGCTAAGCATCCCCCATAATCTGTCTTTGCCCCCATAATCAACTGGCACAACTGACATATCTCAACAGTGACAGCTGCTGTAACTTTTAACCTCAGTATACATGGACCTATTTGTACTTTAACCTTAGTTATTTTACAGCATACGGATACGGAGGTTGCAATCTTAATCTCATTGTTCTTGTACGATGACAATAAAGATAAATTATTATTATAGAATGCATTCTATTTGCAACATTTATTTTTCAATGAAATTCACTGATTTTTTACAGCCACCAAACACCCAACTAACTAACCTTTCTCCTCAAAGTTTACTAAAATTAACGTAAACTTTTCACCATACAAGTTATGTGGATGAAGGTCTAAAATTTCCCTTCTTTTCTTCAGCATCAAAGAAAAGCCTGGCTATCACAATTAAGTCCGTGTACTGCCATGTCTACTTTTCTGTTGATTGAACCATTTTAGTAGTGTGGTAAATATTATTTTTACAATTCAAATGCTGCACATTCGAAACAAACTGAAAATGCTGAAGATATTCAGATTGGACCTATGAAAAGCGAAACAAGTCTAAAATTTCCAGGTCAATCATCTTGCTTAAAATAGACCATCAAAAACATTTTTGCCATTTGTTTTTTCTATTCCACCATTTTCTATTTTTAGTTTATAATTGATGTACTTCTATCATGAAATCTCTCTGCCTCCAGAATCTGCAGCATGCCACACCTTCATGTCTTTCAATAACACAATAAAAATACAGCTTGTGGAATTCAAAGTAAAGGGAAGAAAATTTCAGATTTCTGCATTTAAACATAGGTACATTAAAATCAAAATTTATTTTTAATCAACAGCAAGCACAGATGCAGTTGGATCATTTAGAAATGGCTTCAATACAAGTCTTTGTGGTGAACATTAATTCCAACAGATTTAAGCTTACAAAAGAATTGCAGGATACAATTTGCTGGAAATTGCTGGAAGAGTTGCTATGGTTTCAGAAATAAATGGGTGTGCAAAATCTTCAAACAATTTTAATCAGGAAACGTGGAACGCCCAGCAGATATGCCATTGTTACGATCATGGGTATACTGCTGGACAGCAGAAGATCAAGATCCAAGTAGTTGACTTGTAACCATACTTGTAGAATCCTGGTATGATATTGCTCATTTGAGCAATCATCTACGAATATCTGGACAATTATATTTATTTTAAGCTACGTAGTGGCATTTTAACAGATTAGCAAGACCATGGATCAGTGCTGTATCATAATTCAAGCAATTTCTGACCTAATCAACAACTATTACAAGTCTAAAGAATTTTCACATCATTGGGTCATAGTTTGGAGCTCGTCCAGTCTTGGATGGACTAAAATGTTAAGGCATTTCAATAAGCTAGGACCTCCACTTATCTTAATTTAGAAAGTATATGTTCCATTTCTTCATGTATCCTACATTTAACTTACATCATATTCATCATATTTTTAGACATGAAACAAACAATTTAGAGACAAAGTACAAGTAAATGCTGAAGAAATACAGCCTCTCGAATCTCCTCCAATAAGACCAACGCTGATCCCTTTGCCACGGTCATGTTGTCCCTTAAAATTTAGCATTTTTATAAAGTATATAATCACAAAATTAGTATCGTCACCAATGACACCTATCCCTACTTGGACCCATAAAGCTGAATGAGCGAGAGTTACCAATTTTACCCGCATGAGAACTTCCAAGAGCCTCAGCACCAGTTTGCGGTCAACCTTATTTGAAGGGCCGGAAAGCTGTTGTATATCGCAGCTTACTACTCATCTGATTCTCAACACAATGTTCAGCATAAGCTCTACGCATGGGGCCAGAAATGTGTTGCTATCTTGCCAATAACTTTATTCGCAGGCCCATTGCCAGGATTGCGATAGCCCAATTAGACAGCTCAACTCACATTCATCTCACAAATAATTTCAATATACCATATGCTTTCTTTATTGGCCCTGTACCTACAACATTTTATTCTGCCTCTCATGAATGAACACATGAATACTTCCGTATATTAATAATGACCCTTAAAAATAGTTTAAAACTACTTTTCTATTATTCCTACAAAGTTCATGATTTTCTATATTATACTCCACCTGTCGCTTTCCTGGCTGCTTGCTTTATGTCTATCTTTGTATTTTCCTCATGTTCAATTTTGCACGCTTTGAAACATCAGCAAAATATGAAAACTTTAAGCAAATATAATATTGATACTGACATAGATCTGCAGAAACTTAACACAAAGGACAATTGTCAAGCCAATGCTGGTCCTTGAATGCTGACGTGCTCAGCTGTACATCCCTACTTTTTGTTTGTAACCCTGTCTTAGAATCTGCTTTGTTACAATTTCTAACCAAAACATTTAAACATGATCATATTTGAATCAAGTCTCCCATTTGCAGCTATTCACATCCTGAGAATTCAAGTTAGAATGTGCAAGAAAATTGCAATCAAGCAGTAAAAGTAAATGGGGGGGTAGGGGGGGGGGATGGTTGGGGGAAAGTAGAAATGGCATGTTTCTAGGTTCCTCTCGCCCACCCAGAGCCGCAACAATGGGACTGGGTCGAACCAAACAGTGCTGGGATCACTGAGCAGACTCTCTCACTGGATCATTGTAGCCGGCTGGCGGCTGTTCTTCCGTGCCTGCTTATCCTCCTGTCACAGCAGTTTCTTTGATCCTTTCCCACACTTTGATTCTGATCATTTCTGAGTTCCGAACAGTTCGAATTACAAGCAGTTCTCTGGAATCGAAACCAGTTTTAGCCTGGGTACTGCCTTTAATGAGAGGGCTAAATAAGGATTTTTTTAAAACAATAACACAATATTATAGGAGCTGGAGCAGGCCATCAGGTACCTGAAGCCCAGTCTTGCCATTTGACATGTTCATGGCTGTTCTATGCTGGCCTCAACTCCTCTTCTGGGCCATATCTCCATCCCTCTGCTCTCAAATATTTATTCACTTCCATAGGGTCAAATAGCACAAAACAGGTCTTAGAGGCCGACTCATCCAAACTGACCAGGATGTCTCAGAGCTAGCTCTATTTGCCCTGCTTTTGGCCCATATCCCTCTAAACCTTTCATATCCATGTACCTGTCCAAATGTCTTTTTAAGATTATTGTACCTGCCTCAATTAGTTTCTACCCAGACCAGTAATGTTACTCATTCATGTTCTCCAGAGATGTTGCCCAACCGGCTAAGTTACTCCAGCACTTTTTACCCCAATAACTTCCTTGGGCAGCTCGTTCCATCCTCTGTGAGAAAAAGCTACTTTTTGCTTACTGTTAAATCTTTCTTCTCTCATCTTAAACCTATGCCCTCAAGTTCTAGATTCCCCAACCTTAGGAAAAAGACTATGCATTCACCCTATCCATTATAAATGCTTCTAATGAGCTAGCTCCCACCACTCACCAGGGAAGAGAATTTCAGAGATTCACCAGACTCTGTGAAAAGCAATTACCAATTTCTTATAGTATGTCCTCTTATTCAAAACTCTCCCACTCGTGAAAACATCTCAACATCTACCCTGCCAAGGATCTTTTTATATGGTCACTTCTCATTGTTCGATACTGGGAACAATAGAAGCCCAAATGATTTAGTCTCTCTTGGTAGGACAATATTTTCATGCCAAGAATTAACCTGATGAATCTCCTTCATACCACCTCAATAATACTACCTTTTTCTTCAGATAAGACCAAAACTGTTCAGATTTCCAGGCAAGGCCCCACCAACATTGTAACATCGTTCAATTGTAACATTTTCCTATTTTTAAATTCCAATTCCTTTACAATAAAACCCCAAATGTTATTTGCCTTCTTAATTATTTGGTGGAACTGACTGCCAACTTGCTGCTATGTCCCCTCTTTCAAGGCCCTCCCACTCGTGATCCGTGATCCGTGCACCAGGGCACCGAAATCCTTCTCTACTTGCAATCTCTCTCCAAGGTGCATGACCTCACCCTTCCCCTTGAGGGATCAAACATCTATCGGAGGAGAAAGAAGAAAGGATAGTTGGAAGCCAAACATAAAGGATGGTACTGTATTTTTGGAGTCTGAGCAATAAAATCATTTGGACATCATACTCAAACTTATGCTACAAGTAAAATTTTCATTAGAAAATGTATTACATTCTCATGTTTCTTATCTGCAGGTTTAACATTTTGTGAAATCAACTTTCTAACACTTTCTAGATGAAGCATCCCAGATCCCAACAAATCTCTGAACAAACAAAATGGTTTATGGTCAATTACCCTCTTTTATAGGCCAGAAACAGAGTGCACCATATTCATCAGATTCTGCTGTATTTATACCAGTCTGTTGAGCAAAACTATTTTTAAAAAGTTTGCATGTCATATCATTTAAAAATAAAACAATTACAGAACAAACGGTTTGAAGTTTATAAGGAACATCCAGCACTGTCTATTGTGATATAAACCTGACCTATTTACCAAGCTATAAACCACCTATTTTTATATCTCCTTATATGGTTGGAGTCAAATGTTGTTGAGACATTCTACATAAAACTAATATAAATGTAAGTGTTTTCGTTATGACAGATGTTGCATTCTTATAATGCCTTTTATCCACCAATGTTTCACTGCTTCACAGAGCATCAATAATTTCCACTTGGTGTAACACCTGAATAACACGGGAACAACATCCCAAGATGCTTCATGAGAATGTTAACAAACAAAGCTGACACCAAGCCACACTAATTATTATGGAATGATGGAGATGGTAAAGACAATAGACAATAGGTGCAGGAGTAGGCCATTCGGCCCTTTGAGCCAGCACCGCCATTCAATGTGATCATGGCTGATCATCCCCAATCAGTACCCCGTTCCTGCCTTCTCCCCATATCCCGACTCTACTGTCTTTAAGAGGCCTCTAGCTCTCTCTTGAAAGTATCCAGAGAACCGGCCTCCACCGCCCTCTGAGGCAGAGAATTCCACAGACTCACAACTCTCTGTGTGAAAAAGTGTTTCCTCATCTCCGTTCTAAATGGCTTACCCCTTATTCTTAAACTGTGGCCACTGGTTCTGGAATCCCACAACATCGGGAACATGTTTCCTGCCTCTCGCGTGTCCAAACCCTTTATAATCTTACTACACCAAGGGGGACCTGTTGGGTTCCTGTCACACGGGAGACCTGGTCCCCCAACGCAACCTGTTCCCCAAGGCAATATTCCACCACTCACCCATTTCTCCAACACAACCCGTTCCCTCAATATTGCGTTTGGGGGGATTGGGGAGAGGAAGGAAGGGAGTGGAAGGGAGGAGTAAGGAGAGGGGAGAGGGACGGTGGAGGGGGGTAGGGGGGTGCAGAGGGGAGGGGGGTGGCAGAGAGGAGGGGGGGGGGCAGAGAGGAGGGGGGCAGAGAGGAGGGGGGGCAGAGAGGAGGGGGGGGCAGAGAGGAGGGGGGGGCAGAGAGGAGAGGGGGGGCAGAGAGGAGGGGGGGGGGCAGAGAGGAGGGGGGGGCAGAGAGGAGGGGGGGGCAGAGAGGAGGGGGGGGCAGAGAGGAGGGGGGGCAGAGAGAAGGGGGGGCAGAGATGAGGGGGGGGGCAGGGATGAGGGGGGGGGGCAGAGATGAGGGGGGGGCAGAGATGAGGGGGGGGGCAGAGATGAGGGGGGGCAGAGATGAGGGGGGGCAGAGATGAGGGGGGGGGCAGAGATGAGGGGGGGGCAGGGAGGAGGGGGGCAGATAGGAGGGTGGGCAGATAGGAGGGTGGGCAGAGAGGAGGGGGGGCAGAGAGGAGGGGGGGCAGAGAGGAGGGGGGGCAGAGAGGAAGGGGGGGGGCAGAGAGGAGGGGTGGGCATAGAGGGGGGGCAGAGAGGAGGGGGGGGCAGAGAGGAGGGGGGGGCAGAGAGGAGGGGGGGCAGAGAGGAGGGGGGGCAGAGAGGAGGGGGGGCAGAGAGGAGGGGGGGGAGAGAGGAGGGGGGGCAGAGAGGAGGGGGGGCAGAGAGGAGGGGGGGCAGAGAGGAGGGGGGGCAGAGAGGAGGGGGGGCAGAGAGGAGGGGGGGCAGAGAGGAGGGGGGGAAGAGAGGAGGGGGGGAAGAGAGGAGGGGGGGCAGAGAGGATGGGGGGCAGAGAGGAGGGGGGGCAGAGAGGAGGGAGGGGCAGAGAGGAGGGGGGGCAGAGAGGAGGGGGGGGCAGAGAGTAGGGGGGCAGAGAGTAGGGGGGGCAGAGAGGAGGGGGGGCAGAGAGGAGGGGGGGCAGAGAGGAGGGGGGGCAGAGAGGAGGGGGGGCAGAGAGGAGGGAGGGGCAGAGAGGAGGGGGGGCTGAGAGGAGGGGGGGTAGAGAGTTTTTATATTTGACGTTAGTTTTTAGTGTGTTTTAAAAGTATATGTTAATGTTCTCTGGTTTGTTTTATGTGGTGGGTGGGGAGAGGGTCGGGGAAAACTTTTTTTCAATCTGTAGTGTTTGTGTTTGGCAACGGGTAAATTGCTTAGACCGTCGATTTTCGAGAAGGTCCGCGAGTTATTCCAGCAGTTCGTTTTCCCACAGCGCCACTCTTGCTCCCCCTCCCCCAGTCACAACTGGTCCTCACCTTTCACCCCATCAGTCGTCGCATACAGCACATAATCCTTTGACATTTCGCCACTTCCAATGGGATCCTACCACAAGTCACACCTTTCCATTTCCACGCCTTTCCTCTTTCCAAACCACGCTGTCCCCAGGTACTTTCCCCCGCAACCACAGGAGATTCCCTATACTTCTGCCCTCGACTTTGACCAAGGACCTTAACAGTCCTTTCAGGCGAGGCAGAGCTTCACGTGCATCTCCTCCAAATTTATCTTCTGTATCCACTGTTCTAAATGTGGACTCCTGTATAATAGTAAGACCAAGCACAGACTGGGCTATCCTTTTGCTGAACACCTTTGCTCAGTGAGGTCAAACACAAATTGGAGAAACAGCACCTCATATTTCGCTTGGGAAGCTTACAACCCAGTGGAATGAATATTGATTTCTCTAACTTCAGGTAACCCTTGTATTTCCTCTCTCTAAGTCCCTCTCCCACCCTAGTTGTCCTACTAGTTTCACTGTCGTCCTACTTAGTTTCACTGCTTCACTCGTTAGTTACACGTCATCACCTTCTCTGCAACCACAAATGGACCATTGTGAGCTCTACCTTTCCTTGATCATTGCTGACTTTGTTTTGTCCTTTACCAATATATTGTTTGCCTTCCATATTGCTTTCTTGCCAGTACGTTAACTTATGATTTATGTCTAAGTACCTTGGTGCCTTTGAACACCAATACTTTTCAATCTCTCACCATTTGGATATACATTTCTTTTTTTCAATTCCAAATTGAATTACATTTTCCACTTTATAATTGATCTGCCATTCTTATCATTCATATAATCTGAAGCGTTTCAGCATCCTCCTCACAGCTCACACTGTCACCTAGCTCTTTATCAGCAGCAAACTTGAATATTTTATTTTGAATCTCATCTAAATCATTACTACAGATTGCGAACAGCTGAGTGCCTACATATATCCTGCAGTACCCACTGGTCACAACCAAAAAAAGGTATCAATTAATCTCCCTCCATGTTCTGTCCATTAACCAGTCTTCTGTCCATGGCACCATAATTAGTCCAAATTCCATGCACTCTAAATTTATTTAATAATTTAGTGTATGGCACCTTATCAAAAGCCCCCTGAAAGCACCATGTAAACTACTTTATCTTTATCATTCTGCTGATTATTCCCTTGAAATATCTCAAAAGATTTGTCAGAGTATAAAAATAAATTAACTGACTGACCAAAAGGTATACCTATTGATCTGAGACCCCAGCACTGGTGGTAAAGCAAAGTAAATCAGAGATTCACAGATAAGTAGAGCTTGAGGTAGCTCAGCTAATTCTACAAATTTTCCTACAAAAACCTATAACCAAAATTACTAAAGTTATTCTAAAGGTTCTGCTATTGAATGAAACGAGTCTCACGATGGTGGATGTGGAAATGTTGTTTCCTCTTATGCAAAAATCTTGAAACAAGAGGGGTGTTGCTAAAAATTAGCAGTCATCTGTTGAATTTATTTTTCTGAAGGCATGAATCTCATCTCCAACATGAAGCAGAACTGGCCAGATATTTGATAGCTTAGGGGGCGAATAGTTACTGAGGTGGAAGAGATGTGGAAAGGAAGGACATTAGTTTGGAGGATGTGGAATCGGTATGGGTAGAGCTGCGAAACACTAAGGGGCAGAAAACGCTGGTGGGTGTTGTGTACAGGCCACCTAACAGTAGCAGTGAAGTTGGAGATGGTATCAAACAGGAAATTAGAAATGCGTGCGACAAAGGCAAAACCGTTATAATGGGTGACTTCAATCTACGTATAGATTGGGTGAATCAAATTGGCAGGGGTGCTGAGGAAGAGGATTTCTTGGAATGTATGCGGGATAGTTATCTAAATCAACATGTAGAGGAACCAACGAGAGAGCAGGCTATTTTAGACTGGGTATTGAGTAATGAGGAAGGGTTAGTTAGCAGTCTTGTTGTACGTGCCCCCTTGGGCAAGAGTGACCATAATATGGTTGAGTTCTTCATTAGGATGGAGAGTGACATTGTTCATTCAGAAACAATGGTTCTGAACTTAAAGAAAGGTAACTTTGAGGGTATGAGACGTGAATTGGCCAAGATTGACTGGCAATTAATTCTAAAAGGGTTGACGGTGGATATGCAATGGAAGACATTTAAAGACTGCATGGATGAACTACAAAAATTGTTCATCCCAGTTTGGCAAAAGAATAAATCAGGGAAGGTAGTGCATCCGTGGATAACAAGGGAAATCAGGGATAGTATCAAAGCGAAGGATGATGCGTACAAATTAGCCAGAAAAAGCAGCCTACCGGAGGACTGGGAGAAATTCAGAGACCAGCAGAGGAGGACAAAGGGCTTAATTAGGAAAGGAAAAATAGATTATGAAAGAAAACTGGCAGGGAACATAAAAACTGACTGCAAAGGTTTTTATAGATATGTGAAAAGAAAGAGATTAGTTAAAACAAATGTAGGTCCCTTGCAGTCAGAAACAGGTGAGTTGATCATGTGGAACAAGGATATGGCGGACCAATTGAATAACTACTTTGGTTCCGTCTTCACTAAGGAAGACATAAATAATCTGCCGGAAATAGCAGGGGACCGCGGGTCAAAGGAGTTGGAGGAATTGAGTGAAATCCAGGTTAGCCGGGAAGTGGTGTTGGGTAAATTGAATGGATTAAAGGCCGATAAATCCCCAGGGCCAGATAGGCTGCATCCCAGAGTACTTAAGGAAGTAGCTCCAGAAATAGTGGATGCATTAGTAATAATCTTTCAAAACTCTTTAGATTCTGGAGTAGTTCCTGAGGATTGGCGGGTAGCAAACGTAACCCCACTTTTTAAGAAGGGAGGGAGAGAGGAGAGGAGTTACAGACCAGTTAGTCTAACATCGGTAGTGGGGAAACTGCTAGAGTCAGTTATTAAAGATGGGATAGCAGCACATTTGGAAAGTGGTGAAATCATTGGACAAAGTCAGCATGGATTTACAAAAGGTAAATCATGTCTGACGAATCTTATAGAATTTTTCGAGGATGTAACTAGTAGCGTGGATAGGGGAGAACCAGTGGATGTGGTGTATCTGGACTTCCAGAAGGCTTTCGACAAGGTCCCACATAAGAGATTAGTATACAAACTTAAAGCACACGGCATTGGGGGTTCAGTATTGATGTGGATAGAGAACTGGCTGGCAAACAGGAAGCAAAGAGTAGGAGTAAACGGGTCCTTTTCACAATGGCAGGCAGTGACTAGTGGGGTACCGCAAGGCTCAGTGCTGGGACCCCAGCTATTTACAATATATATTAATGATCTGGATGAGGGAATTGAAGGCAATATCTCCAAGTTTGCGGATGACACTAAGCTGGGGGGCAGTGTTAGCTGTGAGGAGGATGCTAGGAGACTGCAAGGTGACTTGGATAGGCTGGGTGAGTGGGCAAATGTTTGGCAGATGCAGTGTAATGTGGATAAATGTGAGGTTATCCATTTTGGTGGCAAAAACAGGAAAGCAGACTATTATCTAAATGGTGGCCGACTAGGAAAAGGGGAGATGCAGCGAGACCTGGGTGTCATGGTACACCAGTCATTGAAAGTAGGCATGCAGGTGCAGCAGGCAGTGAAGAAAGCGAATGGTATGTTAGCTTTCATAGCAAAAGGATTTGAGTATAGGAGCAGGGAGGTTCTACTGCAGTTGTACAGGGTCTTGGTGAGACCACACCTGGAGTATTGCGTACAGTCTTGGTCTCCAAATCTGAGGAAGGACATTATTGCCATAGAGGGAGTGCAGAGAAGGTTCACCAGACTGATTCCTGGGATGTCAGGATTGTCTTATGAAGAAAGACTGGATAGACTTGGTTTATACTCTCTAGAATTTAGGAGATTGAGAGGGGATCTTATAGAAACTTATAAAATTCTTAAGGGGTTGGACAGGCTAGATGCAGGAAGATTGCTCCCGATGTTGGGGAAGTCCAGGACAAGGGGTCACAGCTTAAGGATAAGGGGGAAATCCTTTAAAACCGAGATGAGAAGAACTTTTTTCACACAGAGAGTGGTGAATCTCTGGAACTCTCTGCCACAGAGGGTAATCGAGGCCAGTTCATTGGCTATATTTAAGAGGGAGTTAGATGTGGCCCTTGTGGTTAAGGGGATCAGAGGGTATGGAGAGAAGGCAGGTACGGGATACTGAGTTGGATGATCAGCCATGATCATATTGAATGGCGGTGCAGGCTCGAAGGGCCGAATGACCTACTCCTGCACCTAATTTCTATGTTTCTATGTTTCTAAGGTTACAATGCTTATTAAATAGTGGAGCCAAGTGGCCTACTCCAACTAATTTGTATACTCAAATCAGTCAATGCGCTGCTTTACTGGTACTGCTTTAGACAGAAAGAGACAGTGATCTGATGTTTGTGGTTGACGTTGTAAGGAATAAAGTTCTTTCAATTTATTAGAACGCTAAGCGAAATTTCCAAGAAATATATCATAATCTTCACAAATTCTACACACTGATAAAAGTGGAAAAAAGGCCTGCAACATGAATTTAGGCATCTTGGTAACTAATTAAAGGGCAGGTATTTATAGTTTGTAATCTCTGGATTACTTGAGGAGCCACGTGCCATGAAGAAATTGCAGGAGAGGCCAGATGAATTTGTGGTTAAAGGAAATACAAGGTTGGTGACAGGGATGAGGAAAGGGGGTGCATTACAAGGGGGAAAACCAAAGCAGTTCAGTAAACAAAAGGATATGAAATATATAGGTAAAGGTAAGTGGGAGGAATGAGAGGTTAATATACATCTCTTTTAATGCAAAGCTTCAGTTTAGACAGCCAGATGAGCAGAGAATGGGGAGAATAAAATGGGGCTAGTATAAATGAGACAGCTGTGGTATAGGACTCAATGAGCTGGAGGGCTTTTGTCTGCTGCTAACTTGGTTTGGGTGATTTTTGAGCTAGTGTACAGGTAGCCCTAGTAGAGAATGGGCAGTGGATGTAATGCTAGTGAATGTAGCTGGACAAGTGGCTCGAATCTGTGGTTTAGGTTTATTATTGTGACCTGTATTGAGATATGGTGAAAAGCTTTGTTTTTTATAGCCAATCAAATTAGATAAATACTATACGTGAACACAGTCAAACCAAACTCAAAAACATTGGGTAGACCATGAAACATGTTCTCGATGTTGGGAGTGTCCAGAACCAGGGGCCACAGATTAAGAATAAGGGGACCCTTCTTCAGCCATTTAGAACAGAGATAAGGAAAGGCTTTTTCCACACAGTTATGAATCTGTGGAATTCTCTGCCTCAGAAGGCAGTGGAGGCCAGTTCTCTGGAGGCTTTTAAGAGAGAGTTAGATAGATCTCTTAAAGATAGAGTGAAGGGATATGGGGAGAAGGCAGGAACGGGGTACTGATTGTGGATGATCAGCCATGATCACAATGAATGGCAGTGCTAGCTCGAAGGGCCGAATGGCCAACTCACTCATCTTTTGTTTATTGACCAAAGGGAAAGATGGAAAGTATCGAATATACTTCTCAGCAATGTAGCATTACATTTTCAGAGAAAGTCTGAAAATAAGAAAGAGGAGGATCTGACTGTACCTTAGTTTATGGAAGGACTGTTCAGAAGCCTGGTAACAGAGGGAAAGAAGCTGTTCCTCAGTATGGTGGTGCATACTTACAAGCTTCTGTATCTTCTGCCTGACGGGAGTGGGGAATAAAAAGAATGATTGTCTTTGATTGTGTTTCCTGCTTTCCTGAGGCAGCGTGGTATACATGGAGTCAAACGTGGAGAGTCTGGTCTGTGTGATTTCATCTAAAACTCTCTACAATTTCTTCCACTGTTTATTTCTTGGGCAATGCTGTTCCCAAAATCGGCTGTGATGCAACACGACAGTATGCTTTCTAAAGTGCATCTATAGAGGTGTGTTGAGTCATTGGAGACATGTCAAATTTCATCAGTCTCCAAAGCAGGGCTCTCGCTTAACTTTTTTTCCCTGTTGCCAACCGGGCAACCTTGGCAGCTTTTTAGGTTGCCAAATGACAGTTTAGGTGGTCATTTAAGATGGCTTGCATGACGCGTGCGATAATGTGCTCGAAGTGCGTAGTTACCAGTCGGAATTATACTCAATTCACATATTATTTCTGCTTCAAATAAAGTCACAAACTAAACATATTCACCAATCAGGACATGATATATCCCACAATAACATGCAGCAAAATTATAAGACAGTATCTCAACTCTTTTTACACATTGCAATTAATGCGATTTCTATTAGTTCTTTCCACTTCCAAACAAAAATGTGGTTAGATTATTCAGCGTATGATCAACCTGTGTCAATAAATCCTGGACCATGGTAACATATATGCGTACATATAGTTGTGAATGTTGCTCATTAAATAACTATAGTACTGATACTCCATATTAAGAGCATTGATTTGCCGTTAAAATGAATTCTGTAATAACGTGTCAACGGCAGCAGTGACAATCGAACACTGCGGTTTTAATGTTTCACGTGTTCACAATTTAATTAATCCATCTTTATGGATTAAAACAAATAATGGGAATTAAAACACATTTGATTGCATTCCATTATCAAACATAGTCAATGTTCTCTCTGAAGACATTTCCAGGACAATGGGGTCAGGGAGGGGGGTGTGTGTGAATCAGTGCGGGGTGGATAGATGGCGGGGGGGGGGGGGGGGGGGGGGGGGGGGTTAGAAGGCAGTCGGTGCAGAATGGATGGATTGAGGCAGGTGACTTAGTACGTGTTGGTTGGAGTAGGTAAAATTGTGAGGGGAGAGCACAGGGGGTGTCAGTGGTGTTGAATGGGGGGGTTCAGTACGGGATGGATGGGGGTAGACAAAAGTGCTGGAGAAACTCAGCGGGTAAGGCAGCATCTATGGAGCGAAGGAAATGGGCAATGTTTCGGGTCGAGACCCTTCTTCAGACTGTTCCCCCCATTCTTCTTGAATGGGAGGATCAGTACAGGATGGATGGGGGGGCAGATCAGCGCAGGATGAATTGGGGGGGGGGGGGTCAGTACAGTGTGGATCGGAAGGTCAGTACGGGATGAATGTGTGGATTAGTAGATGGGGGATCAGTACAGGATGGATGGAGGAGAAGTGCAGGATGGATGTGAAAGGGGTAAGTACAGGATGAATTGGGGGACCAGTGTAGGATGGGGGGGGGGGGGGTGGTGGCGGCAGGAGAATCAATGCGAGGTGGATAGGGTGATCAGCGCAGGATGAATAGATTGGGGGGTGGGGGGGGAGGGAGATGGGGAAGGGAGCACAGGGGATGTCAGTGAGGACTGAATAGAGGCGGGAATGGGGATCAGTGCAGGTTGGAGAGGAGGGGTCCCAGTATAAGGGGGGTGGGGGGGTCGTACAAGAGAGAGAGAAGGGGGGCGAGTTATGGAGGAAGGAGGGTCAACGCCCCTCGGACATCGCCCCGCTGCCTTGGCCGTTGGGAACTCCTCGCCACCGCCTCCCTCCTCCGCCAGCCAACAGCAAGGAGCGTGGCCGAGCGGTGCAGCTCAAAGATCCTATAGCTATAGTATCTTTGGTGCAGCTGCTTCAGAAGAGTCGGAGCAAATGACGGACCCCGAACAGCGGCAGCAGCGGCCGCGATAGCTGCTCCATCACCTCCTCCTCCCGCACCCCGCCCGCCCTGATAAGGACCGCTGCTTGCAAATGCGCTAACGCCGCTTTCAATACAAACCCTCCCGCACGCCGAGGCCTCCCCCTCCCTGCCTCGGCGTGCGGGAGGGTTTGTATTAAAAGCGCATTAGCGGATTTGCAAGCAGCGGCCGCTATCAGGGCGGGCGGGAGGAGGAGATGGAGCCGCTGTTCGGGGCCCGTCATTCGCTCCGACCCTTCCTCACCCCGCACCTAGTATCTTTCCAATGCAATACAGCCGTCACCGCTGACACAAAACGTTGCGTTCCTTTTCTCCAGAGATGCTGCCTGCCTGAGTTACTCCAGTTTTTTGTGTCTGTCTTCGGTACAAACCAGTATCTGGTTGCCAAGCCGGGCAAAATGACTCGGTGTTTAGGTTGCCCGGCGGCGCTTTGAGTGGTCAGTGGCACCCGGGCAACCGTTAATTTCGAGTCCTGCAAAGGATGTAGAGGTGTTGGTATGCCTTCATAGCTGTTGCTTCGATGTAGTAGGTTCCACGACAGATCATTGTTAATATTTATGCCAAGGAGTCTGAAGCTCTCAAATATTTCCACTTCAGCATAATCGATGCTGATGGACACGGTGACCATAACTAAAGCTAATTATTGAAATGGATAAGAATGGACTGGAAACTAACGACCTGAATTGGGAGAAGGCCAATTTCAATACCATAAATCAGGACCTGGCAACGGTAGAGTAGGAGAGCTATTTGCAAGTAAGTCTACATACAACAAGTGGAAGTAATTTAAAAGCAAAATAGTGAGTGTCACTTGTGAGTGCAAGGTACAGCCACACCAAAAATTCCTGGATGGAAAAGATAGTGAGGGAGGGAGAATTGAAAATATGAGAGGCACAACAAGCACACAGGATTTAGAAGGACAAATATATGGCATATTATATCACTGGCAGACAAGATTAAGGAACATCTCAATGTGTATCCAGGGAAAAGCCTAATGGGGAAGACTAGGATCAAACTGGGACCAAAGGGGCAATTTGTGTATGGAACCAGAGGACGTGAAGAGACCTTAAATGAATACTTATCATCTGTATTCAATAAAGAGGACATTGTGGTCAGATATCTATACCTGAATACGTTTCATCTTCTATTGCAAATAATCATTGCCAATGTCAAAAGAAATTTAAGATAACATTTTATTTTCCATGTGAGAAGAAATAAGTATGAAATTTTCCCACACGGAAACTTTCCATCATTTTAGACTCTATCCTGACATTCATCTCTTTAATAACATGTCAACTGCCTGGTTGTGAAACATTAAGTCTTCCAACATCACACAAAGGATCAACTGGAGTCATCTGCAGCAATCTCCCATAGAAATTTGCAATAACAAGTTGCACAGCAAAGCTAATTTATTTTGTGGCTTCAGTTATGTAGAATCAAATTACAATATTCTCACGTTAAAGCATCTGCAATTACTGGATTGGTCCTCGACCTACCATTTACTTCTCCCATGACAATTCAAACTCAAATTAAGATTCTTAAGAGCCACGCCAACACGATCAATGCTGCCCCAAACAAGAGCCTAACTAATAATATTGCACTCAGCACTGGCTGACACAAGTTGAAGGGATAAAATCCGAGATGATCCCAAGTTTTATATAACAATAAACCAACTGATATAATTGCTGTCTTCTACACAATGACAAAGGAACAATACAATATTTAAACTGAAATGTTTCAAGAGATTCATTTACAACATCTCTGACGCTTAAGTTCTCCAATTTACAATGGGTATTTGTCAACGTTCCTTTTGTTACACTATTTCCTTTCATTTTGCTCAATACTAACCCAAAACATTTTTTTTAAAACTCAGAAGTGATTGTGAATTGTTTTTCTACACAACAAGACACAAAAGATATTTAACATTCATAACTTCTGATAGCAGCATTTTTGGCTGCTATTGGGAGTTTCCAAATGGCTCAGAAAATGCAATAAATCATTCAACTTCTTCCCAGGCCAACTTGATTTCAAAGAAAATAAGTTGTTTCATTGAAGCAATTTATCCTGTGAAACAACGTCAATGTCCACTTAGGGAACTGGAAGAATTTTAGCCAAAAAGCACGTGAACAATTATTACGAGAATTTCATGATCTTTTTCGTACATCACAAGGTTCATAATATCAGAGATTCAATTAAATTTGTTCATCAACATTAAATTTTGAGCCTCGCAAATGAATCTAAGGATTTCCATTTTGTTGACATGCCACAATCTTCCAATTTTAGGTATAGATTGATTCCCTTTCCTTCTTTTCCTTTACTATCTTGGTCTCTTGCCCTTCATGAGGAAATATTAAGAGCGATTTAGAGAAGTATAACAATGGCTACAGCCGGGAAATGTAAAATTGGAACATAGATTTACAACTGATACACTGGAAATCTAAACTAAAGGAATATGTACTCGTGTCCAGTAGCATATTATGGAGAGAGAAATAGTTAACATTTTGGGTCAATGACCTTTCATCAGAACTGACAATTGACAAGCTATTCAGTTACCATTTAATTCACAAATCTTTCACTGCGGTATTAAATCAAGTGATGTTTTGCCATACCAGAATGCTGTATCAATCCCAGTTCTGTAAGGATGCAGATACTTTAGATATTATTAACCATTTAGCAAATAATGAAGAAAAAACATTTGCTTTATAATTTATGTAATTCAGCTAGCTATCTGACCGTACAGGACAAAGAAAATCAAATAATTGATACCAAGATGTACCAAAACCTAATTTATGACAGGTAAGCCTATTATCTATCGACTCAAATCCAGAATGGTCAACATCTGCAATTTCAGAGAACAGAAAATGCTGGAGACACTCAGGAGATCAGGCAACATCTGCGATGACAGAAGTAGAATCTCCACAGATGCATGCCCTTCCTTCTTTTCTATTTTTATTTCAGATTTCCAGCATCAGCAATTGATTTGTTTTTCAATTGCTACTCCGCAGTTTCATACTTGGCGTTCATGAACGACAAATATCCTATAGAAGGGTAGATAATCTTTACGCTACCCTTCAAAACCACAATAGTGTTACGAATATCGAATCAACTAGAAACAGCAACTCCTTAAGCAAACTGGTCAATTTTAATCGCATTGATTTGAAGCCTACTTCGGGTTGCAATAAGCCCATCGATCAATTGCAAGCTGAGATTCCGTGAAATCAGCAATAGGCGATGAAGTTCCTGCCATTCTCTCCCACCCACTACCCTCGCCCCCCAACTACCATATAAAAGGCAACATTCCCAGTCGCAGGGTGAATCGTTAAATCCGACAAGGGTGCGTTTTCGCCTTGTGCAAAACAACAAAAAATAGCGAATTATATCTAGTGAAGTGACGACGAAATGAAAGCGGCCTAAACCCGAGGGAAATCCAGAAATAAGGATCAACGATGAAGAGGTGAAGAAGGGGGGAGGAGGGTCTCATCCTGGCTTCGCAGCCCGGGGTCGCGGGGGACGCGCCCGTCTCCCCCGGGAGCCGTTAGCTGGACGGGGCCGTGAGCCGCCTCCACCCCCAGCCGGGGGCCGTTAACCTCCCGACCTCCCGACCGACTCCTTCCAAACCCCACCACCGGAAACCGGCCCGCCGGATATAGGCAGAAATTCATCAGGAGAAGGGAATGAAATATAAATAAACTCGTAAATAACCTCGCTCCGGCGGCGCCCCGCCGTGTGTTTGTTTATAAATAAATATATATATATATATATTTTATAATGCGCCAGTTATTTATATTTAGGGAGAGGGGAAGGGAAACATTTTAAACAAACTCACCGAAGGAATAAAAAGGTGTCGAGCGGACGAAGGAGAGATGAAGGTTCACAAAATTGCTGGAGGAACTCAGCGGGTGCAGCAGCATCTATGGAGCGAAGGAAATAGGCGACGTTTCGGGCCGAAACCCTTCTTCAGATGAAGGTTGGTTGGTGCTGATTTTCCTCTCCCCCCTCCTCCCGTGTTGAAATTTATCCTGTGAAGTGCTGCAGGACGATGGCGTCGGGGGATGCCAGAGCAGTGGAAATAGTTTTGTTGGCGTTGCTGCTGCTGCTGCTTCTTCCGCCGCCGTTGCCCTTTTTCTTGGTGGCCATTTTTCACCCGAGGCTGAACCAAACGAGCCTCCGAGTCCCAGGGAAGAGGAACATCATCGCCGGCGCTCGCTCGCTCCCTCCCTCCTTCCCTCCCTCCCTGGCTCGCAGTCCCCGGGAGCGGCCCACAGCTCCTCCTCCGGCGGCGACCGCACACTGCAAGCCAGAGGCCGACACCGACATCGCCGCCGCCGCCGCTCCCGCTCCCAACGGCCGGCGCCACCACCGCCATCTGCCGGCCTTTGGGAATTTCCACCAAACTCCTCTAGTATCTTTGATTTCCACCCATATCACAGGAAAGGCAACTGAAGCGGTCGATAGGCGAAGCGGCCATCGGACAGATTTTTGGGCGGAGAGAGAGGTTTATGCAAGTCCCAGGTCCGAATGAAGTTACTATAACTGTTCAAGAAGGAACTGCAGATGCTGGAAAATCGAAGGTACGCAAAAATGCTGGAGAAACTCAGCGGGTGCAGCAGCATCTATGGAGCGAAGGAAATAGGCGACGCTTCGGGCCGAAACCCTTCTTCAGACTGTAACAACGTTTAAGAATCATTCAGACAGGTCCATGGATAGTTGTAGGAAGGAACTACAGATGCTAGATACAAAATGCTGGAGTAACTCAGCGGGACAGGCAGCATCTCTGGAGAGAAGGAACGGGAGATAGGACAGGTTAGAGGGTCAAACGCAGGCAGGTGGGACTAGTGCAGCTGGGATATGTTGGTCGGTGTGGGGAAGATGGGCTGAAGGGCTTGTTTCCACGCTGAATATCTCCATGACTCCAAGTCATTTAGTTCAAATCGCAGAATGTTGGAATCTCGAGCAAGAGACAATCTTGGAAGAACCCAGGCAGTATATGTGGAGGGTGTGCACAGGACGACGTTTCGGGTCGGGACCCTTCTTTTAGTCTCAAGATGTTGAGTTTTGTTCACTTACATCAAAGTCGTTTTACATTTGATGTTAAAGCTTCTCCCACCATTTACTTGGTTTTTGGTGTTGGATTCAGATTAGTTGCACTATCATTTTTTGTGTCTTAAAAAGCAACAATGGAAATAAAGTGTATACTCTATTCATTGTTTGTATTTGAGGTCTGGGGTTCTTCCGTTACTGGACATTGAGAGGTAGAGTGGGGATACCACTCAAAATAAGGGAAGGGATATTACTCCAGAGGGTCACATGAGTGCCAAGTGAGATTTCGTTAAAGTTAGGTGCTAACACTATTGGATATGACACTACTGTTGTATGATTCAGGATATTCTTATTCTGAATAAAGTTTATTTTTGAAATAAAAAATGTATTTAAGGTGTAAAGGTAGGTAAATAGTATTTTGACAAGGGTGTACGATTTACAAAACCAACATTTATTTTAAGGGAAGGTACACAAAAATGCTGGAGAAACTCAGCGTGTGCAGCAGCATCTATGGAGCGAAGGAAAAAGGCAACAAAAGGGAAAAGGAGGGCTCGAGCCCGAGGGCTGAGAGATGGGAGGAGACAGCAAGGGCTAACAAAATTGGGAGAATTCAATGTTCATGCCCCCAGGATGCAGACTCCCCAAGCGGAATATGAGGTGCTATTCCTCCAATTTCCGGTGTTGCTCGCTCTGGCCAAGGAGGAGACCCAGGACGAGACCCAGGACAGAGAGGTTGGATACGGAATGGAAGTGCTGAACCACCGGGAGGTCAGGTTTGTTTATTGCGGACCGAACGGAGGTGTTCGGCGAAACGATCGCCAAGCCTCCGCTTGGTCTCATCGATGTAGATCAGCTGACATCTAGAGCAGCGGATGCAATAGATGAGGTTGCAGGAGATGCAGGTGAACCTCTGTCGCACCTGGAACGACTGCTTGGGCCCTTTTTATTTTGTTTTAAGGGAGTTGTATCTATTTGCTCTTATGGGTATTTGTCAATAACCTTTCACTGTTAATGAAAATCCAATGTCTGCATTCAAATTTTATTTTTATCTACATTCAGTAGGACTTTATTGCTATGCATTTTGTGGTATTCTCCAATCATTTATCAATGTTGTCAATAAATTGATATTAGATGTTCCTTCAGGTCATTGTCAGGACAAAGAAACAAGAACTGATTCAATTGGATTTACAATGAGAAAGCTTCTCAAAAGATGATGCTATTTTATCATGACGGGCAAAATCATTTAAAGAATTGCATAATCAAATACACTGCATGAAAAAATCAGTTTGAATAACATGAAAATATTAATGAATTGCTTTAAACCTGGCAGGGGACACAGCAAAGTCCCATTTTGGGCACAACTTGTTTCATGGATTAATTTGTTTGAGCTCAAGCTTAGTTGTCACGGGATCTTGAATTACTTCGATTGTAATTGGTTCTTGTGATTGCTGGTCACTTTTCTATATAGAAATTATAAACATTTTTTCAATTAACATATCAAATCACATTTGACATCAATTCACTTTCCTTTTACTTTCTGTTAATAAGGAAGTTATACAAACTTTTGTATTATCCCCAAGAAGTAAATTGTTGTTTTGAGGTTTCTCAAAATGAGAAATGGCTATTCAGTAAGTACAGGCCTTCATAGGAGAAACAGCAGATTATTCTTGTATATATTTTATCATTTTTCATAATATACATATTGCTGACAAGGCCTTAAAGATGGTAGTGAGCAAACTACTTGAAGTGCTGCAGGCTTGATGAAGGTTTCAGAATGAAATTGGATATATATAGGGAGATTTGTGATTTAGATCCAACAATGATGAAGGAACAGCAATGTTAGCTTTAAGTTGGACTGACATGTGAATTTGTGAAGAATGCAAAGGTGCTATTGTTCTCGTGTGCCTATCAATGGCTGAGCAGTGGCACAGCTAGCAAAACTAAAGACCTGGGTTCAATTCTGACCTTGGGTGCATTCTCCCAGGAAACAAAGAGTAGGGATTAACAGGTCCCTTTCAGAATGGCAGGCAGTGACTAGTGGGGTACCATAAGGCTCAGTGATGGGACCGCAGCTATTTACAATATACATTAATGATTTAGATGAAGGGATTAAGAGTAACATTAGCAGGGTGACTTGGATAGATTGGGTGAGTGGACAGATGCATGGCAGATGCAGTTTAATGTGGATAAATGTGAGGTTATCCACTTTGGTGGCATGAACAGCATGGCCGTCCGAAGGGGGGGTGCGACCGCACCCCCCTTTTTTTCTCCTTAAGAAAAAAACTCGGGACAAAAAAAAAATCGGAAAAATTAAAAATCAGCGTTTCCACTTTGGAAACGGCCAGTTCTCCGTTCTCCCGTCGCTGGGCCCACGCCACCCCCGCTGGGTCCACGCCACTCTCGCTGACCCCTGCTGGGACCACGCCACCCCTGCTGGGTCCACGCCACCCCCGCTGGGTCCACGCCGGGCCCACACCACCCCCCGCCGGGCCCACGACACCCCCGCTGGGCCCACGCCACCCCCGCTGGGTCCATGCCACCCCCGCTGGGCCCCCGCCACCCCCGCTGAACCACACACCACCCCCGCTGGGCCCACGCCACCCCCGCTGGGCCCACGCCACCCCTGCTGACCCCCGCTGGGTCCACGCCACCCCTGCTGGGCCCATGCCACCCCCGCTGGGCGTACGCCACCCCAACTGACCCCCGCTGGGCCCGCTTCACTGTGAGAGGGGGGAGGGGGAGAGAGAGAGAGTAAGGGAGGGGAGAGGGAAAGGGGATTATCTTTAGTGAGATTGCAAAATTAAGTTATGTGTTAGAGCTATTATATTTTCTCCTCCATATGAATAATATTAAACAATATCAAATAATATCAAACAATTGGAACGGCTTTCTTTTCCTTGATAACAATATTGAAAAATGTGAATTCCATAGTTTGTGACATAAATACACATTTTAATGGGATCATTACATACAGATGTAACATTTCCATTTTGAGATCGGGGGGAGGGGGGGGGGGAGGGTTGGGGGCAAATATGCATCAAGCCGATAGCCTAATCGTTAAAGAGTTAAAAGATAGCCTAATCGATAAAGAGCTGAGAAGAGGAATCAGAGCTGCCAAGGAAAGCTACTCTGAGAAGTTGAGGAGCAAGTTCTCAGCTAGTGACTTCTTCAGTTTGGAAGGGCATGCAAGAAATCACCAGCTATAAGAGGAAAGCCCCCCGCTCTTTGGATAATCGTCAGCTGACGAACGACCTGAATTAGTTTTACTGCAGGTTTGAAAATCAGAAACGTAACCCTGGTACCCCTTCCCCAACA
Source organism: Amblyraja radiata (assembly GCF_010909765.2). Classification (NCBI taxonomy): domain Eukaryota; kingdom Metazoa; phylum Chordata; class Chondrichthyes; order Rajiformes; family Rajidae; genus Amblyraja; species Amblyraja radiata. The sequence continues at coordinate 73,383,904 of NC_045956.1, forward strand.
AACACAGCCAGACCCCAGTCTGCAAAGAATGAACCCTGCACCCTCTCCTTCCCATTCACCACTTCACACCTACTTAAGGCAAGACTCCAGTATGAAAAGAGTGGACCCTTTCCCACCCCAACCAACACTTCACACCTACTCACAGCCTGACCTCCGTCTGCAAAGACTGGGCCCTTCTACACCCACCCCACTCCAAACGTCACAGAACAGGGCAAGATTAGCAAGTTTGCTGATGATACAGAAGTGAGTGGTTTTGCAGATAGTGAAGATGGTTGTGAAAGATTGCAGCAGGATCTGGATCAATTAGCCAGGTGGGCAGAGTGATGGTTGCATGGTTCCTTGAAGGTTGTGTCACAGGTATATCAGGTGGTCAAAAAGTATTTTGGCACTTTGGCCTTCATCACTCAGAGTATTGAGTATAGAAGTTGGGAGGTCATGTTGCAGTTGCATAAGAAGTTGGTGAGGCCGCATTCAGAGTATTGTGTTCAGTTCTGGGCACCATGTTATAGGAAAGATGTCATCAAACTGGAAAGGGTACAGTGAAGATTTACGAGGATGTTGCCAGGCCTAGAGGGCCAGAGCTACAGGGAGAGGTTGAGTAGGCTGGGACTCTATTTCATGGAGCACAGGAGGATGAGGGATGATCTAATAGAGGTGTATAAAATCATGATTTGAATAGCTATGGTTGAGTCTTTTGCCCAGAGTAAGTGAATCGAGGAGCAGAGGACATAAGTTTAAGGTGATGGGCAAAAGATTTAATAGGAATCTGTGGGGTATGTTTTTCACACAAAGGGTGGTAGGTGTTTGGAACAAGCTGCCAGAGAAGGTAGTTGAGGCAGGGACTATCGCAACATTTAAGAAACAGACAGGTACATGGATAGGTCAGGTTCGGAGGGATATGGGTCAAACGTGGGCAGGTGGGACTAGTGCAGATGGGACATGCTGGGCCGAAGGGCCTGTTTCCACACTGTATCACTCCATGACTATCTTTCCCTCTCAAACCCATTCTCCTGCCTTCTCCCCATTACCTCTGACACCCGTATCAATCAAGAATCTATCAATCTCCTCCTGAAAAATGTCCATTGACTTGACCTCCACAGCTGTCTGTGACAATGAATTCCACAGTTCACCACCCTCTGACTTAAGAAATTCCTGCTCATCTGCTTCCTAAAGGAATGTCTTTTAATTCTGAGGCTGTGGTCACTGGTCCTAGACTCTCCCACTAGTGGAAACATCCTCTCCAAATCCACTCCATCCAGGTTTTTACCAGGCTGGGACAGGCAGCAACAACTTCACACCGTGTCCCAAAGCTTGTGTCCTGTCCTGCATCACCCAAGGCAGCAGAGACGTTATAGGAGAGGGCAAGCACCGTAACAAAGTAGCTCACGATGGTTTGGGTAACATTCAGAAATGTCTATGCATGTCACATCATGAATATTACTGAAGAACGGTCTTGACCCAAAATATAATCTATACCTTTTCTCCAGAGATGCTGCCTGACTCACTGAGTTACTCCAGCACTCTGTGACATCACCTATCCGTGTTCTCCACAGATGCTGCCTGACCCCCTGAGTTACTCCAGCACTCTGTGAAACGTCATCTATTGATCTTCTCCGCAAATACTGCCTGACCCGCTGAGTTACTCCAGCACTTTGTGACTATTTTCCCTTCACCCATCTGCCCAAGCCCACTCTCTCCCCCCTCCTTTCCTATGTTCCTTTCCACCCATAAACCTCTCTGCCTTTACATTTCACTCCTCTTTCAAATCTGCTCTACTTATACATGCATTTTTCTTCTTCACATTTTAGTCATAGAATGATGCAGTGTGGAAACAGGCCCTTCAGCCCAACTTGCTCACACCGACCGACATGTCCCATCTAAACTAGTCCCACTCACACACGCTTGGCCCATATCCATCTAAATCTGTCCTATCCATGTACGTGTCCAAATGTCTCTTAAACATTACGATAGTCCCAGCCTTAACTACCTCCTCTGGCAGCTCGTTACATACACCCAGCAACCTTTTGTGTGAAAAAGCTACCTCTCAGATTCTTGTTAATTTCTGAAATATTGGTCATAAATTTGGTCCAAAAATGCTCCAAAATAAGGCTCAGAATGCATCAGAGAGCATCTAAAACCCCTGAGCTTCCAGGGCCCTTAAGCGGGCCCTGGACCCCGGCATAGAGGGACTTCACGCTCGTGATGTGCGCAGCGCGCACATTATGTCACATTAAGTTTTTTGTAATCCTGTTATGCCACCCCCCTTTTTGAAAAGCTTCGTACGGGCCTGAACAGGAAGGCAGATTATTATCTGAATGGTGTCAAGTTAGGAAAAGGGGAAGTACAACGTGATCTGGGTGTCCTTGTTCATCGGTCACTGAAAGTAAGCATGCAGGTACAGCAGGCAGTGAAGAAAGCTAATGGCTTGTTGGCCTTCATAACCAGAGGAGTTGAGTATAGCAGCAAAGAGGTCCTTCTGCAGTTGTACAGGGCCCTAGTGAGACCATACCTGGAGTATTGTGTGCAGTTTTGGTCTCCAATTTTGAGGAAGGACATTCTTGCTATTGAGGGAGTGCAGCGTAGGTTCATGAGGTTAATTCCCGGGATGGCGGGACTGTCATATGTTGAAAGAATGAAGCGACTGGGCTTGTATACACTGGAATTTTGAAGGATGTAGAGGGAATCTTATTGAAACGTATGATTATTAAGGGATTGGACACGCTAGAGGCAGGAAACATGTTCCCGATGTTGGGGGAGTCCAAAACCAGGGGACACAGTTTAAGAATAAGGGGTACGCCATTTAGAATGGAGATGAGGAAAAACTTTTTGACCCTGAGAGTTGCGAATCTGTGAAAATCTCTGCCTCAGAAGGCAATGGAGGCCAATTCTCTCGATGCTTTAAAGAGAGAGTTAGATAGAGCTCTTAAAGATAGCGGAGTCAAGGGATATGGGGAGAAGGCAGGAACCGGGTACTGATTGTGGATGATCAACCATGATCACATTGAATGGCGATGCTGGCTCGATGGTCCAAATGGCCTACTCCTGCACGTATCGTCTATTGAGAGTGAGAAAACTGTAAAGCAGCTGCCTGTAAAGATAAGTGCTACTTTGGCAGACAGTGCTTCAGACAATGTGGGCTTTCAACATGAGGATGAAGGAGCAGACCACAAACGATTGCAATAGTGGAATGAGAATGAAACATTTGAATCACATAGTAAAACAAATGCATTTGAAGTGGATTAATTTATTTAGCAGTGATCTTGCAGCTTGGGGTAATGTTCAATTCTTCAAGTCTTTGAATTGCTTGGGATTCTGCTACTTGTCAAAATATATAGCATTAAATATATTCTCTGCTGCTCAGACTGGAGGCAAAATACATATGTTGTTTGTCGATCTGTTTTCCTCTCCGCAGCACAATGATTCATCTATTGGGCGGGATTAGTTTGTTCATTGAGCACCCATGGGTAATAACTATTGTTTCCCTTTCACACATTTATTAAACGATTTGATTAATGATAACACTGGGCCTATTAGGATACAAAAGAAGTGTAGGAAGGAATTGCAGATGCTGGTTTATACCGAAGATAGACACAAAATGCTGGAAGAGGTCAGGCAGCATTTGCATGTGGCCTCACTGACACTGGAGGCGGCCCAGGGCAGAAAGGTCACTTTGGAAATGGGAAGGGGAGATAAAATGATTGGCAACCGGGAGATCGCATAGGCTAAGGTCGACTGAGCGCCAGCATTCAGTGACACAATCACCAAGTCTGTTCTTGGTCTCATCGATATATAGGAGCCCACACCAGGAACACCAGATACATTAGATGAGTTTGGAGGAAGTGCAAGTAAACTTCTTCCTCGATTAAAAGGATTGTAGAGGTCCTTGGATGGAGTCGAGGTTTGTCAGGTATTGCATCTCCTGCAGTTGCAGGGGAAAGTACCTGAGGAGGGGGTGGTTTGGGTGGGAAGGGATGTGGGAAGGGATGAGTGAATCAGAGAGTTGCGGAGTGTACGGGCTCTGCAGAAAGCAGATGGGGTGGAGATGGGAAGATGTGACTAGTGGTGGGATCCTGTTGGAGTTGATAAATTTAAGAGGATGATGTGTTGTTTGCGACGGCTGATGGGTTGAAAGGTGAGGACTAGGGGGACTCGGTCCGTGTTGTGACTGTGGGGGTGAGGGAGCAAGAGTGGAACTATGGGATACAGGAGACATGTGCGAGGGCCTCATCTATGGTAGAAGGGGCAACCCATATTCCCTAAAGAATGAAGACATTTCAGATGTCCTGGTATGGAACACCTTATCTTGGGAACAGATGGGGGAATTGGGAATGGGAGATAGAGTCTTTGCAAGAGGTAGCTTGGGAAGAAGTGTGGTCTAGATAACCATGCAGTCAGTTGATTTGTAATAGACATCAATCTATCTCCTGTGATGGAGACAATGAGATCAAGAAAGGGGAGGAGGTGTCCGAGATAGTCCAGGTGAATTTGAGGGTAGGGTGGAAATTAGTGGCAAAGTTAATAAAGACTACAAGTTCTGCATGGGTGCAGAAGGAAAACCCGATACAGTAATCAATGTAACAGAGATAGAATTGGAAGATAGAGCCAGTGGATGCCTGGAACAGAGACTGTTCGATGTACCTAACAAAAAGGCAGGCATAGCTGGGGACAATGTGAGTGTCCATGTCTACACCATTGACTTGGACGAAGTGGGAGGAGCCGAAGGGGAAGTCGAATGGTGATTCTGTTCCTGCAGTTTTCCAATATTCCTTAATATTGTTATTTGTCTTTTGTGGGTTATTCACAAATCATTTATCATGTTTTGTCAATAAATGGATGTTACATGTATTAGAAGTGATGATGTTCTTTCAGGTCATTGTCAGGACTAAGAAACAAGAACTGATTCAATAGCATTTACAATGAGAAAGCTTCTCCACAGATTATGTTATTTTAACATGACGTTGGCAAAGTCATTTAAATAATTGTATAATCAGATACACTGCATAAAAAACTTGAATATGGAAATATTAATGAATTAATTTAAACCTAGTGAACATGGAGCCAGGTCCCATTTTTAAGCTACATTGTCATAGGATCTTGAATTACTTCAAATGTGGAGGCGCTGTCCTGTGTGGTATGGCTGCCCAGCCTGCAGCTGTTCGTCTTTCATTCTTTTTAAAATTTTTAGTGAGTTTTAGTGTTTTGTTTTTGGAGCTCTAGTCTTTTTTATGTGGGGGGGGGGGGGGGGGGGGGGGAGGAAGGGGGAAACTACTTTTCAGGGTCCCTACCTGGTCAGAGAGGCAGCTTTTCTCCGGGCTGCACTTTCGACCCGTCCTCGCAGCCTACCAGCGGGCCTGGAGCGGTGTTTCCTGTGGAGACCGCCCAGTACCTCGGCTTCGGCGGCGGCACAGCGCTGGAGCGCTATTGCGGAGCGGGCGATGCCTTGCCCGGGTCGCCGCGCTGGAGCTCCGGTGAGCTGAAGACCGCCGATGAAACATCGCGGAGCTGCGGGACTGTGGAGAGGCCAGCCGCGAGCGGCGGTGCTGAACTTTTCATCGGGAGCCTGGGATCTCTCGCCGAGATCGCCAGTGGTGGAGCTCCATCCGGCGCGGCCTTGTTGGCTTCGGAAGCCGCGGTCTCCGGTAAGGGAAGCGGCCGTTCCAGGGTTCCCATGCCCCTGAGAGGATTCTCCCGATGCCGGAGCACCATCACCCAGCGAGAATGGCCTGGAACATCGGGCCTCCGTAAAGGCATCTGTGGAGACCTCAATAGGCCCGACTATGGGTGGACATGGGATGGGGACTGGAAATTGTGCCTTCCCTCATAATGGGAACCATTGTGGGGGGATGTTTTTATGTTTAAATTTCTTTATTACTGTTATGTCTGTATTCTTTCTTTATGTGCTGCATTGGCAAGAAGCATTTCACCACACCTAGGTGTATGTGACTAATAAAAATAACCTTTGACCTTTGAACCGGGATTGTTCTGCTTCCTGGTCACTTCCATACAGAAATTAAGCAATTTCTTCCTAATAACCATATTATCAAATCACATTTGACACCAATTCACTTTTCAGTTACTTTCTGTTAATAAGGTAAACAACATTTACCTTAATGCTGGGATAATGTATTATCCCAATAAATAAATTTTTGTTTTGAGGTTTATCAAAAGGAGTAATAGCTATACCATAACAACAGGCCTTCATGGGAGAAACAACAGCAGATTGTTCTTGTATTTATTTAATCATTTTTCATAATGCACATGTTGCTGACAAGGCCTTGAAGTTGGTAGTGAACAAGCTGTTGGATCTATTCAAGAGAGTTAGATATAGCTCTTAGGGCCAACAGAATCAAAAGATATGGGGGAGAAAGCAGGAACAGGGTACTGATTTTGGATGATCAGCCATGATCAAATTGAATGGCGGTGCTGGCTCGAAGGGCCGAATGGCCTTCTCCTATTTTCTATGTTTCTACTTGAAATGCTGCAGGTCTGGTGAAGATTTTTTGGAATTAAATTGGACAGAGGGGTTTAGGACTCGGATCCAGCAATGAAGAAGGTACAGAAATGGCAGCTTTAAATTGAGATGGTGTGTGAATTGGTGAGGAATGTGAGCTAGTGTTCTTGTGTGCCAATTTATGGCTGTACAGTGGCACAGCTAGCAATGCCAAATACCTGGATTTTCTGACCACAGGTGCATTCTCCCTGTGACTACGTGAATTTCCTCCCACATCCCAAAGATGTTCATGTTGGTAGTTTAATTGGCTGCTGGCGATTGTCCCTAGTATTCTATAGATGTTGATGAGAATGGAGTGAATTTTTTTAAAATAATTAATGTTAGATGAGTGTGAATCGCTAAACTGAAAGACTTGTTTTCATGCTATAACAATGTTTTGAAGGAAACGTCTGCTTTCAAAGTGTGGCTGAAGGAAAAAGGGGACTGCTGGCGATGCCCAAGGGGCTGCTGGCAGGACGGCCATAAATCTGGGGTTCCAACACAAACAAGGCTTTGGCCAATCCCACAGTATCTACATAGTGGAGAGCAACTGATGCATCCTGCAAAGTCAGGCCAGGTAGCCGAGCATCTCGCCCCAGGTGTGATGTTATCTGGTGAAGGCTCAAGCACAATCTTCATTGTATATTCCTCTCAGAGGCCAATATACATTTCTTGTTTGATTTCATCGTATATTTATTTTTCAAGTTGCAGGCCAAGATATCATGTAATAGTTTTATTGTCCTCACTAATGTCTAAATAGAAAAGCAACACCACCCACATAACAATATTCAACTTATGACTAGGATGCGATAAGTCTCACCCTTTAACAAAAACTTGGAGAAATGCCAAGTTATTCATTACTTGACAAGCTGGATCATAGGAAATCCTACATCTAAGGAAATAAACAATGTAATGGATTGCTTCCATCTATCCTAAGCACTGATTTTGCTGGATGGACCGGACATTAATGTTACTGGAGAAACTCAACCTCAAAATGTAAAGATTTAGCTCTCAGACTCACTGCTGAGGGTCTAATATACCCATTTCTCAGGAAGGTTTCCTTCAACATAATGCTGCAATTTGGATGGTCCAAACCAAATCAAATGACTAAAACAAATGTATAACTTCCTAAGCAGTGTTCTGAGATTGTACCTGTTGTCAAAGCTATCAAATATTTTGTTTCTGTAAAGATAATAAGAAGTACTAATTAAAAACAATAACATAATAACTTGAATAATTGAAAATATAAAATAAAACTAATTGAAAACATGAGACAAAGGAACTGTAGATGCTGGTTTACAAAAATAGACAATTCTGCAGTAACTCAGTGGGTTCTCTGGAGAACATGGAAAGTGACATTCAAGGTCAGGACCTTTCTTCAGACTGATGGGGGGGGGGGGGGGGGGGGGGGGGGGCAAGAGAAAAAGCTGGAAGAGAAGAGGGGCAGTAGAAAGCCTGGTGCGTGATCGGTGCATACAGGTGAAGAAGGAGAGCTTCTGATGGGCAGATGGTTGGACAAAGACCAGAGATGGAAAAGTGAGAGATAAGGATAGAAGAGGTGAAAATTGTGAAGCCAGAGAAAGGAATATGTGGAAGGGGAGGGGGAAACGGGAGGAATGGGTGCGAGTCCAGGTGGGGAACAGGGAAAGAGAAAGGTGGGGAGAAGAACAGAGTGTTGTTGGTAGGCTAGTTACCTAAAATTGGAAAATTCAATTGGAGATCTGCACCCTCTGCAACTCATTGACTCACTCATCCCTTCCCACTCAAACCAGCCCACCCCAATCACCAACTCCTGGCAACCACAGGAGATGCAACTCCTGTCCCTGTACCTCCTCCTTTGCTTCCATCCAAGGACCCCAGCAGTTCTTTCAGATGAGAGAGGTTCACATGCAGCTCTTATAACCCCATCTACAGCATTCATTGTTCCCAATGTGGCCTCCTTTATGATGGTGAGACCAAGCATAGACTGAGCAACCGTGTAGCCGAACACGTGTCTGTCAAGGCCTGCTGGATCTTCCAGTTACTAACCATTTTAACGTATCTTTCCTCTCCCATACTGACCTTTCTGTCCTGTGCCCCTCCATTGCCAGAGTGAGGCTGCATGAAAACTGGAGAAACAGTACCTCCTATTTTGCTTGGATAGTTTACAACACAACGGAATGAATATTGAATTTTCTATTTTAGATAACTAAGCTGTAAACAAACCACTAACCTTCCCCCTTCTCCTCCTCCTCCTGTGCCCCACCTGGACTCTCACCCATTCCTCCTCCTCCAGCTATATTCCTTTCTGTGGCTTCACAATTTGAACATCTTCTACTCTTATCTCACATCTTCTACTCTTCTACTCTTATCTCACATCTCACATCGGTGGGCGGCGCGACTCTCGTCAGCAGCGGCCTCTGCAGTCCGTCTGCGTTTTTATTATTTTATGTCTATGTTTTTATGTAGTTTTTGTTATTTTTTGTTGGGGTATGTGTGTAGGGGGGGGGTGGGGGGGGGGGGAGGGGGTAACTTTTAAATCTCTCCCTGCACGGGAGACCCGACCTTTTCTTTGTCGGGTCTCCGTTGTCGTTGGGGCTGCAACGAGGAGCGGCCTCCAACAGGAAGACCGGGGGCTGTGGTGCCGACTACTCACCTCACCGTCGCGGAGCTGGCCGAGTCCAGAGCGGGTGGAGCTGTGGTGGACGCTGCTGCGGCCCGACCTCCGGAGATTCGGTGGCTGCAACTGCGGGTCTGGCGGACGGCGGCACCGGGAGCCCGCGGGTCCCTGGAGGGAGACCGCTTTTCGGGGCTCCCGCAACGGCGACTTCTCCCGCCCGAGTTGCGGGATTGAAGAGCTCCTGGAGCGGGGCCTTACACCATCGCCCCGCGCGGCTTGGAATGGCCGCGGGACTGCGAGCGCACGTCGGGGGCTCTAACACCAAGAACCCGGTGTGCGACCTTGCATCACCTGGCGTGGCTTTAATGGCCGCGGGACAATTCGCCATCGCCAGCCGGGGGCTTTGACTTTGACTTTGACTCTGACATCGGGGGGGAGAGTGCAGTGGAGAGATAAGTTTTTTTAGCCTTCCATCACAGCAATGTGATGGATGTTTATGTAAATTATGTTGTGTCTTGGGTCTATTTGTTTGTAATGTATGGCTGCAGAAACGACATTTCGTTTGGACCTCAAGGGGTCCAAATGACAATAAATTGAATTGTATTGTATGTATTGTATTGTATTGTGTTTTCATTTCTGGCCTTCGTCCAATGCTCTGCCTATCAAAACAATCCTCATCTATATCCACCTGTCACTTGCCAGGCTTTGTCCTGCCGCCCCTGTCTTCCAGATTTCTTCCCCAAACCATAGGTATGTTGCAAAGCCTACCTGAAGCGTCGTTGAAGATCTGCTGCTGAGGCTGTGCGCGATTTTGGCGCCGTTTAGAGGGGGCGGGTTTAAAACGCAATTTTCTCTAAGCTGTTCCAATCGAAAATGTTCAGCCTAGTTAATTATTAACGAAAAATCGCTGGAAGACCCCGTCGCAAAAGCTATTATTAGGTTTAAAGGCCTTGAATAATAGTTATAGTAGTTTAAAAATCAATCTTTAAACCCGCGACCGTCATCAACCGCAGGGTCTCATAAAGAAAATAGCAGAAGGTATGCTGTATATTTTTACATTCAAAAGGGCTTCTAAAGATCCTTTTATACAAAATTTAATATTGCGAGTAGCTCAATTTGGGCCCATTATATCGCGCAGTATTTTTCTGGGCATTTGAGGCACAAATCTACCGCAATGTGAACGTTCTAAACCAGCGCGTTCCACAGGGACCCACTGGAAAGCTGATTTAAATGGGCATTTATTTACAGCAATTGAACACTGAATTCCTTCCATTTGGCCTATAAATTAATGTAAATGAGATTTAAAAATCATGTTTTATTGTGAATTATTTGTGAATATTATTTGGACATTTAGGCTATTTAAAAATGTTAATCATTTATTAAGAAATAGATAGATGTTTAGATCTAGTAATTGAAGTCTGAAATTAGCTACAATTAGGTAACTAACTAATTATATGCTTTAATTTCAGGTCATCCAAGTAAGATTATTTTATATTTGTTTCAGAATGCTTCAATCTATGATAACTGAAAATTTCATTCAGTTCTCTTAATTTTTAAGAAAGTTATGGGCTTTTGACTGTTCACGATCACAACTGTTTTGTTATGTCCATAGAAAATCAATAGGGAACAAGATGCTCATTTCCGAGTATGAAAATGGCCATAACTTTTTAAATACTTGAGATATGAAAGTGAATTAGATGTCAAATTAAACTTATTTTTATGCTTTATCTGATGGGATAAATTACAGACTTGATTTTTAAAATCTCAAAATTTTGTAACATTGCTACAAACCACAATTAAACTGAAGGATCCCAACTTGAAACATCGCCTATCCATGTTTTCCAGAAATGCTGCCTGACCCACTGAGTTACTTTAGCATTTTGTGTCTTTTAATTGAAAGCATATTTGCCATTTCATATGTAGCTGATTCTTTCAATTTGAATGAATGGGTATTCTGTCCCTGTGCCAAGTTTAACCTGATGCAGGTTCAGCAGTCTGAATTGCGATTCTGACTAGTGGGTAATTCAGCATGTTTTTGCTTTGCTGTTGGACATCCATGTTTGAATAGGTGTTGAGAAATTTTCAGAAGAATAATCTACATAAAACTTTGTGTCTGTATTAACCAGCTGGATGATGTACCACTGTAAATAAAATTAACAGAGTTATTATACTCTTTCAGGGAAGCATTAGAAATCGCAACACCTGCAACCTGTTGTTAAGATTTTGCAGACATACCATTGAGATACATGCAATCTCATTTCTAATGGTTTAATGTCTACAATTTCTTGCTTGCTGCTGCTGTGTCATTTTATACTTTGCACTTTTCTTAACTTCGAAAGCATTCCTTAGTTGTATCAAATGAAACTTTCAACAGACCCTATAGATTTATCACAACTTCAAAATGAATTCATGTAACTCTACACTTTCAATTGGAAACCCTTTTTTGCCTTAAAACTAATATAACACAGCAAAGTACAATTGAAGTGCAGCCTCGATAAATGTAGTAGCCATTCTGCAAGGTCCACCAGATAACACAGTTAATCTGGTTTTCATGATTGCTACACTAGACCACTTGGACAATAAAAAACATACATCAGGCTGTTATTCATAGACTACAGCTCTTCACTCAACACCCTCCAAACGTATTACCAAGCTCACGAAACTGGGTCTCTGTGCATCCCTTTGCAGCTGGATCCTCGACTTTATTATCAACAGAACACAATCAGTACAAATTGGTCACAACACTTCCTCCTCAATAACCATGAGCATAGGGGCACTTCAAGGCAATACCCTCAGCCCCTTTTTCTGCTCATTATACCCATGACAGTGTCGCCTGACACATCCAACTTCATCTTTAAATTTGTTGACGCCACCGTTGTTGGATAAATTATGGATAATGATGAGTTAGCATATATGAGGGAGATCAATCGTCTGAATGAATGGTGCCAAAACAGCAACCTTGCTCTCAAAGCTAGTAAAACCAAGGAATTGATTGTTGACTTCAGAAGAGGAAGGCCAAGGATCCACAACCCTGTCTTCATCGGTGAGTCGGTGGTGGAGAGAATCAACAACCTCGAATTCCTGGGCATGCATATCTCTGAAGATCTGTCCTGAACCCAACACATTGATATAATCAGAAAGATAGCAGATCAATGCCTTTACTTCCTTCAGGGCTTTTTCTGGTAGGTTGCCAGTGATTAGTGGTGTTCCACAGGGGACAGCGTCAGGGCTGTGACACAATAGAATTATGATGCCATGTTAAACAGATCTCATCTGCCTGCATATGATCCATATCCCTCTTTCCTTATACTCCATGTGGCCATCTAAAACACTCAAACACCACAATCATGTCTGCCTCCACCACCATCCCTGGTAGTACATTTCAGGACCCCCACCACACCAATAGACAATAGGTGCAGGAGTAGGCCATTTAGCCCTTCGAGCCAAAACTGCTATTCAATGTGATCATGGCTGATCATCCACAATCAGTACCCCGTTCCTGCCTTCTCCCCATATCAACTGACTCCGCTATCTTTAAGAGCCCTATCTAGCTCGCTCTTGAAAGTATCCAGAGAACCGGCCTTCCCCAAACTCACAACTCTCTGTGAGAAAAAGTGTTTCCTCGTCTCCGTTCTAAATGGCTTACCCCTTATTCTTAAACTGTGGCCCCTGGCTCTGGACTCCCCCAACATCGGGATGTTTCCTGCCTCTAGCATGTCCAAACCCTTAATCTATCTATATATATATATTACTTAAAGTCTGTTCTTGACCGGTTTTGGCGATCTGTGCTGCGATTTCCGAGAGAACGCCGCCACCTACGGCCGTCATTTTTAGCCACCTCGCTCAGAGCCCCCATCCGCCACATGTGTGCCGAGGATTTTTCCAGTCGATGAAAAATGACAGAGATATTAATGCTTTAACAAAATTCCCCATTCTCTCTGCTGCCCCCGCTGGCGGCAGGGAGGAGGGACTATAAAACCAGGAAGTGGTGTGCCCCAATCAGTCTCTACAACATGGAGGTCTGAGCTCTGAATGACTGAACAAATGTTTACACAGCTGTGAGTAAGTACCCTTAATTTGGTTTGAAAATGAAAATATGGTTATGGTTAGTTTGAGGAAAAATGCACTGCCTGCAAATGGTTGTTTGGGGGGTTTGGGTTGAGTAAAAAGGCATTCTCTCTCTCTCTCTCTCTCTCTCTCTCTCCCTATCCCTCTCTCTCTCCCTATCCCTCTCTCTTTCTCTCTCTCCCCCCGTCTCTCTCCCTTTCTCTCCACCCCCCCTCTCCCTCCCATCCCCTCTCCTCTCCCCCCCCCCTCTCCTCTCCCCCCCTCTCCTCCTCCCTCTCCTCCTCCCTCTCCTCTCCCCCCTCTCCTCTCCTCTCCCCCCTCTCCTCTCTCCCCCCCCCTCTCCTCTTCCCCCCCCTCCTCTCCCCCCCCCCTCCTCCTCTTCCCCCCCTCCTCTCCCCCCCTCCCCCCTCCCCCCCCCCCCCTCCTCCTCTCCCCCCCCCCTCCTCCTCTTTCCCCCCCTCCTCCTCCTCTTTCCCCCTCCTCCTCCTCTTTCCCCCCTCCTCCTCCTCTTTCCCCCCCTCCTCCTCCTCTTTCCCCCCCTCCTCCTCCTCTTTCCCCCTCCTCCTCCTCTTTCCCCCCTCCTCCTCCTCCTCCCCCCCTCCTCCTCCTCTTCCCCCCTCCTCTTCCTCTTCCCCCCCTCCTCCTCCTCTGTCCCCCCCCTCCTCTTCCTCTTCCCCCCCTCCTCCTCCTCTTTCCCCCCTCCTCCTCTCCCCCCCCCCCTCCTCCTCTTCCCCCCCCCTCCTCCTCTTTCTCTCCCCCCCTCTCCTCTCCTCTCTCTCTCCCCTTTTTTTCTCCCCCTCCCCTCCATCCCCTTCCCCACCGTCCCTCCCCTAAACCCCCCTCCCCTCCACACACCCCTACCCCCTTCCCTCCACCCTCCCTCCCTGCTCCCCACCTCTCCTCTCCCCTCTCTCCTCCCCCCCTCTCTCCTCCCCCCCCTCTCTCCTCCCCCCCTATCCCCCCTCCTCTCTCCCCCCCTCTCTCTCCCTCTCTCTCCCCTGCTCCCCTCCATCCCCTCCCCCTCTCTCCTAAATCCCCTCCACACCCCCTACCCTCTACCCTCCCTCCCCCTCCCTGCTCCCCACCTCTCCCCCTCCTCTCAGCACCCCCTCTCCTCTCTCTCTGTCTCTGCCCCTTCTCTCTCTGCCCTCACTCTCTACCCCCGCCCCGACCCCCCCCCCCCTCTAGATGTGACTGCGTTGGGGGCTATGCGTCAGTAGATAGGGTGGTTATGGAGTAAAAGGAGCAAATTAATAATATTAATATAATATCAAGGGGGTTAATTAGCGTGAGTGCGGGGGGAGATAGTTAGTGTGTATGACGCTGCATGTCGCCTCCCCCCCCCCCACAACCACACGTTGGGGCAACAGAACCAACGGGTCTGCACTTGGTCTGGTAATCTTATATGTTTCAATAAGATCCACTCTCATCCTTCTAAACTCCAGAGTATACAACTGCCGCTCCATTCTCTCAGCATATGACAGTCCCGCCATCCCGAGAATTAACCTTGTAGATAACTTGCTGCTGCATGTCTATTAAACCTTCTCCCTCTCACCTTATAGCTATGTCTTCTAGTGTTGGACATTTCCACCCAGTGAAAAAGGTTCTGAACGTATACCCTATCCATGTCTTGCATATTTTATTTACTTCTATCAAGTCTGCCCTCAACCTCCAACATTCCAGAGAAAACAATCCAAGTCTATCCAACCTCTCCCTACATCTGAAATCCTCTAATCCAGGCAGCATTCTGGTAAACCTCCACTGCACCCTCACCAAAGCCTCTCCGTCTTGTAATGGGGCGACCAGAACTGCACAAAATTCTCCAAATGCAGCCTAACCAAAGTTAGTC
Organism: Amblyraja radiata; assembly: GCF_010909765.2. Taxonomy (NCBI): domain Eukaryota; kingdom Metazoa; phylum Chordata; class Chondrichthyes; order Rajiformes; family Rajidae; genus Amblyraja; species Amblyraja radiata. The sequence continues at coordinate 73,398,910 of NC_045956.1, forward strand.
CTGTAGAAGGTAGACACAAAATGCTGGAGTAACTCAGCGGGTGAGGCAGCATGAGACTACTTCAGTCCGAAGAAGGGTCTGGACCCAAAACGTCACCCATTCCTTCTCTCCATAGATGCTGCCTCACCCGCAGTTACTCCACCATTTTGTGTCTACCTTCGATTTTACCAGCATCTGCAGTTCTTTCTTACATATTCAGTCCTATAGAGCTGCATCATTACTTCCTGACTCTTACAGTATATTCAATGCCCCTAGCAATGATGGCAAGCATGTCATACGCCTTCTTTACCACCATATCTACGTGCTTCATCTTCAGTGAGCTAAGAATCCATGTATACACCATCCACCACCCTACCTTCATCAAGCTCCTTGTCACCTCCTCAAAAAACATCAAGTTAGTGATTCACAACCTGCCGCTTGCAAAGCTGTGCTGGCTATCCCTAATTTTGCGTTAATTATTAGCCCATTTCATATCAAATATCCAAAAACTATAATCTGCCCACACAATGGGGAAAACAAAACAGTGATGATTAAAACACATTATAATTTGCCCTCAAACTTGTCACCCAATTCAGTTACTAACATCACATTATTTGAGGATAGAATAGAAGCAGAGTCTCCAAGTAATTGTGTGCATTACATCCTGGTGCTATGGTAGAGGCCAAATGCAATGCCAGTTTGCTAGAAGGCTAGTGTCACACAACCGTTCTGCAGTAGATAAGGATTTTGATATGTGTTACAAAAGGAGGCTGCTAAGGTATTTGGTGTACGAGGAAGCTTAGTAAAAGTGCTATTAAATGTTAAAAGGGAGAAACCCAACACAATGTGGAATGGGGCTTTAAACAGAGGTTGGAAGTTATCCTTTAAAATCTGAAAATGGCAGCTAACTTGATTTGCACTCGTGATGATGTGTATGATGGCTGATGTTGCAACTACCATTGTAGCCCAACCAAGAGTTGGAGTGAAAATTCAGAATGGAATCATGCAAGATCAATTATGGAAGTTCAGACTACTACAGTCAAGCCTGTGACCAACAGTGTGCACTCCAGAATGGCAATGTAGCCATTACAGGGAGAAGTCATGCTGCACAGACCATGAACTTTATGTCGACAATCAGGAAAAAAAATGCCTCCTATAATTTTCTGTTACTCAGCCAGCCAGCTGGAGTAACGCAGCAGGTCAAGGATAGGTGACTGAAGAAGGGTCCCGTGTAAAGAAAGGCTCTGACCCAAAACATCACCGATCCATCTTACCCTGAGAAGCTACCTTATCTGCTGAGTTCCTCCAGCACTGTGTCCAGTTTAGACAGTTGCTGCCCACAATGATCCAGCAGTCCATACCTAATCCTCAAGATTTTCAAGAGAGAATTATATTTAGCTCAGGGCTAAAAGAATCAAGGGATATGGGGAAAAAGCAGGAACGGGGTACTGATTTTAGATGATCATAGTGAATGGTGTTGCTAGCTCGAAGGGCCGAATGGCCTACTCCTGCACCTGTTTTTCTATGTTTCTATAGCCTCAGAATTAAAGGATGTTCTTTTAGGAAGGAGATAAAGAAGGATTTCTTTTGTCTGAGGGTGGTGAATCTGTGGAATTCTTTGCCACAGGGTTATGGGGAGAAGGCAGGGAAATGGTTTGAGGAGGGAGAGAAAGATCAGCCATGATTGATTGGCAGAGTAGATTTGATGGGCCGAATGGCCAATGCTGCTCCTATTACTTATGATCTTATAATCCTCCTATGTTCCAAAGTGCATCATTACAAAACCTCTTCACTCTTTCTCTCAAAGTCAGCAGCCATGCGTAGCATAAGGGAATACAGAAAGATTTTAGTTAACTACTCCATTGTAACATAAGCTTCAGTGCCTTCCCCTGTGGTCAGCAAATTGTTACAAATATCCCCAGCTGTAATATGATAAAAGCCAAAATGCATGGAAATGTATTGCCTCAATCTTCTTCACGTCTGTAGACATTATGGTCCTTGTTCTGTAGCAATCCTTGTAATAAATGGAAGAAAATGGCTTGTTCAGTGATAATGATATCATATCATATATCATATCATCATCATATATATATATATATATTAAACTGTGTGTGTGTGTGTGTGTGTGTGTGTATGTTATTTTGGCTTTGAAACGTATCTCCTCGAAAACCAGACGCAAAAACATGGAGATTTTTACAATTTCGGTAGGGATTTAACTTATGATTTCATAAATCCACTCCTCTCTAAATTCAGTCGATTATTTCCCCAGATTCAGAATAAAATTGTTCACAAAACATAATTGTTTTTTAAAACTGTTGCATGAGTCACAGTGCCATCTCACATGTCCAATCACAATGGATCTAATTTACATATATGACATCACAATGGGACAGGGGTGGGAGATTGGAATCTTCACATGGTCCCACTAAAATAAAACTGCTGCATGAGTCACAGTGCCATCTCACACCACCGCTGCCCAGCTGCTGACGTTACAATAACAGAGACATTTTTACATCTTCTGGTAGAAAATTTCCTTATGGTTTCAAAAATTCAACCCTCTATAAATTTGGTCAATTATTTCCTGAGATATTTACTAAAATTTATAATCAAACTGACATTTTTTTAAAATATTAAGGTTGCCCAGCTGGTGACCTCACAATGCCTTTGCACCTGGCCCAACTGCTTCCTGGCCCCGCCCTGCCCCCCAGCCTGCCTGCAGACCCCGCCCGGCCCCGCCTGCTGACCTCACAATGCCTTTGCGCCTAGCCCAACTGCCTCATGGCCCCGCCCGGCCCTGCCCCCCCAGCCTGCCTCGTGGCCCCGCCCGCTCCAACCCCCCCCCCCCCCCCCCCACCGCTCCCTGTTGTTCAAATTGCGCAAAAAGAACCAAAGATCCTATAGCGGTTATAGGATCTTTGGAAAGAACAAGCCCCTCCCTCCCTCCAGCTGCAAACCCAGCGTGCTGCCAGTCGCGCCTCTCGCAAGTCCTTTGATAAAAACCTTGTGACCCCCCCCCCGGGTTCTCTCCCTCTCTCTAAAGACTAAAAGACCCCCAAAACAAAACTTTTTGACAGACTAAAAAAAAAAAAAAAAGAATGAGAGAACGAACAGCTGCAGGCAAGGCTGCCACACCCAACGGTGCCCCCTTCCAAAAGCATATTGGTTGGCATGGATGCGTTGGGCCAAATGGCCTGTTTTCGTGTCGTATGACTATGTCTGGTGAAAAGATTGAACTTGTGGGGAATAAAGGAAAGATCCAGAACTAGTTTCCCCAGGGTAGATGCAAAGTGGGAAGAACCTCCGATTCAGCCATTCACTCTATGTGTGGTCATTTTTTATGATGATCTGCATCATTAAAATCCTGGATAATATACTTAGCTAATATCAGCTGAGAAGACTGCAAAGAATAAAGCACGATGAAGTCAGATGACAGGGTAGTTGAAACGAGCCTTCAGCAAATCTGCCAATGCTGCAAACTATGGACAACATCTCTTACAAAGAATATTGTAAACACTGGAAGGGACATTTCAATCAAACACAGTCAGAAGTTGGTGAGAGAATGCAAACAAAGTATATTTCTGGTGGATCAGATAATGAAGAGTGCGTGCAGAATTTTTCACAGCATTGAGATGGTTTGAGAGAATGTGAGCAATTTTCATTCAGGCAATGAGTCTGAGCTACAAGCAAAGAATAGGCCCACTATTTGTCAGGAAAAAAGATACACTGATTAATTAACCACTTGCCTCCTATCAATGTCACTGAACTGTGGTGTGTCACTTTCAAACAAATGGCGACATTTAAAAAAGACAACCCGCTGGAGGAACTCAGCAGGTCAAACAGTACCTGTGGAGACAAAGGGATGGTTGATATCTTAGCTCATGCCCTGTTGCAGGTCCCAACATGAAATGTTGATCATCCTTACCTCCACCAATGCTGCTTGGCCCACTGAATTCTTCCAGCAACTTGTTGTTTTTTTTTGCTCCAAATGTTAGCATATATAGTGTCTTATGTAACAATTGCTCATACCTCATTCAAGTCCCATTACTCACCAAACTCCACACCCTGAAGACTCAGAGACATTATACTTTTGGAGCCGTCAGTTCATGCACCTAAGTACCACTAGTTGAGTCAGCTGACTTCAATTAAATGGAAACTGATTGTAATTGGCTTCCCAATTAAGGAACACCTAACCCTCCCCAGGTTATTTATTTATCACCTCAACGGAAAGCTAAAACTGTATAGTAGAATATTTAGTAAATGTGACCAACTGGAACTATTTGTTGCTAGACAAAAATGCTGGAGAAACTCAGCGGGTGAGGCAGCATTTATAGAACAAAGGAAATAGGCAACGTTTTGGGTCAAAATTCTTCTTCAGTTTATTTGTTAATGACTAAAGGGCCTGTCCCACAGGCGATTTTTTTGGGCGACTACACGCGACTGCCGCAACATTTTCAACATGTTGAAGATTTTTGGCAACAGTGGCGACAATTTTTGCTGTTGTAGGTTGTTACAGGTGCTGTTGTAGGTTGGAGCCAGGTGTCATAGGTGAATTCCATTAACATTTCAATTTGGCAACTCTTTAGGCGACTGCCAGGGACTAATTTTAATGGAATTCACCTAAGACACCTGGCGACAACCTACGACAGCACATATGACAACCTACGACAGCAAAAATTGTCGCCACTGTCGTCGAAAAGTTATCAACATGTTGAAAATGTTGCGGCTGTCACCTGTAGTTGCTCAATAAAATCGACTAAGTGGGGCAGGACCTTAAAGGGCCTGTCCCACTTTCAAGACCTAATTCACGACCTTTTTTACTTGTGGACATGTTTCATCAGGCTAGAAAAACGCCTTCCTCTACTCTTCCTCCCAACCCCCTCCTCCAATGTTGAAAAGGGCTTAGGGGCGAGAAAGTTTCAGACTAGCAATAAGTTATTTTTCCAGCATGATTTTCAAAATAAAAGATTTTTAATAGCCATAGGTTTATGTTTGTTATCGCAAGCTAAAAACTTTTTTAAAAGTTTACAAAATCATAAGAGGAACAGATCGGGTAAAGGTACAGAGTCTTTTGTCCAGAGGAGGGGAATAGAGAACCAGAGGACATAGGGTTTAGGATGAGGGGAGGGAGGGAGGGAGGGGGGCGGGATTTAATGGGAACCTGAGATACGTTGAGAACCAAGCTGTGGGAGGAGGTAGTTGAGGCAGGTACTATGGCAACATTTAAGAAACACTTCGACAAGTACATAGTTATAAGAAACCTGAACGGAAACCTCTGGAGACCTTGCGCCCCACGCAAGGTTTCCGTGAGGTTCCCGGATAAGTGTAGAGGGATGTGGGGCAACCACAGGGAGAGGTGGGACTAGTGTGGATGGGGCATGTTGATCGGCATAGGCAAGTTGGGCCGAAGGGCCTGTTTCCACGCTGCATGACTGTGACTTGCTTATTTTAAAGCCGCCATATTACCAACCGGATTTTCCCTCATTACTGGAGACACAAGGAACTGCAGATCCGGGAATCTTGCGCAAAACGCATGTTGCAATTGCCAATGCGCTGCGAATCAGCATCAAAACTGCAGATTGTTTAAGAAGGAACTGCAGATGCTGGAAAATCGAAGGTACACAAAAAAGCTGGAGAAACTCAGCGGGTGCAGCAGCATCTACGGAGCGAAGGAAATAGGCAACGTTTCGGGCCGAAACCGGCCCGAAACGTTGCCTATTTCCTTCGCTCCATAGATGCTGCTGCACCCGCTGAGTTTCTCCAGCTTTTTTTGTGTACCTTCAAAACTGCAGATGCTGGATATCTAAAATAACACTAGGAAATGCTGGAAACAGGCAGCCAGCCACTGCCGAAATATATGAAATATCAATTCTGTTTCTCATTCCACGGATGCAGCCGAACCCGCTGATTGTTTTCGCCATGTTCTGTTTGTATTACAGGTTCCGCTGCTCCAGCTCCCACGGAAACTCTTCGCTTTACTCGCGTCCCAGCGACAAGGACTCGGCAGCTGTCGGCAGCAACAGCGCCGTCTGAGTCAGGACGCAAAAACGATTGTTTTTTACCCCCTATTTCTTTATTTTATGGCGATCAACTGATCGATCGCTGCGGCTGAACAACCGAATAAGAGTGAAATCCAATTTCCATATTTAATTAGGCATAAACATTCTTAACATCGGAGATTCTTCCAATTACGTTTTCCCTTTCCATTCAGTGTGAAGAAACGCTGCCTGTCCTTCCTCTGTGTAGATGCTGCCTGGCCAGTTGAGTTAGTCTAGCAATTTGTGTTTTGTTCAACATTCCAGCATCTGCAGTTTCGTGTATCTCCACGTTTTCCGTATTGTTTGAGTTTCTCTTGGCATGGAATGGGCTGTGCGTTGAGTGGATAATCTGTGGCAGTCTTTAGTGAAATTTGTCTCGAATAGGTTAAAGGATATGGGCAAATAGCTCAGAAGGGGCATCTTGGTCGTCATGGACAAATTGGGCCGGAAGGGCTGTTTCCATGATGTATGACCATGACTAATCACTTCCTAGATTGGAAATGAAGACCAGCTTCACGATGCGCCGCTTCAAAATTGTGTGCATGTGTGTGCAACCGCACCGCACTGCGTGATTCAAGGATGAGCGGTTCCGGCAAAACCATCCCACCGCATCCAGCCCAGCCACATGCAGGTCCTGCCGCAGTGATTCCAACATCATCTGCCCAGACGGCTTTGAATTCTACCAAAAAAGCATGCGCATCATTCATGTTGCATAATTAATTGAAAGCGACGTGATCATGGTATAGCAGAAATATTGACAATTTGGCTCCCGAACACCGTATTTTTTAATTGTATTACATATCCGATTACTCGCTTGAGAGAAATAATTAAAGTTTGTTCAACCCGAAGCACAAATCCAGTAGTTGTAACGTTTGTACAACAGAGGGCTCTGCAGGATTACAATTCATTTTTGCTATGGGCGGGTGAATTGGACATACTAGTAGAATGAGCTTTTTTTAGTTGGTGTGGGTATGTAGCTAACATGATGTTATGGAAGACGAGCTAAAAGTGATAAACTATTTGCTGAAAATATAAAGGAATTTACATTTAATTGCATATACCTTTTGTGAATTAACTTAATACAAATTGATTCATAACCAGAAACATTGGCAAGAGACTGGGAGGGAATTAAGCTTGATTCTAGCATTAATATTTTTTTCATTTAGGGAACAGATGAAAAAGTAATGAAATTCATTAACAATGTTCAATCTTCATTTAAGTTCAATACTGTAACATGAAATGTTGAGTTTCAGCAGAGATTAAATTGTGATTTTGGATCATTTAAATTGCAGTTTTCCGAAGGTTTCTCTTGAGGTCAAGAGAATTTTGTATTTTTGTGAGGCTTCTTTTTCGATGTAGGGTTGTATACCATGCCAATATTCCAATAATATTTGTCTCAGATTTAATTACTTTATTACCTTGAGAATTGGGAGTAATGAAAATGGGGACCAAAAGTAAATGTGGAGATTTGGTCATGTTAGCGAAGAGATCATAGGCATCCTGTCCTAGCTTATATACAGAGTGTTGAGAACATTAATGGATGGTATGAGTGGGTGGCATAACCCACAATATTTATATATGGGCACCTGTCTTTTTTGGCTGTCCCTCTGGATCGAGGATGATTTATATCCACTTTAATTTCATGCAATCTGAGGTAGCTAATGTGAGAACCGCAGGCTCCTCCACAGATGTGTTAAGCAGGTGGTTGTTTGTGAGAAGGGGTGCTCCTTCCACTGCTTACTGTCTGTGCTTTTTCCTTGGGTGGGAAGACTAGAGGGCAAAGTTTAAAAGAGATTAGACCAAGTGCAGACCCGTTGGGTCTGCTCCCACAATGCAATATTGCACCACTCACGCATAGCCCCCAACTGCGCAGGCATGGCTCATTTCTCCTCATCTCCCAGCACTCCCTCCTCCTCCTCTTCACCCTTCCTCTTCAATCCCTAGAGAGGGAGGTGGGGTAGAGAGGGAGATGGGGTAGAGAGGGAGGGGTGGTAGAGAGGGAGGGGTGGTAGAGAGGGAGGGATGGTAGAGAGGGAGGGGGGCTAGAAAGGGAGGTGGGATAGAGAGGGAGGATGGCTAGAGAGGGAGAGGGGCAGAGAAGGAGGGGGAGAGAAGGAGGGGGGAAGAGAGGGTGGGAGTGAGGGTAGATACGGAGGTTCTCGTACTCAGCCCGGCCCTGGCTGTAGACTCTAACAGTCAGTTCAACCGCCGCCTGGTCTCCACTGCAGGCCGTGACATAATCGCCAGACTCCAGCCGTCAGCTCAGCCGCCGCCTGGGCGCCAGTGCAGGCGCCTACTTCACCGACTGCGCTGACGGTCGTTCCAGTTTGCGGTTTTTCAGGCGAGTGCCCCCGAGCTTGAAGGTCACAGACAGTCCGCTGAACAAATTATATCTTCCAAATATTTTCTGTGGCAAAATGGTCAGAAAATGTAAAACATGACAAGAATCTGAGGAAATACTTGTTAAGATTTCTGTAAAATGTTGTTTACAGCAAAACTTTCATACAGTTATCAAGCTGGATATTTCAGCTTTTTTAATCATTTCATTAATGGATTCAAAATCAGTGCACATTTGCACGTCATTTCGAATGAATTTAGCCGATTTATTTTTGAATTCCTCACAAGACAACGGAAAGTCATAATCAGTGGAGACAAGAAATAATATGATCAATTTCAAGAATTCCTCCTCACATCGAGGCATGCCGTCACTAAATCTGAAGCTATTTCTATGATTGTACAGGCCTCTTGACAATAATTTTAGGAATAGGTGAATGAGGGCCTAATGTTATGATGGGAGGAGAAAATAGGGTGTACTTTTTAAAGTATAATGAGATAATTCTGTGTGTATTTTCATAAACTTAAATATCGCTTTATAACTAAAATTCTTTGTCATGTTTGTGCCCGCGATGTGTCTCTGGTTCACTCAGGTTTTCCTATCTTCTTCCAAACGCTAGGCCACAGCCTTCCCATTTTCACACATCCTACTCACATTTTTCCCATGGTGGTGATAAACACCTTCCCGTCGCATTTCCACATATATCTCCGAACTTACAGCATTTTAAAAATACTCCAAACCAGGTTTTTAAACAAAAAATCTTTCAACCCGCTTCCAAAGTGACGTCACAATGCCCTGCAATGGGGTGGCGGGGGGGGGGGGGGAGCACCAGCTTCGAGTGACGTCAGGGGGAGGGCCGCATTTAAAGGGGAGAAAGGGGGAGAGAAGGGAGAAAGTGGTGGAATATTGCTTTGGGGGAATGGGTTGCATTGGGTGGAATAGTTGAGTGATGGAATATTGCATTGGGGGAGCAGGCCCAACGGGTCTGTACTTGGTCTAGTTATGATTAAATTGAACAGCGGGAGCTTTAGGTAGAAATATACTCCAGCTCTCTTGTTTACAGAATCCTATATTTTATGCCAATATAACCTAGATTAAATGTTGGAATAGGCTGACAATATAATAAATATATTGCTGTTACAACGCCTTTTGGAATGCTCTAGGCAATTCTAATTTTATAAACTTAAGTACATGCAAATTTGACAATTAAACATGTGACATTAGAATTGCTTTACCTTTCTCCAGGAGGATTCTTTATTGTCTTGAAGCTGATATTCCTGCTGCTCATGTAACAGATTTCATTTCCAGAGCGTGTCTCTTTGATTTGCTGCAATTTGCACTGCTAATGTCATTCTGCAGACTGTAAATAAAATGCATTTCACCAGAGTTTGCAATAGATTTTCATTTCGTAATGCCTGGTAGATGAGTTCAGGCAAGTTCTTTGGAATTCACAGTAGCTTTTGATTAAATTTTCAATTCATAATGAAGATCATCCAAACCGTGTAGAATTTTAACTACAACTGTGTGTGAGGATTGATGGGGATAAGGCTGTGGGGTGTGAGGATTGATGGGGATAAGGCTGTGGAATAACTTCCTATTCAGACAATGCTCAGGATGAAATCTTAATTTTCTTCGAAGGATGGGTTCTTTGATACAAATAACTCACAATATAAATGTAAATGTAGAATGTATTTTGTTATTAAAGTACTATCATCCCGCATTAAACGCCCATGATCTACTCTCAGATTATCACACAGGAGGTTATGATGGAGAGCTATTTAGTCAATATTCATTCAACATTATGCGATCCGTTGTTCTATTTAGTTAAAGGGCCAACCTAACAGCAGGATCAGGCATATCTGCCAAAACAGTACACATTCTTTTTTTTAAAGGAGTATAAAGTGAAATAAGCAGCTTCTCTTATCCCTCGACGTTGACCCTGAAATACACAGCTTTTTGGAAGAGAACAAAGTTTAATGATGTATAAAACTGAGCTTACCAGGAAGCTGTAAAATATGCCTCAATTGTCCATTGACTCACAGAGGGAGGGATTGAGCTTTTGCAAGGAGGATTCAAACCCAGTTGTGGAACAAGTAGAAAGACCATTGAGGAATAATGGTAATTTGGATCAGGGGTAAACTATTAAAACAAATTAAAATGATTGTTTCAAAAGGGAGAGAAAGACCCAAGAGTGCCAAAAAGGAAGATAATAGAACACTTTTTTCCTGAATCAAGATACATAGAAAATTCTGCATTATGCCTTGGAGATTAGGTGACATGTTTTGATTCTTTCTCAGGGATTGGGAGAAGCACATTACACCATTCACTGTTATAACCTTTGGTGGTATGAAGCTCACATGTGAAAAGCAGGCTCTTCCAAACATGTGAAAAGAAAATTAAAAAAACTGCAGATGCTGAAAATATGTAATAATAACCATAGACACAAAAAGCTGGAGTAACTCAGCGGGACAGGTAGCATGTCTGGAGAGAAGGAATGGGTGACATTTCAGGTTGTTACCCTTCTTCAGACTAGTGAGAGAAAAGAGAAATGAGAGATATAGACGATGATATAGAGATATAAAGAACAATGAATGAAAGATATGCAGAAAACCTGATCTACTGTATTCGTTGTTCAAGATGTGGACTCTTATACATCGGCGATACCAAACGTAGACTGGGCGATTGTTTCGCTGAACACCCTCACTCAGTCTGCCTGAACTTACCCAATTTCCTGGTTGCTAAACATCTTAATTGTCCAAAAAATTGTATTCATTTTTTTTAACCTTTTTCTATGGTTTGTAATGGAACTTATTATTTAATTTATGTAAAGCACTTTGCTGTTATGTTGTCTGTTTATGATGCCTTGTTTATTCTTCTGTACAGCACTTTGGTCAACATTGGTTGTTTTAAAGTGCTTAACAAATAAAGTTGGATTGGATTGGATTCCCATTCCCACACTGACCTTTCTGTTTTAGGACTCCTCCATTGTCAGATTGAGGTTAAACACAAATTGGAAGAACAGCATCTCATATTTCGCTTGAGCAGCGTACAGCCCAGTGGTATGAATATTGATTTGTCTAACTTCAAGTAACCCCGACATTCCCTCTCCCTCTACCCCTCCCCCACCCAAGTCACACCAGCTTCTCGTTTTCACCCAACAAATAGCTAACAATGGCCTCTTTCCTTTTTCATTGTTACTTTTTTGCATATCTTTCATTCATTTTTCATTATCTCTCTACCTCATCGTCTATATCTCTCGTTTCCCTTTTCCTTGACTAGTCTGAAGAAAGGTCTTGACCCGAAATGTCACCCATCCCTTCTCTCCAGAGATGCAGCCTGTGCAGCTGCGTTACTCCAGCATTGTGTGTATCTTCAGAGAGCATCCCTTGAAAGAAAAGCAGGTAATTTCCAGGTTCTTGACCCTTCATCGGGACCGGGCAAGAGAAAACAATTTAGTTTTAAAAAGCAGACAAGGTGTGGGAAGGATGTATGGAATAAATGGAATATCTCCGAAAGGGCACAACCAAATTGACTATACTATCTAATCTGTCTTGCTGGGTGTGTGCTACAGCCATGCTATCAGCAATACATAACACAAAAATGTGCCCTCCAAATGTCACTTTAAGTCTAATGACAAGGAACTGCAGATGCTGGTTTATACCAAAGAAAGTCACAAAATGCTGGAGTAACTCAGTGGGTCAGCTAGCAATCTGAAGAAGGATCTCGACCCGAAACGTCAACCATACCTTCTATCTAGTGATGCTGCCTGTCCCGCTGAGTTACCCCAACATTTTGTGTCTAGCATCTCTACAGAACATGATAGATCCAGACCCAAAACCTCACCTATCAATGGTCTCTAGAGATGCTGCCTGACTCGCTGAGTTATTACAGCATTTTATTGTCTTCCTTTGTCACTTTAAGTTATTTAGTCTCATACCATCTGAGATATTCCATTTGTTTACCTATCTTTTCCCCATCTTCAACCATTAGTTGTTGACAACTAATTTTCTTTCTCAGTTTCCCAGTTCTGAGAGCGGATCTAGAGAGCTGAAATGTAGCGGATGTTATCTGAAATGTTAACTGTTCTGCTTCCACAGATCCTACCTGACCTGGTGAGTGTTTCAAGCATTTTCTGTTTTAATTTCCTCCATTCTGACCATGTGTTTGTGCTCAAAGTCACTTGCAGAAAGGAGGTAATCAGGTGGGTCACAGTATTTGTGAAAATGTCTGTAGGTCCGCAAAGCTGAGGAAAAGTTGAAGGTTAACCAGAATTCAGCAGAGGAGTGGCACAGTGGTGTAGCTGGTAGAGATGTTGCCTCACAATGCCAGAGACCCAGGTTTGATCCTGACCTCAGATGCGATCCTGACCTTGGATGCTGTCTGTATAGAGTTCCAATGTTCTCCCTGTGACTATATGTGTTTCCTCCGGAGGGTTAGGTTTCTTCCCACATCCCACAAGACGTGTGTGTTAATTGGCCTCTGTAAATTGCTCTGTTGTTGGGAGTGGATGAGAAAGTGGAAATAACAGAGAACTCGTGTGAACAGGTGATAAATGGTCGGCGTGGGCTGAAGAGTCTGTTTCCATGCTGCATCTTTCAATCAATCAATCAATCAATCAATTATAACCAGATTAACTATGATCCAACTGAGTGATGAAATGGGAGCAGGATACTGAATGGCTGCCTCCTGCTCCCATGTTCCTTTCTTCAAATCCAGTGGGAATGCATCGCCACTTCCAGTAATGGCTGAAGGAGTGAACCAGCAGAAGAATGACGTAGTGGAAATGAAACTCATAAAACTGGATAAAGCCCCTGTCCCACTATACGAGGTAATTCACGAGTTCTCCCGAGTTTTCTCCTGATTCAAACTCGGAGAATGTCCGCAGCCGGTCCGTAGGAGTTCGTGGATGTCTCGTAGTGGCTCGTAATGCTAACGGTAGGTACTCGGGACATCCGGTAAACTCGTGACGTTTTTTCCATCCCTGTAAAAAATGTCCACGAGTATAAAAATACCCGTGATTAAAAAAATTGTTACTTTTCACTCGTACGAGCCGCTACGAGACATCCACAAACTCCTACGGACCCGCTACGGACATTCTCCGGGTTCGAATCAGGGGAAAACTCGGGAGAACTCGTGAATTACCTCGTACAGTGGGACAGGGGCTTAAGCAAACTCTGGGAATCCAGGGTGAATTAAGTGTAAATACTAAGAGACGAAAGAGGCAGTTAAGGAATTTGTACGAAAAAACTGCCCAATACTTGACAGACATGTTGTTCGGAAGGTACTAGGTGAGCTGGAAACACAGTAACTATAACTTCTTTTATTCATTCCCACTAAAGTATTTAATTTCAAAGAAAGAAACATAACCTTAATATTTCTAAAGCAGTGAATGAAAAACACTTGAGGCAACTATAATTTTGCAACAGACAATCTAGCAGACTTAACCCTAATTTACTTGAAATGTAACTGAGAATCACCTGGGGAAAATGAATATTAATCTACTGAATAATCAGATTATCAAAGGCCTAAAGGATTTTAATCTAATCATATAGTAACCATAGGTGGTCCTTCTTGTTAAGAATTCTGTCAGTTCCTGGCAGTCATTAATTCTTTCTATCACAATACCACATGAAATAATAAGTACAGCTGGAAAATAAGGTAAAATAGTCATGAGTCCGGGCGAAGCCTCACGAACATATGTGGACTATAAACATTTCAATGGAAGTTATTAAGTTAAAAATAGATTCAGACCTTTTTGTTGCAAACTTTTTCAATGTGAGAAGGTTTTGTTATGAAAAAAGGATACCGCCAAAATCTGATCATTGATGGTATCTTGTTTATTGCTCCAAAACTACGTAGAAATTGCTACAAAATTGCAATATTTAAATTAAATGTAAAAGAGAGTACAATTTTAATATAATGCCAGAATTGGAAATTTGATCAGGCTGGGAATTGATGACTAAGTGGATCTCATTTAATTATCCTTGTGCATTTCACTTGGAACAATAACCTGGAAATTGGATCACATAGCGCTTGTTTATTCAGTGCTATACATTCTAACAGCGGTATGAATTTTGATTTCTCTAACTTTAAGTAACCCTTGCATCCTCTCTCTCTCCCTACCTCCCCAACCTAGTCGTCGTACTAGTTTCACTGCTGTCCTGCTGAGTTTCATTGTTTGTATCACTCATTATCACCTTCCTCACAGCCAACAATGGATCATTGTGAGCTCCACCTTTCCTTGATCATCATTGGTTTTTGCATATCTTTGATTCATTTGATCTATGTACCATCTATATCGCTCGTTTCCCTCTCCCCTGACTCCCAGTCATAGAAACATAGAAACATAGAAATTAGGTGCAGGAGTAGGCCATTCGGCCCTTCGAGCCTGCACCGCCATTCAATATGATCATGGCTGATCATCCAACTCAGTATCCCGTACCTGCCTTCTCTCCATACCCTCTGATCCCCTTAGCCACAGTCTGAAGAAAGGTCTTGACCTGAAATGTCTCCTGTTCCATTTCTCAATTTCTCCAGAGTTACTGCCTGACCCGCTGAGTTACTCCAGCTTTTAGTGTCTAATTTTGATTTTTCCCTGGATGGATTGCCTGGTATCACTCCCAGGCAATTGTGCATAAATTGCACTTCAGTTGCGATCCACATTAAACACTTGATCTTTTCCTGGGGTCAAATGCATACCAATTTAACATCAATATTGTACAGCAGGCATCAGCTAGGGGAATCTAAACTATGCATAGAATCCCTTCACATCATGCTGTTGAACCACGCAGCATATAACACATCAATGAATGATTTCCTAATTCTATAACATAAAAGGCTTGCTGGTAAATATTTGCCTGGGGTCATCATTCCTTACACAACAATGAACTCTGCATAAAACACACTTCCCTACAAATCTGCTGCCGAATGCCAGATGTTGAACCTTTTAGGCTGCTGTTCAATGGTGCCTGGTCAGTAGTAAAGCCACAGTGGTTAAGAATGATATGTTTGTTACATTGGCATTTACTGTGACAGGAAATTTGAGTTGAATATTCACATTCATGTAATGTTGATTTTGCTCAGCATCATCAGGTTGGGCACGACAAGCAAGATCACACCATTGAAATTCTATTTTCATGGCTGGTGCCTCATGACTGTGTGCATGGGATGATGTGGAAGAGAATCAGCACAGCCAAATCTTCCTGGTGGGTATGTGACATAATAATCATACTTGTGGAATTCAATTATCCAGCACTTGATGCAGGTGGACAGCTTGATGCCAGGTTTGTTAAACTGACTAACCAGTGACTTCAAATCATTCACATCTTCAAAGTTGTTAATACGCAGATACAGACAGATATATAAAATGCCCCAAGTGCCAGGCAACACATTTTGCTCTATCTATGAATAAATGGTGCTCCACAGGCATTAGTGATTTACTTGACATCAGGTCTACCTACATTCGATTAGCTTTGTTTATCTCTGCAGTATAACTCTGACCAACTGGGCCTGCAGCTACAATCAACTGATTCTCTAGCACATGGTCAGCAATTGTTTGTCGAGCAGTTAACTCGAGTCAAGAGTGTTCAATTGTCACATGTACCAAAAATAGAACAGCACTATTCTTACTTGCAGCAGCATAACAGGCCTATAAATGCAATACTCATAGATAACATATAATACACAAAAAAAGTCAAAAACTTAATAACCCCAGTACTATTGCAATAAACCCTGATGTCATTAGTTCAATCAAGCCAGTCCACAGTTCATAGTTTAGTTAGTGTTTTGTCATGTTGAAGAGCCTGATGGTTGTTGGGAAGAAGATGTTCTTGAACCTGGAGGTCATGGTTTTCAGACTCCTATACCTTCTTCCCAATGGTAGGAGTGAAATGAGAGTGCAGCCAGGAATGGTGCGGGACTTTAGGCTGGCTGTTTTTTTTTTGAGGCAGCACCTCCTAAAGATCCCTTCGATGGTGGGGATGTCAGTACCTGTGATGGACTGGGCAGTGTCCAGCACCTTTTGTAATCTCCTTTGATCCTAAACATTCGGGTTGCCAAACCAGGCTGTGATACACCCAGTCATTAAGCTCTCAATCGTATACCTGTAGAAATCAACATACCGAATCGCCTCAATCTTTGATGGAAATGGAGGCATTGATGGACTTTCTTTAAGTTTGAATCAATGTGCTGGGTCCAGGACAGATATTAAGAGATTATGCATGTCCAGGAACTTGAAGCGGTTGACTCTCTCCAGTGTCGATGAAGACAGATTTGTGTATCCTTGGTTTCCCTCTACTAAAGTCAACAATCAATTATTTGGTCTTACTGACGTTGAGAGCAAGGTTGCTGTTCTGGCATCATTCAATTAGATTATCAATCTCCCTCTTATTGTGTGTGATGGAGTTAACAGCAGATATGTGAATTTTAGGGCACACATTTTGTTAGCTGGGGTGCAGCACAGGAGCTAAAAACATTGGTGCATTCCCAATTGTGGCATTCTAAATGCGTGATCATTCTGTTGACGTTTTGGCATTTATTGTAACATGTGAGACATCAGACAGAGGTTTCTGACTGGTGCCATGAGCTATGTTTGCAATGGACATTTCTCATAGTATCCAGCCAAACTCTGCTTCCAGGTGAATAGAGATCCATGGAACGCAGATTGCCAAATGGCAAAGACATCGTGGCAACTGCCCATGAATTTCCAAGCTCTATCTCTAAAGTCTAAAGTCTTAAAGGCATCATCGGCACAATTGATGGTTCAGCAATCAGCTGAACCAGCTGATCTTAGCATTTGTTTGCAACCAAAAGGAAGATACAGCATATGTAGTGCATTCAGGACGTATTCCGACCCCATCACATTTTCCACATTTTGTTACATTACAGCTTTATTCTAATATGGATGAAATTCATTTTTTTATCATCAATCTACACACAATACCCCATACTAAAAGAGCAAAAACAGGTGTTTAGAAATGTTTGCAAAGTAATTAAAAAGAAAATATCACATTTACATAAGTATTCAGACCCTTTACTCAGTACTTTGTTGAGGCACCTTTGGCAGTGATTACCGGCTCAAGTTTTCTTGGGTATGACGCTAAAAGCTTGGCACACCTGTATTTGGGTAATTTCTCCCATTCTTCTCTGCAGATCTTCTCAAGCTTTGTCAGGTTGGATGGGGAGCGTCAATGCACAGCTATTTTCAGGTCCCTCCAGAGATATTCGATCGGGTTCAAGTCCGGGCTCTGACTGGGTCACTCAAGGACATTCACAGACTTGTCACAAAGCCACTCCTGCATTTTCTTGGCTGTGTGCTTAGGGTCGCTGTCCTGGTGGAAGGTGAACCTCCGCCCCAGTCTGAGGTCCTGAATGCACTGGAGCAGGTTTTCATCAAGATTCTCTCTGTACTTCTCCGTTCATCTTTCTCTCGATCCTGACTAGTCTCCCAGTCCCTGCTGCTGAAAAACATCCCCAGAGCATGATGCTGCCACCACCATGCTTCACCGTAGGTATGGTATTGGCCAGATGATGAGCAGTGCCTGGTTTCCTCCAGACGTTCAATCTTGGTTTCATCAGACCAGAGAATCTTGTTTAGGGGCCTTTTGGCAAACTCCAAGTGGGCTGTCATGTGCCTTTTACTGAGGAGTGGCTTCCATCTGGCCACTCTACCATAAAGGCCTGATTGGTGGAGTGCTGCAGATATAGTTGTCCTTCTGGAAGGTTATCTCATCTTCACAGAGGAATGGAGCTCTGTCAGAGTGACCATCGGGTTCTTGATCACGTCCCTGACCATGGCCCTTCTCTCCCGATTGCTCAGTTTGGCCGGGCAGCCAGCTATATGAAGGTGGTTCCAAAGTTCTTCCATTTAAGAAGGCCACCGTGCTCTTCGGGACCTGCAATGCTCCAGAAATTGTTTTATACCCTTCCCCAGATCTGTGTCTCGACACAATCCTGTCTCGGAGGTTTACTGACAATTCCTTCGTCTTAATGGCTTGGTTTTTGCTCTGACATGCACTGTCAACTGTTGGAGCTTACAGTATATAGGCTAGTGTGTGCCTTCCCAAATCATGTACAATCAATTTAATTTACCACTTGTGGACTCCAATCAGTTTGTAGAAACATCTCAAGGATAATTAATGGGAACAGGATGCACCGAAGCTCAAATTTGAGTGTCATAGCAAAGGGTCTGAATACTTATGTAAATGTGATATTTCAGTTATTTCTTTTTAATTATTTTGCAAAGTAATAAACACCTGTTTTTGCTTTTTTATTATGGGGAATTGTGTGTTGATTCATGATAAATAAATGAATGTAATCCATTTTAGAATGTGCAACAGAACAAAATGTAGAAAAAGTGAAGGGGTCTGAATACTTTCTGAATACACTGTATTTGCAGTAGAGCCAAAGGAGGATCAAGTGTCAAGGACCTCACTGGTAAAGGTCAGTTTGTCATCACCAGGTTCAACAGGCAACAGTTATTTTGGGAGGCAGAGTAAAGCTCCCTCCACCTTTGGTAACAAGCTCAACCTCCTGGCACAATGATATTCCGGCAAACTTTGTCTCTGAACTTTTCCATGCTGATGCCCTATCTGCAGTGCAGCTGCAGGTCTTTGAGAAGGTAACTGCAAAATGTGCTATTTCTACTCATCCTGAACCTCCTCTAGTTTCCAATCCAATGGAAGTGACATTCATTGTAATTGGATAGATCAGAATTCCCAAAAAGTATGTTAATTATATTATAAATTTAGCAAAAGTGTCAGGATAATAGGTTTTCTCACCATTAGGGAGGGAAGCACGAGTACTGAGTGCTAACTGTAGTCTGAGATTGCTTCAGGCTCATCAATTTAGTTTAGTTTAAAGATATAGCATGGAAACAGACTGTTCATCCCACTGAGTCCACATTGATCATTGATCTTCCATACATTAGCTTTATGTTATCCCTCTTGCGCATCCTACACTCAAGGGGCAATTTACAGAAGCCTATTAACCTACAAACTTACAAGAGGGGTGTCTACCCAAAATGTCACCCATTCCTTCTCTCCAGAGATGCTGCCTGTCCCATTGAGTTACACCAGCTTTTTGTGTATATCTTCAGTTTAAACCAGCATCTACAGTTCCTTCCTATACAAGCCTACACATCTTTGGGATGTGGGAGGAAACGGAGCACCCAGACAAAACCCACGCGGTCACAGGGACATTGTGCAAACAATGCAGACAGCACCCAAGGTCAGGATCGAAGCCGGGTATGGTGCTGTGAGGCAGCAACTCTACCACTGCACCACCGTGTCGCCCTAACACACCTTTCTGTTGTGTGTTAGCCTTACCTTTTCCCTTGTCACTTGGATTTGCAGATAATGTTGAAATCCCAGATGCGCATGCGGTTCACAATTAACCACACTGATTAGAGTCTGAATAAGGATTCTGACCCAAATTGGCATCTATTCTTTTTCTCCAGTTATGCTGCCTGTATCTTTGGTATAAACCAGCATCTGCAGTTCCTTCCTACACACTAATTATACTTTGGGCAACCCGGGTATCTCACAAAAACTTGGACTCCATCAATATGCATCTGGAGTGTCACATCGAAAGGATTCTCACATATGGGTGCACAAGATGAATGCAAATTTGTATAAATGTTCTTCATTTTTGTTTTATCTCCTTTGAACACCTAACATCAATATCAAGGAAGTTGAGATACGTAGGAGACAAAAATTGCAGATGATAGAATCTTATGCGAAAAAATTAAAGGCTAGAGGAACTCAATGGATCAGACATTATCTGTGCAGGGAATGAACAGACAACATTTTGGGTTGGGACCCTTCTTTAGACGGGTGAAACGGGGTGGGGGGGAGAAAGCTGGAGAAGAGAGGTGGGGATAATGCAAAGCCTGGTGGGTGATAGGTGAATACATATCAGGGGGAGGGGGAGGGGTTGGCAGATGGGTGTAAATCACAATGGCTAGAGGAGGAGTGATATGGAAAGTCATGGAGGATATGAGTGGAAGAGGACAGTGGGGAAGGGGGAGGGGAAAGGGGTGGGTAAAAGAGAAATATGGGACTCGCAGATGAGAGGTGAGCATACGGAGAAGGGGAGCGAAGCGCGGTGACTGGTGACAATCAAGGTGGGGAGAGGGGGGAGGGAGCAGGGAAAAGAGAATGGAGTAGTAGGGTGGATTTATTAATTGAAATTGGAGAATTCAATATTCATACCGTTGGGTTGTAAGCTACCCAAGTAGAATATTAGGTGCTTTTCCTCCAATTTAGTTGTGGCCTTACTCTGGCATTGGAGGAAGCCCAGGACAGAAAGGTTGTTATGGGAATGAGAAGGAGAGTTAGAATGGTTAGAAATCAGAACCTCGAGCAGGCCTTGGCTGACAGACAGCAGCAAGTTCATGGCTCCCCTAGTCTACACTTGGTCTTGCCAGAGTAAAAGAAGCCACGATGGGAGCATGTAATGCAATAGATATGGTTGGAAGATCTGTGCGTGAACCTCTGAATGTTTCACATGGAAGGGCTGCTGGGGTACTTGGATGAAAGCAACAGAGCAGGTGTCGGGACTGGTGTTACATCTCCTGCTGTTTTAGGGGGAAACATCAAGGGAGCAGATGGGTTGGTTATGAATGGAAGAGTGAGCCAAGGAATTGTGCAGATAGTGTTGTCTGCGGAAAGCAGAAAGGGCTGGGGACAGGTGAATATGATGGGATCATGTTTGAAGGTGGTGGATATGTAAGAGAATGATGTGTTGGATGCAAAAGCTGGTGGGGTGAAAGGTGAGAACCGGGGAACTCTATCCTTCCATCTGGGTGGAGGGCGAGTGAGAACACAACTGCAGGACAGGGAGGAAACACAGGCGAGGGCTCCATCCACACCAACAGAGAGGAAACCATGTTTACTGAAGAAAGAGGACATCACTGATGCCCTCGAGTGGAAAGCCTCAAATTGGGAGCAGTTACAGTGGAGATGCAGGAACCGAAGAGTAATCGATGGCATCCTTACAAGAGGCAGGGTGGGAGAAGGTGAAGTCAAGGTAGTTTTGGGAATCCAAAGACTTTTATTAGCAATACAGCATAGGTAACTTCATCTTATCACACAATTCAAGACTAGGAAAGAAAGGGATAAGGGCTTTCTATTAAACCAGTGGGCGGAGCCACAGTATGACATAGCATGAGTAACACTGATCTACATCCTCCCTCTTAAGGAATTAAATGTAAATAAAAAACCATTGACTAAATAAGGCATGCATAGCAGTTGATAATAAGCTGGAGGAAAGTCAAACGTAGCCCGGGTACTTTACGCTGGGCTTGCAAACATGACCAGCACATGCGTGATATAAACCATTTCCTTTTTTCGCCACTGGGGACAGAGTCGGTGGTATAACTGGTAGCGGAGATTGAAACGGCATTCCCAGTGATGAAACGGGACTTTGGTACAGGCGGAGGAGGCGTCGCCATTGGCAGAGCAGCCGTTTCAGAAGCAGGTTGTTGTGCTGGTACAGATGGACTGATGTCGCTATATGTGAACGGAAATACACTTGTCCGGTCCGGATAATGCGGAGGTGGAGCCGGCTCATTCACAGGCAGGATATGTTGCCTGTTACATCTGTAGGTGCCGCTATCAGCACTGACCAAATATGAGCGTGGCTCAGAGGCAATTCCAGAAATCACACCGATACGGTCACCTTGGTCAGTTCGGCTTGTACACGCTGGAATTCAGAAGATTGAGGGGGGATCTTATAGAAACCTACAAAATTCTTAAGGGGTTGGACAGGCTAGATGCAGGAAGATTATTCCCGATGTTGGGGAAGTCCAGAACCAGGGGTCACAGTTTAAGGATAAGAGGGAAGTCTTTTAGGACCGAGATGAGAAAATCATTTTTTACACAGAGAGTGGTGAATCTGTGGAATTATCTGCCACAGAAGGTAGTTGAGGCCAGTTAATTGGCTATATTTAAGAGGGAGTTAGATGTGGCCCTTGTGGGTAAAGGTATCAGGGGGTATGGAGAGAAGGCAGGGATGGGATACTGTTGGATGATCAGCCATGATCATATCGAATGGCGGTGCAGGCTCGAAGGGCCGAATGGCCTACTCCTGCACCTATTTTCTATGTCTATGTTTCTATGTTTGCAAATGAACCATCAGCCCCTCGGTTAATGGTGGCAGCGGTCTGCTTGTTTTGCCATACCACTGTTTTTGAATGTCACGGTTTTGTTGCAGCCTGGACTGGACTTCCGATGGTGGGACCACGTGTGGGATCAATGCCTGATCTGCTACAGGCACCGTGGCTCAGGTCTGCCTTGACAATAAACGTTGAGCAGGTGAACCTAAGATGGGGTCGCGGGAGATGTTGCGCAGGTCCAGGTACACATCGGAATTAGCTCTGTACGATCGTTCCATTAATTGTATGGCACTCTTGACAGCCCGTTCAGCCAGTCTATTCAATTGAGGATATTCAGGGCTGCTGGTGATGTGGTGAAAGCCCCAGCGTGCAGCAAAGTCTTTGAAGTGCTGGTAAATTGACTGCCGTTATCAGATAGCAGTAGACAAGGAGCTCCGTGGTCTGCAAAATGGTGAGCGAGTTTTAGAACTACCCCATGAGAAATGGTGCTACTAAGAAGATTGATGTCAAACCTGCCGGAATACGAGTCGAGAAGAACCAGGTACTGCTTGTCATGCCACTCAAATATGTCAGTTGCCACTGTAGACCAAAGGAGGGCAGGAGCCGGGTGTGAGAGAAGTGATTGCTTTTGTTGATGAGGTGCCGAGCTGTTACACACTGTACAGGATGCCACATTCTCGTGAATGTATTCAGCCATACCAGGCCAGTAAAACATGTTTTTTGCTAGTAGGACAGTTGCTTCAGCTCCTGGTTGCCCTGCATGGAGAGCGTTAAAATACTTGCTGTGCAGCGAAGCAAGCACTACAGCCTTGTGGCCTTTTACGATGATACCATCTTGTAGTACTAGCTCATCACGGACGGCAAAGAAAGGCCGAACTGGCAGTGGAACGTTGAAGTGTTTGTCTGGCCAGCTGCGCTTAATGATGAAGACGAGCGACTGTAAAGTACTGTCAGCAGCAGTGTCCTCCACACAGGACGAGGGAATAAAAGAGTCATTACGATAGTCATGATCCAGCGAGGACGGAACCTCACAGGTCTTCCGGGGTGCATGCGAGAGAGTGTCAGCCAGGTGCATATCCTTACGACGTTTGTAGGTCAGAACGATGTCATACTTTTGAAGTTGAAGCAGCATCCGCTGTAGGCGCCCTGGAGTGGCATAAATCGGTTTGTTAAAGATGCTGATCAGAAGTTGGTGGTCAGTTTCAATCGTTACCGCATGTCCGAAAATAAGTCGTCAAATTTCTTGCAGGCGAAAACGACTGCTAGCAGCTCCTTTTCAATTTGGGCATAGCTTTGTGCTGTGTCAGTCATGGTGCGTGAGGCATAGGCGACAGGCTTGCTTCTGCTACTGTCATCTTGAAGACATGCTGCGCCTAGACCGTGTTGTGAAGCAGAAACACGTTAGTGTGACAGGTCGTTTAGGATCAAAATAAGCGAGATTAGGGGCACAAGACATTTGCTTCTTAATGTAGTGTCAAACGCCCTCTTCTGTTGCTCATGCCAGGCAAAAACAGTGTATTTGTGGGTAAACTGGCGCAGCGGGGCTGATATTTCACTGAAGTTCGGAATAAATTTACTCAGGTAGTTTACCATGCCAAGGAATCTCTGCAGACTGAGCACGTCTGGGCATGCTGGTAACTTGTTGATGGCACTTGTTTATGCCGGATCAGTTTTTTGGCCATATTTAGTGAACACATTGCTCACGTAGTTTACCTCACTTACTCTGCATTTGCATTTTTGAGGGTTTAACTTAAGGTTGGTGGCATTGGCGTGGTCCAGGACCTTTGATATCATCTACTACAGTGGAGCATGGGTAACCTGCAAACAATTGTTCCATAGCACATTGAAATACTTCACTAGCAGAATTTATGCCAAAAGGCATGGGAAGGAATCTGTATTGCCGGAATGGTGTGCTGAAGGTAGTTGCGTTCCAGCGGAAACTTGGAGGAGTTGCGTTCCAGCGGAAACTGCCAGAATGAACTCTTGGCATCTAGTACTGTGAATACAATTGCTTCAATCAGCTGCGCTGCAATCTCGCCCATGGTGTGCATGGGATAGTGTGGTCGTTTAATGGCTATGTTTAAGTCCTAAATTCTTGCTATTGAGGGAGTGCAGCGTAGGTTTACAAGGTTAATTCCCGGGATGGCGGGACTGTCATATGCTGAGAGAATGGAGCGGCTGGGCTTGTACACTCTGGAGTTTAGAAGGATGAGAGGCTATCTTATTGAAACATATAAAATTGTTAAGCATTTAGACATGCTAGAGGCAGGACACATGTTCCCGATGTTGGGGGAGTCCAGAACCAGGGGCCACAGTTTAAGAATAAGGGGTAAGCCATTTAGAACGGAGACGAGGAGACATTTTTTCTCAGAGAGTTGTGAATCGGTGGAATTCTCTGCCTCAGAAGGAGGTGGGGGCTTGTTCTCTGGATACTTTAAGGAGAGAACTAGATAGGGTTTTTAAAGAGAGTGGAGTCAGGGGACATGGGGAGAAGGCAGAAACGGGGTACTTATTGGGGTGATCAGTCATGATCAAATTGAACGGCGGTGCTGGCTCGAAGGGCCGAATGGCCTACTCCTGCACCTATTGTCTATTGTCTACTGTCTATTGTCCTTGGGATTGATGCATTTCATCTTTGTTCTTCTATGGTGCCATGACCATGGTCGAGACCTAATCCGAGGGGTCAGCGACGGGAGCAATCACACCTAGACACCATTCTGTTGAGTTCACTTTGAACATGGTCCCGCATAGCATGGGGAATCTTGTGAGCTGGACGGACAACTGGAATTACCTCAGGGTTAATGGTAATTGTGTACTTTACAGGCAGCCTGCCCGGCTTGTCGTCAAACAAAGTTTTGTATTGTGTCAGGATTTGTTGAGTAAAGTCACAGGTTGTAGTCAGATGACAAACAGAAGCACTGAAAGATACCAGTCCCAGGTTGCGACAAGCCTTAACACCCAGCCGGGATGGCACATTTTCATGAACAACATAGAAACTCAGGTTGTGGACACGTGAGTCAAGACAGCATCGTAACTCGACTTGATCGATAGGGTGCACTGGACCTCCTGCAAATGGAAAAAGGGAGGCAGCCATATGATTGATATTCTCTGCTTTTCGTATTTTTTTCAATTCACATAAAGACAACACGTTACACCGAGCACCAGTGTCGACTTTGAGGAAAAAAAATGTGCCGCTATTTCACCTTTTAGAATTGACTCCAGCAACTTCCCCACCACCGATGTCAGGCTAATTGGTCTATAATTCCCTGTTTTCTCTCTTCCACCTTTCTTAAAAAGTGAGATAACATTACCTATGCTTCAATCCACAGGAACTGATCCTGCCCTGGGGATTTATCAGTCTTCAATCCCATCAGTCTACCCAACACCATTTCCTGCCTAATGTGCATTTCCTTCAGTTCCTCCATCATCCTAGATCCTCTGGCCACTAGTACACCAGGGGGATTTTTTTGTGGCCTCCTTAGTGAAGATGGATCCAAAGTACCTGTTCACCTCATCTGCCATTTCCTTGTTCCCCATAATAAATTCACCTTTTTCAGTCTTCAATAGTCCAACTTTGGTCTTGACTATTTTTTTTCCTCTTCATGTACCTAAAGAAGCTTTTACTATCCTCTTTTATATTCTTCGCTAGCTTACCTCCGTACCTCATCTTTTCTCCCCGTATTGCCTTTTTAGTTATCTTCTGTAACTAAACAGCTTTCAGCAGTCCAGGTACAATAAACACTTAATATATGTGAGTGTTTCTTCCTTTTAACTGTTATAGTCCACTAGTGGAAAAATAGTTTTATTCTGCTTTTTCTATTCACAGTAGAATGCAAAAATGGCTGTGACAAAAAGTGATTTAGGTTTAAATATAGATATACTCAAGTCCTTCAAAACCATCACCCAATTCCCCTGGCAGAACTTAATGTTGCAAATGACCGTGGGCTTTAGAGCTAATGATAGTCGTGATGGAGGAGTGAGGTTTGTACTCAGTGACATCTTCCCTCAGATCTTAAGTCGACCTTAAATGTCATAATAGCCAGAGGCAAGTGTCTGGACTATTTTATTCCCCAAGGATGAATTCTTGTGTTAGTGGCAGCTGTAGTTTCCAGATCTGGGAGTTTGTTTATCAGGATTCATGGAAAAGAAACAGGAAATTGATGATGGATGATGCAGAGTCCTAATATGTACGGGCATGCATTATTATATGTGAGATAGTAGTCTGGGTGGCAGGTTACAGCTTGTTGGTTTATTGTTTATTCCCATCTACTCGTTCTTTGTTTCTACTCCAAATGACTGTCAATGATAAAATTACATCTAATTCAGAAAAATTTAATGTTTCTCTATTGATGGCTTTCAGTTCCCTTTTACCTTCTCATCCCTAACAATTGGATGAGCCTTGGAAATAAAGATCTGGGTCCCAAGTTTGACCCTTTTAAAAGTTCATCTATTTGTCAACTTACACATTGAAACCCAACTACACCAACTTGTCAGTTCTGGCTTACACCAGAATCTCAAGATTTTGGAACTCGCCACCAATTTCAAGATTTCAGAACTCTTTACCAATTTTGTGCTTTTAAATAGCAAAAATATTATATTTCCTTGTCTTTAATTTTTTTTAAACCTAAAGATTTTGAAATGTTCTCTCTAAAAGTCAGTCAAAAATTTCAGTGCAGATGGAAATTGACCCCATCCAGTCTATATCCATGCATTTATCTATCTATATTACTAAAAGTCTGTCTTGACCGGTTTTGGCTTTCTGTGCTGCGATTTCCGAGAGTACGCCGCCACCTACGGCTGTCATTTTTGGCCACTTCGCTCAGAGCCCCCCTCCGCCGCATGTGTGCCGAGGATATTTCCCGTCGATGAAAATTGACAGAGATATTAATGTTTTTACAAAATTCCCCATTCTCTCTGCTGCCCCAGCTGGAGGGAGGGGGAGGGACTATACAACCAGGAAGTGGTGTGCCTCAATCAGTCTCTGCAAGTGGTGTGCCTCAATCAGAGCTCTGAATGACACTGACAAATGTCTACAGCACTGTGAGTACCCTTAATTTGGTTTGAAAATGAAAATATGGTTAGAGGTAAAAAAGCACTGCCTGCAAATGGTTGTTTGGGTTTGAGTTTGGGTTGAAGTAAAAAGGCACTCTCTCTCCCCCCCCTCCCCCCTCTCCTCCTCCCCCTCTCCTCTTGCCCCCCCTCCTCTCCCCCCTCTCCTCTATCCCCCTCCTCTCCCCCCCCTCTCATCTCCCCCCCCCTCCTCTCCCCCCTCTCCTCTCTCCCCCCTCTCCTCTCTCCCCCCCTCTCCTTCCCCCTTTCCTCCTCCCCCTCTCCTCTCCCCCCCTCCTTTCCCCCCCTCTCCTTTCCCCCCTCTCCACTCCCCCCTCTCCACTCCCCCCCCCCTCTCCACTCCCCCCACTCTCCTCCCCCCTCTCCTCTCCCCCCCTCCCCCCTTCTCTCTCTCTCCCCTCTTTTTCTCCCCCTCCTCCCCTCCATCCCCTCCCCCACCATCCCTCCCCTAAACCCCCCTCCCCTCCACACACCCCTACCACCTTCCCTCCACCCTCCCTCCCCCTCCCTGCTCCCCACCTCTCCCCTGCCCCTCATCTCACCCCCCTCTCAGCACTCCCCCTCTCAGCACTCCCCCTCTCAGCACTCCCCCTCTCTCCTCCCCCTCTCTCCCCCCTCTCCCCCTCTCTCTCTCTCTCCCCTTCTCTCCTCCATTACCGTGAGTGAGTGCGGGGGGGGGGGGTAGTTAGTGTGTGACGCTGCATGCCGCCTCCCCCCCACAACCGCACGGTGGGGGGAACAGACCCAACGGGTCTGCACTTGGTCTAGTATACTATATTTATTTTCTCCACTGAATCAGTGATCCGTTGTCGCATATGAGCGAAATATAAAGTTAATGTGTAAATTATGGTGGAATGAAGTACGTTGCTAAATATATTCATAATGAGGTTTGTAAAAATAGTTTTGTTCCTGGCCATTCCCAGTAATCTTCCATGTTACCTTCTTTGATGAGGTGGAAAAGGGGAGGAGCAATTGTACTGACGAAATTCCGACTGCTTAGTAGAAGAAGAGGAGGATTGGTAATTTGAGGAGGGTCTGATTTGCAAAAGAAGCATCCCATCAAATCTGCAGGATCCTGTAACCTGGAATCTCCAATGACACCAAGGCATGTACCTGTACTACCAAAAAAGGAGCTGTCAGTCTGAAGAATTCTGACCCAAAACGTCACCTACCCATGTCTGAAGAAGGGTTCCGACCCAAAATGTCACCTACCCATGTTCTCCAGAAATGCTGCCGGATCTGTTGACTTACTCCAGTACTTTCTGTATTTTTTGTAAATGAGTATCTGCAGTTCCTTGTTTCTACTAAAAAATGGAACTGTTTCCCTGAATATCAACTTAAACAATCACGGTCATGTCATGCTGCACTTTAATGCAATCTACTTGGCAAATAACTTTGTACTGAGCCTATTGTCTAGCCAAGTATAAGTGTATGGATGACATCCTTGTCCTTTGTAGATTGCTCACAGTGAAATTTAAAGTTGAAAAATTGAAGACCATTTAAGCACATTGCAGATAAAATTCCACTGTCCAGGCACATTTTGTTGGATCTGGGTATTGCTAGCAGGGCCAGCATGGATTGCCTATTCATTATTTCATTCATTCCTGTTTAATTTGGTGTAAAACTCAATGGGTCAATGGTTTTTTATTGTCACGTGTGCACTGCGCAGTGAAATTCCTTTTGCATAGCTCTCACATGCACGAATTGCCAAAATTCAACCCATACGCTCGATGTACTTCAGTGGCTCCCGATCCAGGTAAACCCCAGGCTGCTGCAGGGCCTCCTCCTTCGCCCTCGACTGGCTTGACCCGTGAACCCACTTCCCTCTCCTCGCCCAACAGCCTTTGTATCCCACGGGGCACCAACCTCCAAGAGCTCATTTGGTTGGGACTACTGTTAACTAAGCTGATCACATA
The DNA here is from genome assembly GCF_010909765.2 of Amblyraja radiata. NCBI lineage: Eukaryota > Metazoa > Chordata > Chondrichthyes > Rajiformes > Rajidae > Amblyraja > Amblyraja radiata. The sequence goes on from NC_045956.1 coordinate 73,428,358, forward strand.
ATCACTTTGCATTTGTATTTTAAGAACCTTTTAAAATTATTACACTTTAATTTTTGTTTGAAGTACAGTAAAATATAATAGTTTAAGTAAAACATTTCAATAATTTGACTCCTAAATAGCATTTGTTTTACATTGGACAAAAGACAATAGACAATAGACAATAGGTGCAGGAGTAGGCTATTCGGCCCTCCGAGTCAGCACCGCCATTCACTGTGATCATGGCTGATCATCCACAATCAGTACCCCGTCCCTGCCTTCTCCACATATCCCTTGACTCCATCATCTCTGTTCTAAATGGCCTACCCCTTATTCATGAACTGTGGCCCCTGGTTCTGCACTCCCCCAACATCGGGAACACATTTCCTGCCTCTAGTGTGTCCAATCCCTTAATAATCGTATACGTTTCAATAAGATACCCTCTCATCTTTATAAATTCCAGTGGTTACAAGCCCTGTCCAGCCATCCCGGGAATTAACCTTGTGAACCTACGCCGCACTCCCTCAATAGCAAATATGGAGACCAAAACTGCGCACAATACTCCAGGTGTGGTCTTACCAGGGCCCTGTACAACTGCAGAAGGACCTCTTTGCTTTTATACTCAACTCCTCTTGTTATGAAGGCCAACATGCCATTAGCTTTCTTCACTGCCTGCTGTACCTGCATGCCTACTTTCAGTGACTGATGTACAAGTACACCCAGATCTCGTTGTATTTCCAATGCGTCCATGATTTCCAGAGCCACCTCCTTAAATACCCTGGGATGCAGACTATCAGGCCCTAGGGATTTATCAGCCTTTAGTCCCATCAGTCTACCCATTTCCTGCCTAATGTGAATTTCCTTCAGTTCCTCCGTCACCCTAGGTCCTCTGGCCACTTGTTCAACCTGTTCAACTTGTCTGCCATTTCCTAGTTCCCCATAATAAATTCATCTGTTTCTGTCTTCAAGGACACACATTTGTCTAAACTATTTTTTTCCTCTTCACATACCTAAAGAAGATTTTACTATCCTCCTTTATATTCTTGGCTAGCTTAACATCGTACTTCATCTTTTCTCTCTGTATTGGCTTTTTAGCTATCTTCTGTTGCTCTTTAAAAGTTTTCCAATCCTCTGGCTTTCCGCTCATCTTTGCTATGTTATACTTCTTCTCTTTTATTTTTATACTGTCCTTGATTTCACTTGTCAGCCACGCTTGCTTCTTACTCCCCTTAGAATCTTTCTTCCTCTTTGGAAGGGACTGAACCTGCACCTTCTGTATTATTCCCAGAAATACCTGCCATTGTTGTTCCATTGTCATCCCTGCTAGGATATCTTTCCAGTCAACTTTGGCCAGCTCCTCCCTCATGCCTCCATAGTCCCCTTTGTTCAACTGTAATACTAATACTTCCGATTATCCCTTCTCCCTCTTAAATTGTAGATTAAAACTAATCATATTATGGTCACTAACTCCGAATGGCTCCTTTACCTTGAGTTCCCTTATCAAATCCATTTCATTACACCACTAAATCCAGAATTGCCTTCTCCCTGGAAGGCTCCAGTACAAGCAGCTCTAAGAATCCATCTCGGAGGTACTCCACAAACTCCCTTTCCTGGGGTCCAGTACCAACCTGATTTTTCCAGTCTACCTGCATGTTGAAATCTCTCATAAGCACTGTAGCATTACCTTTGCTATATGCAAATTTTAACTCTAATTCAACTTGCACCCTATATCCAGGCTACTGTTTGGGGGCCTGTTGATAACTCCCATTAGGGTCATTTTACCCTTACAATTCCTCAGTTCTATCCATACTGACTCTACATCTCCTGATTCTATGTCACCCCTCGTAAGGGACCAAATTTAATTCCTTACCAACAGAGCTACCCCACCTGTCTGTCTTTTGGATGGAACGTATACCCGTGAATATTCAGTTCCCAGCCCTGGTCCTCTTGCAGCCATTTCTCTGTAATTCCCACAACATCAAACTTATCTATCTCAGTTAGAGTCTCAAGCTCATCCATTTTTTTCTTATCCTTTGTGCATTCATATACAACACTTTAACTTCAGAATTCACTTCCCCTCTCACACTGGTCACTATTGCCACTGACCTTACTCTCTTATCCCTTCTCAAACCTTCCTTCCCATTAATTCGGGAGTCTTTTGTAACTTTTCCTGTACTCACTTCCCCTTTAACTCCATCTTTATTCTCCCAATTTGGCAACTCCTTCCCCCCGCTATTTAGTTTAAACCCACATGTGTATGGAGAAGCTTTGAGAGGCTGGTTATGGACACATTAATGCAACCTACTAAGCAGCCTTGATCCACTTTAGTTCGCTTACTGCCACAACAGGTCCATGGCAGATGGCATATCTTGGGATCTACATACATCCCTGGAACACCTTGATAAGAAGGACCTCTATGTCAGACTCCTATTCATAGACTGTAGCTCTGCTTTCCATATCATTATCCCAACCAAGCTCTTCCAAAACCCTTGGAAGTTGGCGAGTTCTGCAACTGGATCCTTGACTTCCTGATGACACGGTGGCAGAGCAGTAGAATTGCTGCCTTACAGCACCTGAATCCCGGATTCAATCATGGCTACAGATGCTGTCTCTACAGAGTTTGTACATTCTTACTGTGACTGAATGGGTTTTCTCCGGGTACTCCAAAGACGTACAGATTTGTAGGTTAATTTGGCTTTGGTAAAAATTGTAAATTATCCCAAGTGTGCAGACTACTTACTGTTAATATATAGATGATTGCTGGTTGGTGCAGACTTGGTGGGCCGAAGAGCCTGTTCTGTGCTGTACCTCTAAAGTCTAAAGTCTAAAGCCCACAGGGATGCATTCGTAGGTTCACAAGAGCAGAAAAAGGCCATTCGGTCCATCGAGTCTACTCCGCCATTCAATCATGGCTGATCTATCTTTCCCTCTCAACTCCATTGTCCTGCCTTCTCCCCATTACCCCTGACACCCGTAATAATCAAGAATCTGCCGATCTCCGCTTTAAAAATACCAAATGATTTGGCCTCCACAGGCATCTGTGGTAATTAATTCCACAAATTCAACCCTCTGGCTAAAGAAATTCCTCCCCATCTCCTTTCTAAAGGTGCCACCTTTTATTCTGAGGTTGTGCCCTCTGGTCCTAGACTCTCCCACTAGTGGAAACATCTTCTCTACATTTCCGAATTTGGCTGGATTGAGCAAGGGAGGGCATTTGATTAGTATTTTATTGCAATTGTTTCAGTGACATCATAGAAACATAGAAACATAGAAAATACGTGCAGGAGTAGGCCATTCGGCCCTTCGAGCCTGCACCACCACTCAATATGATCATGGCTGATCATCCAACTCAGTATCCTGTACCTGCCTTCTCTCCATACCCCCTGATCCCTTTAGCCACAAGGGCCACATCTAACTCCCTCTTACATATAGCCAATGAACTGGCCTCAACTACCTTCTGTGGCAGAGAATTCCAGAGATTCACCACTCTCTGTGTGAAAAATGTTTTCCTCATCTCAGTCCTAAAAGATTTCCCCCTTTACTGAGTGATGGAAAGCCACGAATATCCTAAATTGTTGTAACTCTATCTTAATAATATATTTATCCTTCCCACTGGGGTGTCTAATTGCAAAATACCACGTCACATTGAAAATCTTTACTCTGGCGTAAAACTATCAGCACCCATTGGATACAGTTATGGGACTTGTCCATTTTCATTTTGATGTACACTTTAATTGAATGGGTCCTATAATGGGCAATTGTTTCACTTGGCCTTTTGTTGCATTTAATATATGTAAGTGCGTGCAAGATTCACTGGTGTCAAAATTAGTGCGTTCAAAGCACTGGTTGGAAAAAAATGCTTGATTTTGTGGTTGTGAGAAAAGCAACAATATATAAGGTTTTTATACTTGAAAATGTTTGAAATATTAACAATGTCCTCAGCATAAGTAAAGAATTGTCAATTAGTCACCCATTCTCATAGTGGTCACCTGATAACCAAGGTAATCGTAGAGAACAGTAAACCAAACTAATCCCCGTGTTTGCTTATCAGTTTATTCTGCATTTCACCCCTCCAAAGGAATGAAACAAAATCAAAATTGACTCAGTACTAAGTGTCAGAAGGAGAATTTGTCTTATGGTGGTGGTGGTGGTGGGAGGAGGCTAAATGGGCCTGTCCAACTTACGCGACTTTTTAGGTGACTACAGGAGACTATGAGATCGCCACAAGATCACCACATGTTCGCCGGAGGTTGCCAGGATGCTGCCTGCATGGTGGTGAGTTGAAAAATTAGCGGCGACCAGAATTTTGATGCCATGGAGAATAGCGAGAATTCTCGTGATGTAGGTGTAGGTATGTTGCAAAACCTACCTTCAGCGTCGCTGCAGGTCTGTCGCTGCCCATGTGCGCCATTTTGGCGCCTTTGAGAGGGGGGCGGGTTTAAAACGTAATTTTCTCTCGGCTATTCAAATCGAGGTTGTTCAGCCTACTTAGTTGCTGACGAAAAATCGCTGCGAGGTTCGTTCGCTGCAGGTATTTTTAAACTTAATTGGTTAATTTAATTTTTATAGTAAGTTAAAAATCATCCTCTAAACCCGCGACCGCCGACAACGGGACGGATCTCATGCAGGGGACAACGGAAGGTAGGTTGTTTATTTTTACATTAAAAAGCGCTTCTTAAGATCCCTTTATACAAAGTTTTATGTTACGTGTAGCTAATTTGGGGCCCCATTAAATCCTTCAGTATTTTTCTGGGCAAATGGGGTACAAATCCACCGCAATCGGAACGTTCCAAACCAGCGCGTTCCACAGAGTTCCACAGGATCCCACTCGAAAGCTGATTTAAATGGCCATTAATTTACAGCAATTGAACACTAAATTCCTTCCATTTGGCCTATAAATTAATGTAAATGAGATTTAAAAATCATGTTTTATTGTGAATTCTTTGTGAATGTTATTTGGACACTTAGGCTATTTAAAAATGTTAATCTTTTCTTAAGAAATGGACAGATGTTTAGATCTAGTAATTGAAGTTTGGAATTAGCTACAATTGGGTAACTAACTAATTATATGCTTTAATTTCAGGTCATCCAAGTAAGATTGTTTCATATTTGTTTCAGAATGCTTCAATCTATAATAACAGAACATTTCTTTCAGTTCTCTTAATTTTTAATAAAGTTATGGCCATTTCACTGTCCTCGATCACAGCTTTTGTGTTAAGTCAATGGAAAATCAATAGGGAACAAGATGCTAATTTCCTAGTATGAAAATGGCCATAACTTTTTTAATACTGAAGATATGAAAGTGAATTAGGTGTCAAATTAAACTTATTTTTGTGCTTTATCTGATGGGATAAATTGCAGACTTGATTTTTAAAATCTCAAAAAATGTAACATTGCTGGTAGTGGGTCGCCAGGAGGTCGTAGGTCCTCGTAGGTTGTCACCGGTGCTGACCGGTGAATTTCATTGGCTCATTGGGAAAATAAAACATAAGCAGCAGTTTTCAGAACCAAGGATAACCAACTGGTAATGTTAATGTCAACCGAGCTTCACAGTATATCTCTGGCTTCTTAAAAGTTGTCTCCACTCCTTTTCCCCATCCCTTCTCCCCCTTTCTTCCCCCTTCGCATCCCCCTCTCCCCCCCCTCTTTTAAAGGGCTTGTGACCCTTCCCGTACACTGCTTTCACCGATTAATTACAGCGCCAACCTTCCTGTTCATCGTGGTGTGTGCCTGTATCACATTGTCTTTGCACCGTGTGAATTTGACTCAGACAGCGCTCCCCCCCGCTTGCCCTGTCCCCCGCCTGCATAACTGGCTGGTGAAGGAAGCCGTGTGTGCGTGTGTGCGTGTGTGCGTGTGTGCGTGTGTGCGTGTGTGCGTGTGTGCGTGCGTGCGTGCGTGCGTGCGTGTGTGCGTGTGTGCGTGTGTGTGTGTGTGTGTGTGTGTGTGTGTGTTCCACTCTGACAGTCGCCGTTCCAGTCACCGGTTTTTCAGCGACCTGCTACGACTTGACAGTCGCCGGCAGTCGCCTGAAAAATCGCCTAAGTGGGACAGGCCCATTAGTTACACTGTAGAGGATGCTAGTCTTCCAGATGGGAGACAGGATGCTTTAACCCTTTGCTGGCTTGAGAAATCAACTCTCCTATTAACAACCAAACTCTCGAGGGTTGGTGTGAGTGAGGTTGGGGTGCAGGGGTGTTGTGCGCAGCCACTATAATGTGTCAACGGTATTAATTAACTGATGCAATCTGATTTGAACAAGGAAAGGGATTTATTATAAATGGAGTGCTTATGCCCTGTGGTAGAGAAACTGTAACGTTTAAAAAACGATCCGATCAAAGCTCGCCAGTGGCCACCCCCAGGGGATGCCCGCCTATTTGTTTTCGATATTGTCACATTTATAAATGTACGGCACAATTTGTTTCTGGACTCTGATTCTGAGCAATGCACACCATTCCATCAGGACTGATAGAAACTCTCCTCCTGAGATTACTGGCAACAGCTGCCTCTGAAAGCACAGCTAATTCCAGGAAGTACGGGTTTGTTTATTCTTTAAAAGTGTAAACCTTAGAGGGTGTTTTCCCCATAACAAATGTATCATAGAATAGATCAAATTGAAAAATAGTCTCTTATATCCTCCGCAATTAATGAGTGTATTTGTTTCAGTTTGTCTTGCAGGATTTACTACATTGAGAGTGACAGGTTAGAAATTATTCCATTGTTTCAAAGTGAATGGACCGAGCGTCTTCCACTGAGAACTGCTGCGCTGCAGGTGACATTCCGTGTTCAGATCTGTTCAATGGGTGGAGATGTAATGGGCCTGTCCCACTTACGCGACTTTACGGTGACTGCCGGCACCCGTCATAGGTCACCGAAAATGTTTAACATGTTGAAAATCCAGCTGGGACCAGAAAGACGCAATGACTCTTTGGGCGACTGAGGAGACTACTCACGACCACACAGGCGACACCCTGGAGACATGTCGCGGGGTGAAGCCTGTAGAGTCATGAGTAGTCGCCCAAAGAGTCGTACCTTGTTCTGGTCGCCGCTGGATTTTCAACATGTTAAACATTTTCGGTGACCTATGACGGGTGCCGGCAGTCACCGTAAAGTCGCGTAAGTGGGACAGGCCCATTACATCTCCACCCATTGAACAGATCTGAACACGGAATGTCACCTGCAGCGCAGCAGTTCTCAGTGGAAGACGCTCGGTCCATTCACTTTGAAACAATGGAATAATTTCTAACCTGTCACTCTCAATGTAGTAAATCCTGCAAGACAAACTGAAACAAATACACTCATTAATTTTCAGCGACCTGCAATGACCTATGACAGGTGCCGGCAGTCGGCGAGAAAGTTGCGTAAGTGGGACAGGCCCATTACTCTGTTAATATACTGCCCCAGTGGGTAAATGGGTCAATGGGCAAAATGAGGTTACATTGTTTGCTTCTACTGGCAGCCCTGGATTAAGCATTAAGCAAAATAAGCATGTGCTTAGGGCATCAAGGGAAGGGGGCACCACAGAGTTTTTTTCAGTGCCGGATTTACCATGGACCACGGTGCAAATAGTGCAGCTGGACCAGGGCCCACAAAAATTTACTGCATCCCCAAGTCAATTATCAAAACCAAAACAACATAGCTGAAATTATTCATGGTTGTCACTGTAGCTTATTATTCGACAAATTAAATTTTACTCTCTCTCTCTCTTCAATTGATGTACTACGTCGATGAGACATAATATGCAATCTGAGTTTGGAAAGTTCTGGAATGCATATTATAAGGAGATAAAAAATGGAATATGCTCTGGAGATGTGATCGGATCATGTCTTCACCCTGTCCCGTGACTCCCATCCACTGACAGGGTCTGAGACTTGTGAGTGCAGCAGCGCTCAGTCGCTCTCTCACAAGTGAGTTTGCCAGGGTAAGTTTTGTTAAAAAACTAGAAATTATGTTGATCTTTTGTAATGAGCTACCCTATGTTTATTGGTATCCATGTAGTAATACTGAATGGCTGTCCCTTTATTGGATTTAGAGTTGATTTTGTATTCTCATTCTAATGTCACATTTTTTTAATGCAATGTAATACTGGTGCCATAGCATTTACTGTAAGTAAATCTTACTGTAAGTTTTGTTTCATTTCGAAAGATAAATTGTTATTTTACAGTTTATTATGTTTATATTTTGATTTACACCATAATCTTTTCAGTGCTAAGGGCCTCTAAAGATCTTAATCCGGCCCTGCCTACTGGCAACAGTTCCTGGTGGACCACAGACACATTTGTTGATGTAGAGATGCTGGAATGTGAAATGCAATAAATCCCTTTCAAATACAGAAGCGAATCTACTTGAGGATTGCGCGACCGTGTTAAACACTGCCTGGGAGTTGTTCAAGCCGCCTCGGC